>NW_028187555.1:0-419222 GCF_964204655.1 Triturus cristatus
GCAGCTTGTTTTACCTTATAATCTCTTGAATTACCAAATGAAAGGACACCACACAGGTATATATATCAAATATATATGTATTTATTACTAGAGACACTCTACTAATCTCTTTATGAGATAAGAAGCCAGGTACACATTCAAATGTCAACGTTTCACAATAAATTAAGCACAAATATGGCTGGAGCCCTAGGGGCGTACCAGACCATATACTAAAAAAAATGGTATAAGGATGTCGACTTGCAAAATGACAAGGCCTAGGGCCTGAGGAATCGCTGGGGCTTCACTACTGCAGTGTTAGCAGGTAAGTAACAGGCCCACGGGAGACGCGTGCAGTGTGTGAACACAGCTGCGGGTTCCCTATTGATTATAATGGAGCAAGTCGCGGTTTGATTTTTAAAGTTCTAGGGTACTTCGAGGAAGTCAACAAGCAAGCCCCTTACAAGGTAAGTGCTTCGAGGGCCAACACACACTAGGGCACCGGAGTGCACGAGTTACCTCACCCAGGGAAGCCGGGTGCACAGGTGTATTTTGGTGTCGGGTTGAGTCGCTGTTTTCAATGGAGACCAAAGAAGACTTGCTGCTTACGACGACTGAAGAAGTGTCCGGTGGAATCCGAAGATGGATTGAAGCTGTAGAAGACCTGAAAATTGAAGGGACAGTGTTCAAGGTCACTTGCCAGTGACCGGTGGCCAGCAAGATGGATGACCACAGATGTCATGTCGATTCAGGTCATCGACGGTGTTTTGACTCTTCGCTCACGAGGTCCAGGAAGAATCGATGATGACCAGCAGCTGGATTCGGAGTGTTCCACAATGTCTGCAGCTGATGACGCTGTCGGCAACCAGATTAGAGCCAACAAGCCTTGACAACTGCAAGTCTTGTCTAGACTGAAGAAAGTCGATAGTGCAGATCAGCAAGGTCTGATGGACTCACCCAGTGAGGGTGAGTGAGAGCAGTCATGGAGCAATCAGGAGAGCTCTTTAAGATGATGAGAAAGTCTTCGGGGAACCCACTAGTCAATGGGCAAGTGATTGCAAAGATGCCTCCTCAGGAAATGCTTCACAGGAGCCCATGGTCATTCGGGACGGGGTAGGCAGCTGATTTTTGGTGCAAGACCTGCTGGAGTCTTGGGCCACACATGGTCCAATGCACAAGTTCGTAGAATGTTGTTTAGGGTTTGCACTCGACAATAGTGCACGGTCCCCGGGTATTGCTGTTCCTCGTCACTCGTGGGGTCCACTCGCCACAGCTTCGCTGGGGACTCACAATGGCCATTGAGAAGTCAGGAAATCCACTTCTGGGGCAGCAGGGGCTTTGTACTGCACCGGGAGTGGGAAAGTTTGCAACCATTGTTTAAGGTTTTTTGGTGCCTGCCAAGCAGGGGAGACACTCCTTGACTCCAAGGGAGATTCTTCTGCCTTCCAAAGGTAGTGGAACATCGTAGGGCCAGGATTCTTCTTTGTAGAGCGTCGTCCAGGGTTATCTGCTTTGCAATGGCAATGCTTGCTATCTTATAGTGAAGATGGAATGGAATGGAATGGAATGGAAAATACATTTGTATAGTGCAGCTATCACTCCAAGGAGCATCTTGGTGCCAACCTAGGTGGAACATGTTGGCTAACTGATGTCGTTCGAAGGGTCCTGTACACTTTATGCTAGTGCTTTACAGGCGGTGTCTGTAAGGGAGAAAACCCAGGTCTTCAGGGCTTTCCTGAAGAGCCTTTCTGTTGAGATTTGCTGAAGCTGTGGTGGCAGTTTGTTCCACGCCCTGGAACCAATGACAGCCAGGGATTTCCCACCCTTATTGGTGAGCCTGAATTTAGGGGTCACTAGTAGGTTTTGATTGGAGGACCTTAGGCTACGCGCAGGCAGATAGCGTCTGAAGCCATTCGACAGATACCTGGGCCCCTGTAAGTGAAAGGCTCTAAAAGTGATATCCAGGATTTTGAATAAGATACGCTTGTGTATTGGTAACCAATGAAGGGCGTTGAGTGCAGCCGAAGCAGATGACTTCCTAGGCCAGCCAAGGACCAGGCGGGCGGTTGCGTCCTGGACCATCTGCAGTCTGTGGAGCACGGATTTATTTGCTCCTGCATACAGGCTATTGCAGTAGTCCAGTCTAGATGTTATGAGTGCAACCGTTTTTCTTGCTGGGAGGGGGAGGAGGTCAAAAAACTTTCTGAGGGTTCTGATGATGTGAAAACAGGTGCCGGCCACGACCACTGCTTGTTGCTTAAATGACAGAGCGTCATCGAACTTAATGCCTAAGTTACGGGCAGAGGAGATGGTGTTTGGGGGAGCTTCGGCATCTTCAGGCCACCACTGTTTGGGCGAGAACAGAATTTGTGGACCGAAAGGCAAAATTTCGGTTTTCCCCGAATTACATTTGAGGTGGTTGCACTTCATCCACTCGAAAGTAGCAGTAAGGCAGTTTTTGAGGTTTTCTTCAGCTCCAGGCAGCTCTCTGTCCAGCACCAGGATGAGCTGTGTATCATCAGCGTATGACTGTGTGCTGATCTGATAGCAGGAAATAAGCTCAATCAGGGGGACCATGTATAGATTGAAAAGTACAGGGCTCAGACTAGAGCCCTGAGGGACCCCTGCGCTGATATATTTTTCCTCAGAGCTGAATTCCCCTAGTACAGTGACTTGACGTCTTTGGCCAAGAAAATATTTGAACCATGTCAGCACTACCTCTCTTATCCCTGAGTTAAATAGACGGTCAATCAGGATAGTGTGCGAGACCGTGTCGAAGGCCGCCGACAGATCAAGTAAGATCAGGACGGCCTTCTTCCCTTGGTCCATGGCCGTTCGCAGGACGGGAAGGCACTAGCTCTATGACCACTCCTCTAGGAGGGTCAGGGTAGGGGGTGGTTACACCCACTTCCCTTTGTCCAGTTTTGTGCCAGAGCACGGGCAGGTAGCCCCTGAACCGGTTTGAGCTGGCATATACACAGAGGAGCCTACTGCTCCCCCAGTGCAGGACTTCAAAGCACCCACCAGCTCCAATACACTAAATCCTGTCTGGAAGGTGTTGACACCTCCCTGTGACAGGATGCCTTTTGTCGGGCTTACTCCACTGTGAGTTTCAGTCGGCAGCAGGAGGGCAGTGTCTGTGCTGGTTGCATCCATTTTGTGATGCCAGGGCTCTTTCAGATTTCTACCGTTTAAGTACAGTGGGTACATGTCATCCCCTCTGGAAGGGTGGTATCATACTCCCACACCAGTAACTGGATTTTTCTCAATTTAGTAGTCCTAAGTTTAGATTTAGGACTACTAAATTGAGAAAAATCCTCATTTTAAGACTTTCGGTATTCACAGAAGGCATTTAGGAGTCCTAAAGTTAGGAGTCCTAACTATACTACTACTAAACTGAGAAAAATCCTAATTTTAAGGCTTTCGGTAGTCACAGAAGGCATTTAGGAGTCCTAAAGTTAGGAGTCCTAAACTTAGGACTACTAAATTGAGAAAAATCCTAATTTTAAGAATTTCGGTATTCACAGAAGGCATTTAGGAGTCCTAAAGTTAGGAGTCCTAACTATACTACTACTAAACTGAGAAAAATCCTAATTTTAAGACTTTCGGTATTCACAGAAGGCATTTAGGAGTCCTAAAGTTAGGACTCCTAACTTCTGTGAATACCGAAATGAGTAAGTGCCTTCTGTGAATACCAAAATGAGTAAGTGCCTTCTGTGAATACCAAAATGGTAGTAAGTTTAGGATTTTGTCTTAAGTTAGTTCTGTGAATCCGGCTCGACATGTTTTGATGCAGTCATCCGAAAGTTAGCATTTGCTGCGAGGTTATAATGCACTTAAGAGTATATGGTTTAACCGCATCCACAAACAGCCACAGAGAATATATATTCTGTCAGCTGCAGAGGTGTCCTGCTCATGCAGAAGCACCCCCTCACATAGTAAACCAAGCACCCTCCCCTCAGGATTGATAGGGCCTGCTATAGGGGTAGCTGATAGGTTTATATGTGTGTGTATGGTGAGATATAGGAACCTATACCTCAGTGAGGAGTGCTAACACTGCCTCACACAGGCTGCAGTAGCAAGCCTGTGGTGTCAGATTGAGAATGCTTCCCAGGGGTGGCATAATACATGCTGCAGCCCCTGGTAAGCCTGTGAAGTACCAATGCCCTAGGTACCTAAGGTACCATATACCAGGGGCTCATAAGGTACCACAGTATCCAATCACTAGTGCATCTAATATGCACACCAAGTTGTTTAGAGAGAACAGATCGACTGGGGCCCTGATTAGCATTGACCCAGCCAGACTATAGCCAGAAACCAGTGTATACATCAGAAAAAAGTGGGGGCAACATAAGTGCAGATCCTACTCTCCTACAGCAGGCCTAACTATCAAGGCTACTAAGTGCCAGATAGGGCAGAGTCAGGTTGTGTACCTGGGCCACCTTGTAGGTGGTGGCCAGGTTCAACCATTGCAGAGCAAAATCCAGACCATAATGGAATGGACTGCTCCAACTACCCAGACTCAGGTGAGAGCATTCTTAGGCCTGACTGGGTACTATAGGAGATTTGTCAAAGGGTATGGATCAATAGTGACACCCCTGAATGACTTAACTTCCAAGAAAATGCCCAATAGGGTTCAATGGACAGCTAGCTGTTAAAAGGCATTTGATGACCTTAAGCAGGCCATGTGTACTGCTCCCATTCTGCACAGTCCTGACTACTCCAAAAAGTTAATTGTTCAAACTGATGCATCTGAACTGGGGGATGGGGCTGTACTGTCACAATTGAATGAAGAAGGTCAGGATCAGCCAATACCTTTGATAAGCAGAAGGCTGACCCCTCGAGAGAAACGTTGGTCAGCCATTGAGAGGGAGGCCTTTGCTGTGGTTTGGACTCTGAAGAAGTTGAGGCCATACTTGTTTGGTATTCACTTCCTTGTTCAGACAGACCATAAGCCCCTCTTATAGCTAAAACAAATGAAGGGTGAATATTCCAAACTGCTTAGGTGGTCCATTTCCCTACAGGGGATGGACTTTACAGTGGAACATAGACCTGGGAGTAACCATGCCAATGCAGATGGACTCTCTAGGTATCTCCACTTAGAACATGAAGACTCAACTGGTCAAGGTTAGTGTAATGTCCCTGCGTTTGGGGGCATTGTGTAGGAGAGTAGGATCTGCTTCACATGGGTACCCCCACTTTTTGCTGGTGGTTCACTGTTTTTCGACCTTAGTCTGGCTGTGGCCCTGCTAATCAGGACCACAGCCTAGCTGCTTCCTCTCTAAAATGGTTCCATGTACATTAGGTACATATCTAATAGGATTCTGGAGTGCCCTATCAATCAATCAATCAATCAATCAATCAATCAGTCAATTTGTAAAGCGCACTACTTACCCGTAAGGGTTTCAAGGCGCTGGGGGGGGGGGGTGCTGCTGCTACTGGTCAAAAAGCCAGGTCTTGAATTGTCTCCTGAAGGTCAGTAGGTCTTCGGTTTGTCTTAGGTAGAGGGGGAGGGTGTTCCAGGTCCTGGCAGCGTGGTGGAAGAAGGACCTGCCTCCGGAAGTGGTTCTACGGGTGCACGGGACCGTGGCCAGGGCGTGGTCAGCAGAGCGGAGTTTCCTGTTGGGTACGTAGAAGGAGAGTCTACTGTTGAGATAGGCTGGGCTGGTTTTGTGGAGTGCCTTGTGTGCGTGGATCAGGAGTTTGAAGGAGATTCTTCTGTCGACGGGGAGCCAGTGCAGGTTCCTCAGGTGGGGGGTGATGTGGTAGTGGCACGGGACGTCGAGGATCAGGTATGCAGAGGCGTTCTGGATTCTTTGTAGAGGGCGTAGAGGGCGTTTCCATAGTCGAGTCTGCTGCTGACTAGGGCCAGGGTGACTGTTTTCCTTGTGTTTGTCGGGATCCATCTGTAGATCTTGAGGAGCATGCGGAGGGTGTTGAAGCAGGTGGAGGAGACTGCGTTGACTTGTTTGGTCATGGTGAGTTTTGAGTTGAGGATGACTCACAGGTTGCGTGCGTGGTCGGTAGGGGCCGGGGGGTCCCCAGTGATGCGGGTCACCAGGAGTCGTCCCATGCTGAGGGGTTGGGCCCGAGGATGAGGATCTCTGTCTTGTCTGAGTTCAGCTTAAGTCGGCTTTCGTTCATCCAGTGGGCGACGGCCTTCATTCCCTGGTGGAGGTTGGATTTGGCGGTGAGAGGGTCCTTGGTGAGGGAGAGGATCAGCTGTGTGTCGTCGGCGTAGGATATTATGTTAAGGTCGTGCTGTCGGGCGATGCATGCTAGTGGTGCCATGTAGACGTTGAACAGCGTTGGGCTGAGGGAGGATCCCTGTGGGACACCGCAGATGATCTCGGAGGCTTTGGAACGGAATGGGGGAGGCGGACTCTCTGAGTTCTGCTGGTGAGAAAGGAGGTGGTCCAGTCCAAGGCCTTTTCTCGGATCCTTGCGTTGTGGAGGCGGGTGCGTAGTGTGTGGTGGCAGACGGTGTCGAAGGCAGCGGAGAGATTCAGGAGGATGAGGGTCGCTGTCTCGCCATTGTGTAGAAGGATCCGGATGTCGTCTGTGGCGGCGATGAGGGCGGGCTCGGTGCTGTGGTTGCTGCGGAATCCTGATTGGGAGGGGTCCAGGATGTTGTTGTCTTCGAGGTGACGGGTGAGCTGAATGTTAACTATCTTCTCGATGACCTTTGCTGGGAATAGGAGCAGGGATATGGGCCGGAAGTTCTTGAGGTCGCTTGGATCCGCCTTGGGTTTCTTCAGTAGGGCGTTGTTCTCTGCGTGTTTCCAGATCTCAGGGAAGGTAGCGGTCTCGAAGGAGAGGTTGATGATGTTGCGCAGGTGGGGTGCGATGGAGCTGCCGGCTTTGTTGAAGATGTGGTGTGGGAGAGGGTCGGACGGGGATCCGGAGTGGATTGTGCCCATGGTCTTGATTGTGTCCTCGATTCTCACGTTGGCCCAGGTAGTCAGGGAGTCATAGATGGTGGGGTGCGGTGGGTCCGGCGCGTCGAGGACCGCAGGGGTTGTCCGGGGTTTGAAATTGTCATGGATATCGTTGATTTTTCGGTGAAAGAAGGTGGCGAGGGAGTCGCACAGGGCTTGCGATGGCGGCATGTCGTTGGCGCTGGACCTGGGATTGGAGAGTTCCTTCACGATGTTGAAGAGCTCCTTGCTGTAGTGTGCGTTGTTGTCAAGGCGGTCTGTGAAGGAGGTCCTTTTGGTGGTCCTGATGAGGTGGTGGTGGTTGCAGATGGCGTCTTTGTGGGCAGCGCCATATGTTCTCCAATTTCCGACAGGTGCGCTTTGAAGCGATGAGTTCCGGGGTGAACCAGCTGGCTCTTTTGCTGGTGTCTCTGTTGGTGGGATTTTTCAGCGGGGCTACGGTGTTGGCGCAGCCGTCCATCCAGCGTCCGAGGGTGAGTGCACCATCGTCGGGGTTGGTGGGGTTGGTCGGAGGGTTGAGGGCGAGGCTTGTCTGTAGTTGTTCTTCAGTGACTTTGCCCCAGCAGCGGCGGGGGATCTGTAGGGTGCGGTGGTGTGTGAGGGGTTTTCGGAAGGAGAAGTGAATGCAGTGGTGGTCTGTCCAGGTGAGTTCGGAGGCATGGCTGAAGGTGACATGGGGGCTTGAGGAGAAGATGGCATCAAGTGTGTGACCGGCGATGTGGGTCGGCGTCGTGACGAGCTGTTTTAGTCCGAGGTTGTCGAGGTTGTCGATCAGGGTGGAGGAGTTGTTGTCGTTGTTGTTCTCCAGATGATAGTTCAGGTCTCAGAGGAGGTTGTAGTCGGTGGAGGTCAGCGCGTGCGTGCTGATGAGGTCAGTGATGAAGTCGCAGAATTGAGGCCAGGGTCCTGGCGGTCTGTAGACGAGGGTGCCTCTTAGGGTGGTCTTGGGGTCCATGTGGATCTGGAAGTGCATGTGTTCGGCGGTGCTGAGGGTGTCGTTGTTGTTTGTTGAGACCCTGATGGTGTTTTTGTGGACACTAGTATATGGTATACTATGTACCTAGTACCTAGGTACCTCAGAGGCCTACCAGGGGCTGCAGCATGTATGCCACCCCTGGGAAGCACTCCAAAATGGCACCACATGTCTGCTACTGCAACCAGGGTAAGGGTGTGCTTGCACCCCTTACTGTGGTATAGGCTACCTATATCACTACCTTATACAGACACATATAAACCTATAAGCCACTCCTATGGCATGCCTTGACAATCCTGAAGGCAGAGTGCTTGTTTTTTTTTGTGAGAGGGTGCCCAAGCATGAGCTGAGCCCCTCTGCAGCATTCGGAAATACTTCCTTATGGCCGTTCTGTGATACAGCCATACCATATACTCTTAAGTGCATTATAACCTTGCGGTAAATGCTAACTTTGGAATGGCTGCATCATTCAAAACATGTTGTGTTTGGTGTCAAACACTTTGGAATACTACCCCCCGCCATTCCTGGTGGCGGGGGTAGCATTCCACCCTTCTAGAGGGAGAGCCATGTTCACACTGGCTAAACCTGGTTAAAACTTTCCAAAGCCCTGGCATTACGAAATGGTTGCCACTGCCTCAGACATGGGTCTGGCCTCCTGCTGCTGGGGGAAACTCCGGCAGGGGAGGCCTGGACACTAGGTTTCCTGTCACAGGTTTCCACCTCCCCAGACAGGCAGATGTGTATTGGGGCTGGGTGGGTGCATTCAGAGAATACTTTTGAGTCACTGCCTGGGGCACACAAAGTGTCCCTGTGCATAGCCCAGTTCAAACCAGTTGCAGGGACACTCAGCCCCTGCTCTGGTGCGAAACTGGAAAAAGGGGAAGGGGTGTAAACCCCCCACCTCAGACCCACCCATAGGTGGAGCCTTAGAGTTAGTCCTTCCCCTAAACCTAGTATAAGTATAGGAATCCAGTCCCTAGGACTTTAGATTACCCTGGATGAACCTCTGCAACATATATCCTGGACCTTTGACTTTCTATCACGACTAGAAGATGGAAGAAATCTCCCTTGGGGTCAAGGAGTGACTCCCCTGCTTGGCAGGCACCAAAGAAGCAACTGACTGGTCTGCAATTCTGAAGCTCCCGCCAGACGCTGAAGTCTCTGCATCCCCAGAGGTAGATTTCCACACTTCCCCTAGGCTAACCTGAGTCCACAGCAAATCTGAGGCCTGTGGCTATCGTGGGTGATGTGGAACTGTGACCCCTGGACACCATGAACTTTTGCAGCAACACTATCTTTCTGGGCATCCTCGGAGTTGTGCTTTGGGCTCCAAGTAGCCCCAGCCTTGAGCACCTTTTGCACTGAAGATTGTTGGCCTCCACTCCACGAGTGACCCGTGGGCCAGCTCCAAGTACGACCACTCAAGGCTCCTTTGCGATCACTAGCCCATTGGCTAGCAGGTCCCTACAAAGGCAACTCCACTTCTGCTGGGGATTTTCTGGTTGCTCCAGACTTGCCCTTACTTACCCTTGCTGGGTGAGTCCATCAGACCTTGCTGGTCTGCACCGCAGTCCTTTCTCTGATTTCATGAGACTTGCCGTTGACAAGGCTTGTTGGGTCCTTTCTGGTCGCTGACATTGCAGCACTCGACAGACTTTGTGGGGCAGCTCGAATCCGGCTCCAAACTTCATCGACGCCTCCTGGACCTCGTGGCTGAAGAGTCAAGACACCCATCAACTCACCTGAAGTACCCAACATCTGTGGGCATTGGTCCATCCTGCCCTAGGTCACTGGCAAGTGATCCAGACTCTGTCCCCTCTGCTTTCAGGTTCCTTACATCCTAGATCCAGGCTTGGATCTCTTCGGACACTTCTCCTCTTCACAGCAGCAGCAGTTCCTTGCAGGCTTTCATTGAAATCGACGACGCGACCCGACACCAAAAGACACCTATGCATCCGGCTTCCCTGGGTGAGGTAACTCGAGTACTCCGGTACTCTCGTGGGTGCTAGCCCTAGAACTACCTAAGTCCAAGAGAGTTTTGTCCTGACTCGATTAGAGGTGTCCCTAATCTTTAAAATTCCAACCGCGACATTCCCCATAGAAGATAATAGGAACCCGGGGTTGTGTTTCCACACTGCATACAGTTCCCCTGTGTCACTACCTTGGGTGGTTCCTTGGGGTCCCAGCGATTCTAGAGGCAATAGGCATAGTGCCTATTACAGTCGTGGTTCTTATACCACTTTTTTAGTATATGGTTTGGTATGCCCCTAGGGCCCAAACGTGTATTTGTGCTATTACTGATGCTTGATCACTTGTAACTAAAGTACTTCGAACTCCAGTCTCATAAAGAGACTAGAGGGGTGTGTATTATCTTAAATACATATATTTTGAATATATACCTGGTGTGGTTGTCTTTTCATTTGATCATTCAAGAGATTATAGACTGGTAAAACAAGCTGCTTTACATTCCTTCAAGACTTAGCCTGAAGGCTGTTCTCCATAGCTACCACTAGGATAGCTTTCACAGAAGGTTGTCTTTAACCATTCACCATAAGGGGTTGTTTGGACTGATACAAGGTGCCCACTAGAACTAGTGGACAGCATATCAGGCCACCTTCTAACATTGCTGACGACGGCTTTATTTTTTTTTTAAAAGTCAAATGTATTTTGTTTCTTTGTAACAAGTTAATTTTTTACCTTTCCTTTTATTTTTTGGGTTTGTTGGAGTGTTTTTTTCAAAAGCTATTTTTCGGGTTTTTGAGGGTTTCGTTATGGAGAGGATTACGACTTTGGAGCCTTTTTTCTACAGTTCTAATTTTTTTTAAGCAAATTTTCTAGTTTTTGAGTGTTTTCTTTTTGAGAAGATTGCTTTGTTGGAGCCTTTTTTCGACAGTTGTATTTTTACAATTTTTTGGGGCTTTCTTTTCGAATGGATTTGTCTTTCAATTTATCTAAAATGGATTTATTCATTTTCAAGGACTGTCTACTGCAAGATAATTGTAAGTTATTTTTTATTATTATGGGTGGAAATGTTTTTGGTTCTATTTGTTTTTTTGTTTCTTTTTTATTTTAATAATTATATTATGTCATATATTTATATGTAGGTTTTTAATTTTTAAATGACATAATTTTAATTATTAATGTAATAGACAGTGGAATTGTGTAGTTTAATGTTTTGTCATTTAAAAATGCTTATGATGTTTAGGGTTGTTTTTTGTTTATAGTATCGATTTAGCAATCATGTCTAGGTATTCTAGCCCTTTGGTGTTTGGAAATAATCGAGTTTTATGTTGTAGGTATTCATACATTGTTTTTATTTGTTTACTTAGTTTAGGGCCTATTTTATTTTGTGGCTTGGAAGGCATTGTGCCATCCTTCCACCGCATTGTTAGTTTTAGATTTTTGAGCTAGAGTGCTATTGTAGATGTTCCACCAGGGAATTTGACATTTTGGTTGTCTACGGTGCCCTGACCTATGAAGCCTTCCCACCCAAGTGTTTTGAAAGTAGTCTAGGAAGGGAGCTAGGTTTCGTTCCATTGCTTGGTAGAAAGGGCTTTCAAGTAGTATTATATAGTGGTTGGCTACTTCAGTTGTTGGTACAATGGCCAGGGCTTTTATTTTTTGTATTTGATAGGCAAAGTTGCTATTTGTGGCCTAATCCCATCTTGGGGCTCGATTCCGACCTCGTACGGAGAGCATGCCAACCAAATCGGATTGGGAATGCTTTCCTACGACTCGACAGCGAGCTCTCTGTGCGACGGAGTACCATGCATCCCATGTTAAACACTACCGAATCGTACAGAATGCTACCATTCCGAACAAGGCTCCGTAAAACCGCACCCATGCGACCAACTCGTTTATAAACGTTCAAGAATAGCATGCCGGTCACGATTCTGACTCGTATCAACAATCAGATGATGTTGCATGAGAATCGGTTATGGAACCATGTCGGTCCGTGTAATAAATGTCAATGGGGGGAGTAAAAAACAGTCAAAAAAAAGCCTTGGCAATTTTCCAAGAAAAGAAAAAAATATCCACACCCACAAATCCACCTATATAAATAGCCAACACCACGACCATGATCCTTTGCCACAACTGCCTATACTTCCAAAGAGCTTCCACCAGACATTCCCTGCTCTCTGCCTCACACACTCACACACTACACAACCTGCACAGATTTTATTTCATACAAACTCACATAAACACACACCCTTTTACAGATTCACACTCACCTCCACACTCACCCTCACCTTCACACTCACCCTCACCATGTCCAAAAGGAAGCAGCCATGTTTACAGATAAGGAGTTGGAAGTAGAGCCACAGTTATTTGAGAACCTAGTCCAACAGATGCCCCTTGCCAAGAAATAGGATGTGGGAGAGGATAGTTACCAAGGTGAATGCTCAAGCCCCTTGTCTGCTCACAATGGAATATATCAGGACCAGGTACCATGATGTGCGAAGGAGGGTCAAGAAGCTGATGTCCAGGGAATATTTCCAAAGCCAGCAGACTGACGGTGGCCCTCCTGCACAACCTGTCCACTTTACCTCCTGGGGAGGAGGTGCGTGACAACCCTCCGCCTCAGGGCATCGATGGAATCCCAGGATCACAAGAGTCTGGTGAGTACACAATCCACATTCAAATAAAGTTATGAATCACACCCCTAGAGACATCACTGTAAAGGATACAGTTAAACAAATGACAGCATAAATATATAAAATGTACTAGATTCTAAGAGCATGTAATGTGTATGTCAGGTTGTTAACAAAAATACCTCAAGTTATATTGAAAATGCAACACACTATAACCATGTACATACTTCTCACAAACTCACAGATAGGCCTTCTGCTCTAAACAACTTGCACCATCGTCAGACATTTTACCCCAGTACTTTTCCACTCTCTCACAGGAAAGCACAGTCACAGGTAGGCTGTTTGGGATGGCTGGGAAGGTGGGTGTGGGTACAGGTGCCATGGAACTTATAGTCACTGCAACCACTCCTCCCCACACACACACACATCACACAGACATACTCTTACTATGCGAGCCTCTCAGTCAGAGGAAACGTACCAGAAAGATGGCTGACACTGCTGCATGGTGTGTGGAGCACAAGGCCTGAGGGAAGTTATAGTCAAGTCAAACAACAGGTGTCGAGTACCAACCAAACTGTAGCTTCCACAGGAGCCGATGTGAGTTCCTCAATTCCCAGGTTCAACCATTGCAGAGCAAAATCCAGACCATAATGGAATGGACTGCTCCAACTACCCAGACTCAGGTGAGAGCATTCTTAGGCCTGACTGGGTACTATAGGAGATTTGTCAAAGGGTATGGATCAATAGTGACACCCCTGAATGACTTAACTTCCAAGAAAATGCCCAATAGGGTTCAATGGACAGCTAGCTGTTAAAAGGCATTTGATGACCTTAAGCAGGCCATGTGTACTGCTCCCATTCTGCACAGTCCTGACTACTCCAAAAAGTTAATTGTTCAAACTGATGCATCTGAACTGGGGGATGGGGCTGTACTGTCACAATTGAATGAAGAAGGTCAGGATCAGCCAATACCTTTGATAAGCAGAAGGCTGACCCCTCGAGAGAAACGTTGGTCAGCCATTGAGAGGGAGGCCTTTGCTGTGGTTTGGACTCTGAAGAAGTTGAGGCCATACTTGTTTGGTATTCACTTCCTTGTTCAGACAGACCATAAGCCCCTCTTATAGCTAAAACAAATGAAGGGTGAATATTCCAAACTGCTTAGGTGGTCCATTTCCCTACAGGGGATGGACTTTACAGTGGAACATAGACCTGGGAGTAACCATGCCAATGCAGATGGACTCTCTAGGTATCTCCACTTAGAACATGAAGACTCAACTGGTCAAGGTTAGTGTAATGTCCCTGCGTTTGGGGGCATTGTGTAGGAGAGTAGGATCTGCTTCACATGGGTACCCCCACTTTTTGCTGGTGGTTCACTGTTTTTCGACCTTAGTCTGGCTGTGGCCCTGCTAATCAGGACCACAGCCTAGCTGCTTCCTCTCTAAAATGGTTCCATGTACATTAGGTACATATCTAATAGGATTCTGGAGTGCCCTATCAATCAATCAATCAATCAATCAATCAATCAGTCAATTTGTAAAGCGCACTACTTACCCGTAAGGGTTTCAAGGCGCTGGGGGGGGGGGGTGCTGCTGCTACTGGTCAAAAAGCCAGGTCTTGAATTGTCTCCTGAAGGTCAGTAGGTCTTCGGTTTGTCTTAGGTAGAGGGGGAGGGTGTTCCAGGTCCTGGCAGCGTGGTGGAAGAAGGACCTGCCTCCGGAAGTGGTTCTACGGGTGCACGGGACCGTGGCCAGGGCGTGGTCAGCAGAGCGGAGTTTCCTGTTGGGTACGTAGAAGGAGAGTCTACTGTTGAGATAGGCTGGGCTGGTTTTGTGGAGTGCCTTGTGTGCGTGGATCAGGAGTTTGAAGGAGATTCTTCTGTCGACGGGGAGCCAGTGCAGGTTCCTCAGGTGGGGGGTGATGTGGTAGTGGCACGGGACGTCGAGGATCAGGTATGCAGAGGCGTTCTGGATTCTTTGTAGAGGGCGTAGAGGGCGTTTCCATAGTCGAGTCTGCTGCTGACTAGGGCCAGGGTGACTGTTTTCCTTGTGTTTGTCGGGATCCATCTGTAGATCTTGAGGAGCATGCGGAGGGTGTTGAAGCAGGTGGAGGAGACTGCGTTGACTTGTTTGGTCATGGTGAGTTTTGAGTTGAGGATGACTCACAGGTTGCGTGCGTGGTCGGTAGGGGCCGGGGGGTCCCCAGTGATGCGGGTCACCAGGAGTCGTCCCATGCTGAGGGGTTGGGCCCGAGGATGAGGATCTCTGTCTTGTCTGAGTTCAGCTTAAGTCGGCTTTCGTTCATCCAGTGGGCGACGGCCTTCATTCCCTGGTGGAGGTTGGATTTGGCGGTGAGAGGGTCCTTGGTGAGGGAGAGGATCAGCTGTGTGTCGTCGGCGTAGGATATTATGTTAAGGTCGTGCTGTCGGGCGATGCATGCTAGTGGTGCCATGTAGACGTTGAACAGCGTTGGGCTGAGGGAGGATCCCTGTGGGACACCGCAGATGATCTCGGAGGCTTTGGAACGGAATGGGGGAGGCGGACTCTCTGAGTTCTGCTGGTGAGAAAGGAGGTGGTCCAGTCCAAGGCCTTTTCTCGGATCCTTGCGTTGTGGAGGCGGGTGCGTAGTGTGTGGTGGCAGACGGTGTCGAAGGCAGCGGAGAGATTCAGGAGGATGAGGGTCGCTGTCTCGCCATTGTGTAGAAGGATCCGGATGTCGTCTGTGGCGGCGATGAGGGCGGGCTCGGTGCTGTGGTTGCTGCGGAATCCTGATTGGGAGGGGTCCAGGATGTTGTTGTCTTCGAGGTGACGGGTGAGCTGAATGTTAACTATCTTCTCGATGACCTTTGCTGGGAATAGGAGCAGGGATATGGGCCGGAAGTTCTTGAGGTCGCTTGGATCCGCCTTGGGTTTCTTCAGTAGGGCGTTGTTCTCTGCGTGTTTCCAGATCTCAGGGAAGGTAGCGGTCTCGAAGGAGAGGTTGATGATGTTGCGCAGGTGGGGTGCGATGGAGCTGCCGGCTTTGTTGAAGATGTGGTGTGGGAGAGGGTCGGACGGGGATCCGGAGTGGATTGTGCCCATGGTCTTGATTGTGTCCTCGATTCTCACGTTGGCCCAGGTAGTCAGGGAGTCATAGATGGTGGGGTGCGGTGGGTCCGGCGCGTCGAGGACCGCAGGGGTTGTCCGGGGTTTGAAATTGTCATGGATATCGTTGATTTTTCGGTGAAAGAAGGTGGCGAGGGAGTCGCACAGGGCTTGCGATGGCGGCATGTCGTTGGCGCTGGACCTGGGATTGGAGAGTTCCTTCACGATGTTGAAGAGCTCCTTGCTGTAGTGTGCGTTGTTGTCAAGGCGGTCTGTGAAGGAGGTCCTTTTGGTGGTCCTGATGAGGTGGTGGTGGTTGCAGATGGCGTCTTTGTGGGCAGCGCCATATGTTCTCCAATTTCCGACAGGTGCGCTTTGAAGCGATGAGTTCCGGGGTGAACCAGCTGGCTCTTTTGCTGGTGTCTCTGTTGGTGGGATTTTTCAGCGGGGCTACGGTGTTGGCGCAGCCGTCCATCCAGCGTCCGAGGGTGAGTGCACCATCGTCGGGGTTGGTGGGGTTGGTCGGAGGGTTGAGGGCGAGGCTTGTCTGTAGTTGTTCTTCAGTGACTTTGCCCCAGCAGCGGCGGGGGATCTGTAGGGTGCGGTGGTGTGTGAGGGGTTTTCGGAAGGAGAAGTGAATGCAGTGGTGGTCTGTCCAGGTGAGTTCGGAGGCATGGCTGAAGGTGACATGGGGGCTTGAGGAGAAGATGGCATCAAGTGTGTGACCGGCGATGTGGGTCGGCGTCGTGACGAGCTGTTTTAGTCCGAGGTTGTCGAGGTTGTCGATCAGGGTGGAGGAGTTGTTGTCGTTGTTGTTCTCCAGATGATAGTTCAGGTCTCAGAGGAGGTTGTAGTCGGTGGAGGTCAGCGCGTGCGTGCTGATGAGGTCAGTGATGAAGTCGCAGAATTGAGGCCAGGGTCCTGGCGGTCTGTAGACGAGGGTGCCTCTTAGGGTGGTCTTGGGGTCCATGTGGATCTGGAAGTGCATGTGTTCGGCGGTGCTGAGGGTGTCGTTGTTGTTTGTTGAGACCCTGATGGTGTTTTTGTGGACACTAGTATATGGTATACTATGTACCTAGTACCTAGGTACCTCAGAGGCCTACCAGGGGCTGCAGCATGTATGCCACCCCTGGGAAGCACTCCAAAATGGCACCACATGTCTGCTACTGCAACCAGGGTAAGGGTGTGCTTGCACCCCTTACTGTGGTATAGGCTACCTATATCACTACCTTATACAGACACATATAAACCTATAAGCCACTCCTATGGCATGCCTTGACAATCCTGAAGGCAGAGTGCTTGTTTTTTTTTGTGAGAGGGTGCCCAAGCATGAGCTGAGCCCCTCTGCAGCATTCGGAAATACTTCCTTATGGCCGTTCTGTGATACAGCCATACCATATACTCTTAAGTGCATTATAACCTTGCGGTAAATGCTAACTTTGGAATGGCTGCATCATTCAAAACATGTTGTGTTTGGTGTCAAACACTTTGGAATACTACCCCCCGCCATTCCTGGTGGCGGGGGTAGCATTCCACCCTTCTAGAGGGAGAGCCATGTTCACAATGGCTAAACCTGGTTAAAACTTTCCAAAGCCCTGGCATTACGAAATGGTTGCCACTGCCTCAGACATGGGTCTGGCCTCCTGCTGCTGGGGGAAACTCCGGCAGGGGAGGCCTGGACACTAGGTTTCCTGTCACAGGTTTCCACCTCCCCAGACAGGCAGATGTGTATTGGGGCTGGGTGGGTGCATTCAGAGAATACTTTTGAGTCACTGCCTGGGGCACACAAAGTGTCCCTGTGCATAGCCCAGTTCAAACCAGTTGCAGGGACACTCAGCCCCTGCTCTGGTGCGAAACTGGAAAAAGGGGAAGGGGTGTAAACCCCCCACCTCAGACCCACCCATAGGTGGAGCCTTAGAGTTAGTCCTTCCCCTAAACCTAGTATAAGTATAGGAATCCAGTCCCTAGGACTTTAGATTACCCTGGATGAACCTCTGCAACATATATCCTGGACCTTTGACTTTCTATCACGACTAGAAGATGGAAGAAATCTCCCTTGGGGTCAAGGAGTGACTCCCCTGCTTGGCAGGCACCAAAGAAGCAACTGACTGGTCTGCAATTCTGAAGCTCCCGCCAGACGCTGAAGTCTCTGCATCCCCAGAGGTAGATTTCCACACTTCCCCTAGGCTAACCTGAGTCCACAGCAAATCTGAGGCCTGTGGCTATCGTGGGTGATGTGGAACTGTGACCCCTGGACACCATGAACTTTTGCAGCAACACTATCTTTCTGGGCATCCTCGGAGTTGTGCTTTGGGCTCCAAGTAGCCCCAGCCTTGAGCACCTTTTGCACTGAAGATTGTTGGCCTCCACTCCACGAGTGACCCGTGGGCCAGCTCCAAGTACGACCACTCAAGGCTCCTTTGCGATCACTAGCCCATTGGCTAGCAGGTCCCTACAAAGGCAACTCCACTTCTGCTGGGGATTTTCTGGTTGCTCCAGACTTGCCCTTACTTACCCTTGCTGGGTGAGTCCATCAGACCTTGCTGGTCTGCACCGCAGTCCTTTCTCTGATTTCATGAGACTTGCCGTTGACAAGGCTTGTTGGGTCCTTTCTGGTCGCTGACATTGCAGCACTCGACAGACTTTGTGGGGCAGCTCGAATCCGGCTCCAAACTTCATCGACGCCTCCTGGACCTCGTGGCTGAAGAGTCAAGACACCCATCAACTCACCTGAAGTACCCAACATCTGTGGGCATTGGTCCATCCTGCCCTAGGTCACTGGCAAGTGATCCAGACTCTGTCCCCTCTGCTTTCAGGTTCCTTACATCCTAGATCCAGGCTTGGATCTCTTCGGACACTTCTCCTCTTCACAGCAGCAGCAGTTCCTTGCAGGCTTTCATTGAAATCGACGACGCGACCCGACACCAAAAGACACCTATGCATCCGGCTTCCCTGGGTGAGGTAACTCGAGTACTCCGGTACTCTCGTGGGTGCTAGCCCTAGAACTACCTAAGTCCAAGAGAGTTTTGTCCTGACTCGATTAGAGGTGTCCCTAATCTTTAAAATTCCAACCGCGACATTCCCCATAGAAGATAATAGGAACCCGGGGTTGTGTTTCCACACTGCATACAGTTCCCCTGTGTCACTACCTTGGGTGGTTCCTTGGGGTCCCAGCGATTCTAGAGGCAATAGGCATAGTGCCTATTACAGTCGTGGTTCTTATACCACTTTTTTAGTATATGGTTTGGTATGCCCCTAGGGCCCAAACGTGTATTTGTGCTATTACTGATGCTTGATCACTTGTAACTAAAGTACTTCGAACTCCAGTCTCATAAAGAGACTAGAGGGGTGTGTATTATCTTAAATACATATATTTTGAATATATACCTGGTGTGGTTGTCTTTTCATTTGATCATTCAAGAGATTATAGACTGGTAAAACAAGCTGCTTTACATTCCTTCAAGACTTAGCCTGAAGGCTGTTCTCCATAGCTACCACTAGGATAGCTTTCACAGAAGGTTGTCTTTAACCATTCACCATAAGGGGTTGTTTGGACTGATACAAGGTGCCCACTAGAACTAGTGGACAGCATATCAGGCCACCTTCTAACATTGCTGACGACGGCTTTATTTTTTTTTTAAAAGTCAAATGTATTTTGTTTCTTTGTAACAAGTTAATTTTTTACCTTTCCTTTTATTTTTTGGGTTTGTTGGAGTGTTTTTTTCAAAAGCTATTTTTCGGGTTTTTGAGGGTTTCGTTATGGAGAGGATTACGACTTTGGAGCCTTTTTTCTACAGTTCTAATTTTTTTTAAGCAAATTTTCTAGTTTTTGAGTGTTTTCTTTTTGAGAAGATTGCTTTGTTGGAGCCTTTTTTCGACAGTTGTATTTTTACAATTTTTTGGGGCTTTCTTTTCGAATGGATTTGTCTTTCAATTTATCTAAAATGGATTTATTCATTTTCAAGGACTGTCTACTGCAAGATAATTGTAAGTTATTTTTTATTATTATGGGTGGAAATGTTTTTGGTTCTATTTGTTTTTTTGTTTCTTTTTTATTTTAATAATTATATTATGTCATATATTTATATGTAGGTTTTTAATTTTTAAATGACATAATTTTAATTATTAATGTAATAGACAGTGGAATTGTGTAGTTTAATGTTTTGTCATTTAAAAATGCTTATGATGTTTAGGGTTGTTTTTTGTTTATAGTATCGATTTAGCAATCATGTCTAGGTATTCTAGCCCTTTGGTGTTTGGAAATAATCGAGTTTTATGTTGTAGGTATTCATACATTGTTTTTATTTGTTTACTTAGTTTAGGGCCTATTTTATTTTGTGGCTTGGAAGGCATTGTGCCATCCTTCCACCGCATTGTTAGTTTTAGATTTTTGAGCTAGAGTGCTATTGTAGATGTTCCACCAGGGAATTTGACATTTTGGTTGTCTACGGTGCCCTGACCTATGAAGCCTTCCCACCCAAGTGTTTTGAAAGTAGTCTAGGAAGGGAGCTAGGTTTCGTTCCATTGCTTGGTAGAAAGGGCTTTCAAGTAGTATTATATAGTGGTTGGCTACTTCAGTTGTTGGTACAATGGCCAGGGCTTTTATTTTTTGTATTTGATAGGCAAAGTTGCTATTTGTGGCCTAATCCCATCTTGGGGCTCGATTCCGACCTCGTACGGAGAGCATGCCAACCAAATCGGATTGGGAATGCTTTCCTACGACTCGACAGCGAGCTCTCTGTGCGACGGAGTACCATGCATCCCATGTTAAACACTACCGAATCGTACAGAATGCTACCATTCCGAACAAGGCTCCGTAAAACCGCACCCATGCGACCAACTCGTTTATAAACGTTCAAGAATAGCATGCCGGTCACGATTCTGACTCGTATCAACAATCAGATGATGTTGCATGAGAATCGGTTATGGAACCATGTCGGTCCGTGTAATAAATGTCAATGGGGGGAGTAAAAAACAGTCAAAAAAAAGCCTTGGCAATTTTCCAAGAAAAGAAAAAAATATCCACACCCACAAATCCACCTATATAAATAGCCAACACCACGACCATGATCCTTTGCCACAACTGCCTATACTTCCAAAGAGCTTCCACCAGACATTCCCTGCTCTCTGCCTCACACACTCACACACTACACAACCTGCACAGATTTTATTTCATACAAACTCACATAAACACACACCCTTTTACAGATTCACACTCACCTCCACACTCACCCTCACCTTCACACTCACCCTCACCATGTCCAAAAGGAAGCAGCCATGTTTACAGATAAGGAGTTGGAAGTAGAGCCACAGTTATTTGAGAACCTAGTCCAACAGATGCCCCTTGCCAAGAAATAGGATGTGGGAGAGGATAGTTACCAAGGTGAATGCTCAAGCCCCTTGTCTGCTCACAATGGAATATATCAGGACCAGGTACCATGATGTGCGAAGGAGGGTCAAGAAGCTGATGTCCAGGGAATATTTCCAAAGCCAGCAGACTGACGGTGGCCCTCCTGCACAACCTGTCCACTTTACCTCCTGGGGAGGAGGTGCGTGACAACCCTCCGCCTCAGGGCATCGATGGAATCCCAGGATCACAAGAGTCTGGTGAGTACACAATCCACATTCAAATAAAGTTATGAATCACACCCCTAGAGACATCACTGTAAAGGATACAGTTAAACAAATGACAGCATAAATATATAAAATGTACTAGATTCTAAGAGCATGTAATGTGTATGTCAGGTTGTTAACAAAAATACCTCAAGTTATATTGAAAATGCAACACACTATAACCATGTACATACTTCTCACAAACTCACAGATAGGCCTTCTGCTCTAAACAACTTGCACCATCGTCAGACATTTTACCCCAGTACTTTTCCACTCTCTCACAGGAAAGCACAGTCACAGGTAGGCTGTTTGGGATGGCTGGGAAGGTGGGTGTGGGTACAGGTGCCATGGAACTTATAGTCACTGCAACCACTCCTCCCCACACACACACACATCACACAGACATACTCTTACTATGCGAGCCTCTCAGTCAGAGGAAACGTACCAGAAAGATGGCTGACACTGCTGCATGGTGTGTGGAGCACAAGGCCTGAGGGAAGTTATAGTCAAGTCAAACAACAGGTGTCGAGTACCAACCAAACTGTAGCTTCCACAGGAGCCGATGTGAGTTCCTCAATTCCCGACTTCCCTAGCTGCGAGTCTTGATACTCACAGATAGGAGAGGGGGGGAAAGGGGAGTTGGAAAGAGAAAGAGAGACTGCACTGCTTTGTCTTCTTCTGACTGGATTCTACTTTTCTTCGTGTTGAACCCTGTAATAAATATTATTATTTGCATGTAACCTCAGTCTTCACTTCCCACAACTATATCCTTCACTTATCTTCTATGTACCTGTCTTTCCACAGTGCCTCGCTGCTCTCTTGTTATGCTGATCGATGCTTCTGGATCTTGCTCTATTCTATACTGGTCAGGAGTTTACGTCGTCTAGAAGTAATTCTGTAATACAAATAATATGTAACCTCTTGCCTTAAAATATCTCCCACCACTATATTTCCTTCACGAAACCTCAAGTTACCTATGTTTAATCTGAGAGACGACTTATTGGTGACTTTCTTGCACTAGTCCAGAAGTTTAGTCCTTGTTGCAGAAGGATATTATTGTGTCAAGCAGCTGATGAAAGGACTAATGTAAGTGATGATACTCTTGCACAATTGTTGTAGAAGAAGAGGCAAATGATGGTAAGTACAATTATATATTATCTACTGGCGGTCGCCAGTAGATAGTTATAGTTAGGACCGTGTTTCCATAGGCAATCCGCAACATTCTATTTGGAATAACTTTGGCGCCGGTTGACGAATCCTCGCGAAATTTTCAAAATAGGTGGGGCGCTCCGCTCCGCTCCTACCCTGAAAGTCTCGGGGGGATTCATCAAGCGGGGGCTGAGACAAAAGGGGGGTTCCAAAACACGTTTTCCCAATGCAATTTTCCATAGGAACCTTTAGTCCAAGGTACAGCCCAAACGGCTGAACAGAATTACTTGAAATTTGGCAGAGAGGTAGTCCTCAGCTCAGGTAAGTGCCTTTTGCAGGTCTGGTGTCAATCTGTTAAGTAGTTCCTGAGAAAATCAAAAGTAAAATCGTATATATATGTGGGCGGAGCCTAACCACACATCTCATCCTGAGATCTGATTGGCTGTAAGCACTTCATCCAAGAAGTGTTGGCAGCCATCTTGGGACCAATATACATGATAGCACCTCATTAAAAAGCATTGCAGTTAATGGAAGGTTTTAAGACTTTAGTTACATTATAAATCATTTGTTGATGGTACCATACTCATTTTAGGAATTGTGGTATGTTCTAAGGTGATTTCACCATGTGAAAAAGCCTTCTGCTGGGATATCATGATTGAGAGAAAAATATTTTCTCATGCTTTTCCCACAGAGGTTTGGAAGGTGATCTATAAGCTAAACTGAGAGCTTATTTTCTGTAAATTCACATTATCTTTCTCAGTCATGTGAGAATGAAGTCTGACATTCTCAGTAAAACATGTACATCCAACAAGGGCAGAGACTGTCAGTTGATTCCTTTATGTTCTACTGCAGCTTCCCAGAGTGTTCCAAAGAACAACTAGAGCGCTAACAGTCCTACTTATGATAAACGTATGGCACACCTGAAGCCATCTTGCTTGGATTAAAGTGGTAACTCTTAAAACATTTAATTTAAAAAGGAACAAAATGAGGGGGTTCATTTTTCCATAACAAGTATGATTAGTGCTGCAGAAAGAAAAACTAGGGCACATTTTAACTTCTGAAATCCTCTTTTATTTCATTAAAAAATTCTGACATGCAGACTGAAACATGCACTTTCAATACCAGCAGCAGTTTTCCCTGGTGAGCAGTAGCTTTACTACAGTGATATAATGAGCAAAAAGAGTGCTAACATTCTGAATTTATGGCAAATGTGTGACACATCTGAATGCCTTCTTGATGGAATCAAAGTAAAAAACTGAAAGTATTTCCTACTGAGGAGACTGCAGTAAATGAGGAAATTAGGAAACTTCGTAACAAATAAGTCTCCCAAGATGGCGACCAGAGACAAAAGAGCCCAAATGTAGCCCAAATATCACCCAGATGTAGCCCAAGTATAGCCCAATGACAGAATGTCCCAGAGTGTTCTTAAAAACAACTAGAGCGCTTACTGTCTTCATTATGACAAAAGTATGGCACACCTGAAGCCATCTTGATTGGAATAAACTGGTAACACTTAAAACATTTAATTTAAAAAGGAACACAATGAGGGGGTCCATTTTGCCATAGAAATTATGATTAATGCTGAAGAAAGAAAATGAGGGCACATTTTGAGTGACTTCTCAAATCCTCTTCTATTTCATTAAAAAATTCTGACATGCAGACTGAAACATGCACTTTTAATACCAGGAGCAGACTTCCATGGTGAACAGTAGTTTTACTACAGTGATCTAATGAGCAACTAGAGTGCTAACTTTCAGAATGTATGGCAAATGTGTGACATATCTGAATACCTTCATGATGTAATCAAAGTAAAAAACTGAAAGCATTTCCTACTGAGGAGACTGCAGTACATGAGGAAATTAGGAAGCTTCATAACAAATAAATCTCCCAAGATGGCCACCGGAGACAAAAGAGCCCAAATGTAGCCCAAAATCACCCAGATGTAGCCCAAATATAGCCCAATGACAGAAGTGTGCAAAACACTTATTATTTTGTGTTTTTGCAGTGTTATATAGTGCAGACTTGTCAGGTATTGGAGTGCTTTACATGAGCATTGGTTACATCACACAAGAACAAATTCATTTTGGTTGTAGACATGGGGAGACTAAGTGATTTGACCAGAATCACAGAATGTCGAGCTGAAGCAGAAACTCCAACCTGGTTCCCCAGTTGCAAAGTCTGCAGTTCTGGAAGTAACACCACATCCTCTCCCCTAAGTGCAACATTTAATCAAGTGGTCAACTGGATAAAAAAACAAAGATAACAAATAATTTAAAAGTGCTTTGTCGCTATTTGAAAACTCAGAAAATATGTCCTTATTTTAGTCTTTTAGAGCACTAACCATAATTTTGATGCCAATAAGACCCTCTCATATATGTAATTTCTAAAGAAAATGCTCTAGGTATTACAGTTTTGATTACATCAAGATGACGTCAGGCGTTCCACACTTTTGTAATAAATATAGAATGTTAGCAATCTAGTTGTTCATTAGGATACTGTTGAGAGGCAGAGGCCAGGGGCACGGACTCTGAAAATTGAAGGCAGGTAGGAGGGTGCAAAGGCAACAATTTAACCACACTGAGCAGGCAGGAAGGGCCGTGGCAGCACAACAGACTATGGAGGGCAGTGGAAAGGGGGGCAGGGGCAACAAACCAACAATACAGGACTTGCAAGAGTGGCTGTGGCAATGTAATAGACCATTGTGGGCAGAAGGAAGAGGCAATGGTAGTACAACCATACATGCCAACAGACCCGATTCAGCCAGGAAACGTCCAATGTTTTTAAGCTCAAATGGGCTTTATTTGATCTGTCTCCTGTCTACAATCTCCTCTTTGTCAATGTAACTCAAAGGGGAAAATCAATACCCCAGTTTTTTTTCAAAATCTCCCTCTTACCAAGTTCAAAATGTTCGCAAGTATGGTACATTGGATCATAGAAAGAAATGGGGTAGGGACATGGACTTGGATAACAGAGGACAGGAGGGACATGGAGAGGTACACCAAACTGACCCTGCAGGGCAGGCATCAGGGTTTGCAGCAGCACAATACACCACACAGGGCATGCGGGACGGGAGTGCAGCACAACAATCCATAGAAAGCAAGAGGGAGGGGACAGGACCATGCACATGGACAACAGAGAACAGAGGGGAGAAAGAGGCAATGGTAGCTAGCTGACCATAATGGACAGACAGGAGAGAAAGCTGCATCATAACAGACCATAAAGGGCAGGAGGGAAGGATCAGGGGCATTACAATGGAACAGACAAGCCAGGAGGGAGGGAGTAGGGGTCTGCACATGTAAACAGAGGGCTGGGGGCAAGGGGGCAGGGCAGGAGCAGCAAGATAGCCATGGAGGTCAGGCAGGATGGGCACTAGAAGCAAGACACACCATGAAGAGCAACAGTGAGACTGTGATGGCATACACACAGACCATGGAGGGAAGGTGGGAGGGGGTCAGGGGCAGCTAACTGACCACACAGGGAAGGTGGGAGGGGCCATGGCAGCACAGAAGACCATGCATGGCAAGTGGGAGGGTTAGTGGCAGCACAATGGCTATGATGGGCAAGAAGGAGGGTGCAGGGGCATGCACAAAGGACGATGGAGGATAGAAGGGAGGGTCAGAACCTGTGCACAGACAAGATAGTTCAGGGGAAGGGGCCTCACAACAGACCGCACGGGGCAGGCAGGGGGAGCAGTTGCAGCACAACAGACCAGGGAGGGCAGAAGGGTGTGGCAGTACAATGGACCATGTAGGACAGGAGGAAGAGGATAGGGGCATGGCATGTGGACAGGCAGGGTGGAGGTGGCAGGGACAGGTTACAGTCATCTGACAATGCTAGGCAGGTGGGAGGGGAGTGGCAGCTCAACAGAACACTCAGAGTAGATAGGAGTGGCAGGTCCATGGAACATGGTGGGCAAAAAGGATGGAGCAGGGGCATGCACAAAGACATCGGAGGGCAGGGGGAAGGAGAATAGGGGCCGCAAGCTAAGCACAGAGTTTAAGCAGGAGGTCAATGATGGGGCATAGAATTGGGCAATGGAGGGCAGGAGGAGGGGACTGGTACATCATACTAAATTGAGGGCAGTGGCAGCACATCAGACCATGCATGGCAGGAGGGAGGAGGCTAGTCCATGGATTCACACAACAGAGGATAGGGAGGAGGGGGATGGGCCAGCAAGCTAACTGTTCAGAGAAGGCGGGTATTAGGAACTTTATTGTTTTTAAAACGTGTGTCTGTGCGAACTACTTAAAATATGAACAAGTATGCAGCATAATCTCACTTTTATTCAGGAAGAAGAGGACGTTTGTGACTGTGACTCCGGGTTTACTTGGCAGAAACACCCCCTGACCCTCCACCCCCTATCGCAAAATGTAATGCCCGTGAAAAGGGTAGGTGAACACAGTGTTATATAGAACATAGTCCTGAGAGCACGATTGAAAATGAAAACTAGATATAGTGTATGGTATAAACTATGCACCAAAAAGTGTGATATAAGATGAACCGGGCGTGAAATATAATATGCAATACATTGTGCGCAATGACAGATTCATTGGAGAGCGCGAGATAGCACAGGCACTAGCGCGTGCTATGCGATGTGCGCCTTGGAGTGTAATATGCACAGGGCAGTGTTGTGTAACCTAACTAGTCTCTAAAGTTGTAATATAAAATATGTGCTGGGGAGTGTAATGTTGCATATGCACTGTGACAAAGATATGGATCCCAGATTGTAATATGTATGGCATAGCACTGTGCGTTATAACATAGGCATCGAGGAAGGCACGTTAGATGGGGCAATATAACCCGTGCGAAGACAAGTGTGGCATGACATATTCACGGGGTGGTGTTACAGTGCACATGGGCTAGAGAGTGTCATAGCATATGCACTAGCTGGTGGAATACAACACAGATGTGTGTGGCACTCGGCAGGCAATGGTGGCTGTAACACAGCATTGGGCTCTGCCAGGAGCGTGCTGTGACTCTCAAGTGATGTTCGTCCCCTTTCCAGAGAGTAAAATAAAAAGTATTACACATCCGGCAGTGGATGTGTGTTTTATTAACCGTGAGGGGGGTTTCTTACATAGTTTTGGTCGAATTTTTGTCGAATCCCCTTTGAATGGCTTGGTGTGCATGTGTATTAAATGTGCCCGTCAATAGCTACCCATGTTTGTATAAATAAACGACAAGGGTGTCTACCGGGATTAGGCACGGTAGGGCATCAGTCATGTCAGAGCTTCACTAGTGGTGTAAATACATTCCACGTGGATTCATTGTATGCATAGTCGCCTTTTAATGATTATCTCTCAAATCGTCATGGTGATAGGTACGTACGGTTTGTCCAGCATGTCCTAGGTGTGTCTATAAATATATATTTTTTAAAAATAATAAAAAACAGTGGCCGGCCCTGGGGATTGGGGTCAAAAAAATATAATTAGGAGACAGGCCCTGGGGGATGGGGTCATCAGGGCCAATAAATTAGAATAAGAAGGGGAACCACACAGCCCCCCTTCTTAAAAAATTAAAATAAATAAAAGACTGGCATCGTGCCGGAGGCCACGCCCCCTCCTTGCAGCACTCTGCAAACGCGCCCCCTGGCGAATTGTAAGTTGGGGAATTAATTCCTCTTCAATACTGAGGGTCTCTGAGGGCCAACTAGCCCAACAGGCATCTCCAGTATGCGCCAGGGAGCTGCGCTGCAGACAGGTGTTCTGAGGCCAAGCCCCTTTTTACACCTCTCTGCAACGCGGCTCTGTGGCACTTACTGGAGGTACCTAGTGGTCTATTTTGACCCTAGGGACTCTTAGGATTCAAGGGAACTTAATCTCTCAACTTAGAACAGCCACAGGGCGCGTTTACACAGTGGTGAAGGGAGGGGACGGGGCCTGAGGTGACGTGTGCAAACACGCACTATGGCACGTTTTAAATTGGGGATATAATTTTCCTTCAATACTGAGGGCCCCTGGGGGCTAACTAGCCTACCAAGTGCTTCCAGTAAGCGCCACTGAGCTGCATTGCAGAGAGGTGGTCCAGGCCGTGCCACTTTTTACACCTCTCTGCAACGCAGCTCTGTGGCACTTACTGGAGGTACCTAGTGGGCCAGTTGGACCCTAGGGACCCTCAGGATTCAAATGGACTTAATCTCCCAACTTAAAACGGACACAGGGCGTGTTTACACAGTGGTGAAGGGAGGGGACGGGGCCTGAGTTAACGTGTGCAAAAACACCCTGTGGCCTGTTTTAAGAGGTAGTTTTAATCCCCCTGCCCTATTATATACTAGGGGCTTACAGAGGAGGTCATGCTAATCACAGGGGGACCCCAACGCATAATGTTCCCTAGTGTATGTAGGTGTTTTTACTGTATTCTAAGTGTCTTTTAACATAGTACTGGCTCTAGGACTGGTTAGTCAGACTCAGTTAACACCAGTATCCGTCTGAAAAAGTTGAGGGTACAGGATGATTTTGCAACAAGGCTTCTTTCTGCTCTTCCTTTTGTTCTTTCTGCACGTTATCCTTCTTCCTGCACTTTTCTTCATCTTTGAGGACTTCTGTTGCTTCTTTCTGCACCTCTTTTTTTTCTTTCTGTGCATTTTTTCTTCTTTCTTCACATGTCCTATCTCTGTAGGCATAGTTAGAAATTAGCATTTAAAAAACCTTTGAAATTCACAGAAAAAACCATAGGTTTCAGGCATGTTATAGTTAGGAATTAGCATTTAAAAAACCTCCGAAATTCACTGAAAAAACCATAGGTTTCAGGGGTGTTATAGTTAGCTGGACTTTTCACTTGTACAAAACCATTGAAATTCCCCCGTTATAGTTAGTTCAGCTAACTATAACTCGTGCGCCCGCAATGCACTGCTGATGACGTCACATATTACATCACTCATGACATGGTCAGTGACATCACTCATGACATCACTGATGACATCACTGATGACATCACTGATGACATCATCCTTGTGATAGAGTGGCAGACCTCCTCTCACCCTAATATAACCTTTGATACACACATTCAAAAATAGAGACTAAAATGTTCAAAACAATGGACATACCAATACCAGTTACAACAACCTCTTCAGTAATTCTAAGATCCACATACACATCTACTCATTCACCAACAGTCCTATACAGTCACTCATACATGTACTCACTCATCATATGTACTCATACACCTATACATCCTGTTACACAATGCCACTCATCCATAGAGTTACTCACACACATAGTCACTCATGCTAATAAAGAATCAAACATACATTTACTTGCATATACAGTTATACACACACCACCACACTTACTTCTACGGAAACTTACACATACTTAGTCTTTTAAACAATCACTTATAGAAACACATACTTATTCATACAGGAACTCTTTCAATCTCTCACTCTCACATATACTCACTTATATACACCAATAGTCACATATACTAGTTTAAAACATATGTAGTTACTCATATAGACACTATTGAGACAGTCATTCACTCACTAACACATCCATACACACACTCATCCACCCATACAGTCCTGCACACATGCTGTCTTCAACACATACAAACAGTGAGCCACTCATTTAAACTTTATTTCGGCAATAAGCCATAAAAGTCGGCAAGAGATAAGTATAACATACATATATACAATTCATCATATTAATGGGAGGTATTTTACATTAAATTGGCGATAAAATTTGTTTTAAGGTAACCCATAAATACACAATACCGCGTATAAAAATATAAATAACAATATATAAATTAATTAAAAGCCAGCAAAAAGTTAAATACATGGGCTGGAGAGACAAATAAGACGTGTACATAAATCGGACAGGGGGGAAGGCAGAAGGGCAGAGCATAAGTCAGAATGTATTTACAGTTTATAACCAGAACGTTTCCTAATAAAATACACACTGTATAAAAATCTACTTGTTCCAAACACCACTAGCTGTGAGGTGTTTGATTTGAATATACGCTCTGCCTCTTTATAAGATCTAACCCCCACATAATTACAAACGGGTTTGATCCAACAAGCCCTTGGTTTTTTGTATTTCGGACAGAAAAAGAGTAAGTGGGCAGCATCTTCTTTAGCCCCTAGAGAGCAAAGTGTGCACAAGTCAGGGCCTTTCGCCTTCCCCCAACAGGATGTATATGCATTAATCTGTAAAACCCCATACCTAAACTGTAAGTATAATGTTTTTGCTAATGGTGGACAGATCTCATCCATAAATTGCTCTAAACTAGGTGTATCTTTGAAAAACAAAAATTCCAAGGTCAATTTGCCAGACGATGAACTATATAATAGTTCTCCGTTGACATACGACCAAAAGGTGTCCTTTACAAGCTTCCTAGAAGACAATGTCATATTCTGTGGAGCATCCCATAGATGTGCAAGCCCTAATCTCTCATACCACTTTGAAACATACTTTACCCATGGTGTATTCCAATAACCATCAATCTGAGATAATTCGACTAGTCCACTTTTATAGACTCTCAGTTCCGGGGTTACCCATAACCTGACCCAATATAGCAACGGTCTTAATATTACTTGGTAATCTATTTTTTTAAGATTAATATCTAAAAATACAGGGACCAAAGGGGTTCTAGTTGGTATTTTTAGTAGACTACGCACAAAGTGATTTTCCACTTTACCAAAAGTATTATTACAATAGTAGCCCCAAACCTCAGCACCATAAAGGGCAGCCGATTGTGCCTTAGCTTTGTATACTTCAAGAGCCGGGGATAAAGCCTTGGAGTAGCTTGCTCCGTGGACTTTTAGGATAGGCATTGAATTTTGTTTGAGGGATAGGGAGCTTTTGTCCATCTGTCCTTTCCAAGACAAGTTACTGTCCAACAATATCCCCAAATAGGTAAAACTCCCAACCTGTTCCAATTTTTTATTTTCAAGGAACAGATTACTCCTAAGGGATTTTTTTGGGTTTATGGACATATACTTAGTTTTGCTAGGATTTATTTCTAACCCCTTGCCCTCACAATATTTTTGGAATGTGTCAACCAAATTTTGTAAGCCTCTCGGTGTTTGAGAGATAAGGATAGTATCGTCGGCAAATAATAAAGCCGTAACCGCTTCACCACCTAGCTTTGGGGAATCATGCACACAGTTACTCAAATAGCTTGGTATATCATTAACATATAGGGAAAACAGTGTTGGGGCTAACACGCATCCTTGGCGCACACCACGGTCTACGGAAATAGCCCTTGAAATTTCACCATTCTTTCCCCATCTAATTTTAGCAAAATTCCCCATGTGAAGCCTGATAAGTTCTTTAAGCAGTTCCCCTGGGACCGCCATGTTCTTAAGTGTAGACCACAGCAATTTGCGCGAACAAGATCAAAGGCGGCCCTGAGATCCACAAATGCCACATATAGACTACCCTTTCTTAGGTTTATGTACTTCCAACAGATGCACATAAACCTGAATACTTGATCGATAGTACTAATTTTGGATCTAAAACCAGCTTGATATTTAGTCAATATTTTAGTCTCTTCAGTCCAATCTAAAAGCCTATTTAAAATATGTCTGGCAAAAATCTTTTGTAAAATGTCAATTAAACTAATTGGGCGGTAATTGCTAGGATCATAACGATCTCCTTTTTTAAAAATTGTGATAATTTCTGCCCCTTTCCAGGAATCAGGGATTGGTGTACCTGCAGCAATCGAATTGCACAGGAAATTTATGTATGGTCCCCACACTTCTACATCATGTTTTAATAAATCGCCGGGAATTTTGTCGGGACCAGGAGCTTTGCCCGTTTTCACGGCCTGCAGGGCCTGAATGGATTCTTCTAAGCTAAAATGTAAAGGAGCATTACTTATTTCTAAGTCTATCTCATGGTCCTGGAGGGACAAGCTCTTCTTATTATTGGCGTACAACTTGGTAAAATGATCACACCATGTATTTTCATCTAAGAAAATATCCTTAGTTGAACTACCCTTCTTATTTCCCTTGGCAATTAAATTCCAGAACGTACTTTGGTCACGCTGCTTAGTTGCATTTAAGAGATCCTCCCATGTAGTTTCATCCCAAGATTTTTTTGCTTGATCCATGGTTTTATTATATGTTAATCTTCCGTTTTTTTATATCTAGACGATTACCGGATTTTACTGCCTGAATCAACCTTAATTTAGCTTGTCGGCAATCTTTGTTATACCATGGGTTCACCATCTCGAGAAGATTCCCTTCCCCATTACTGTCTTTTTGATAAGTTTTACTCAGTAGTGGAGTTAAAGCATCTAACAGCTTATAATGTAGATCAAAAACACCCTGAGTACCCGCTGAAGGTAGCTGTGGTGTTCCCAAGATTTCAGAGAAAACATTGTAGATGTTTATCAGTGTTTTTTCCGATCCCAAAATATATGGCCATCTTACCGCACGTCTATTGTTAGATATTTGTAACTCCCCAGTTGATGTTTTTGGTATCATATCTTCGTCAGGCCTAGTAATAAATGGGTGAGTATCTAACCATAATTGGAGAGGGAAGTGATCACTCTCTGTCCTTTGATCTACTTTAAAATCTGCTATTAGATCCCATGCGTTCCGGGTTACCATTACGAAATCTATGTGTGATCTATAAGTTCCCTTAAAATAAGTCAGTTGCAAAATTTGTAGAACGGCTACGGTATTATTAGCTAAGCCCTCTGACTCTAAGGGTAAGATATCAATGACGGCATCTTGTTCGTCGAATATTTTTTCCATGCCCAAAACAGGCTCATATTTGCAATTAAAATCCCCGCCAATTAGTACCTTTGCATTTTCTCCCAGTGTATCTAAAAAGGAATCCAGAAGTTCTATCATTTTAGATTCCTTGTGAGATGGATATGGTCTATTGTATATATTTATTAAATAAATAATTTCTTTCCCTCTGGTAAGAATTTTAATGCCAAGTAGGTCTGGAGGGGTAATGGATATCTGGCTAACGTCTATTTCTAGAGACACCTTAACCCAAATAACCAATCCCCCTGATGCTCTACCTCTAGTAGATGGTGTTGCATTAGAACAATATGTTTTATAGCCCAACCTATGGGGAGTTTCCACCATCCATGTTTCCTGTAAGAGTATGATATCATAATCCTCAATATATGAGGACCATATCACATCCATTAAATTCTTGGCTAACCCAGCTATATTCCAAGATAACATTCTAATACTTGGGTCCTCTTTTACATATGGTGAAGCTGGGCCTACTAATATAATATCATTCCCTATATTGACCTCGGGTATGGCTAAAGGATTTACCTTGTTGGCTTGATTAACAGCTTCATTATCGTCCTTTCCCTCCGTGGACATAATATGATACTTGTTTATGACCCCCGAGCTAGCTGCCTCACTCGATGTAGGATAGGAAGATAAAATCCTATTTTTCAGCTTGTCTAACACAGTATCACCGGGGCATATAGGTATTATTAATTTTGGGCCCGATTGATCGACACTCACAACTGAGTCCCATATCTGAATGTCTATTCGTGTATCTGTGCTTGGTTCATTTAGTCGTGAAAGTCAGTCATTTTGATCTAACGTGCTCAGTGCTGAGAATCTATTTTCAGTTGGAATGCTAAAATGTATGCCTCTGCTATTGAGCAAGGTTCTGTGATTATTGGACAATTGTAGTACTCTGGTCAAATGCCTGTAGAAATAACCCAAGGAATGCACACCCACATCGAACTCCCCTTCATCCCGAGATGCTGCTCGTAGAAGGACGGTTGCAGCATGCTGGGGGTGTCTAAAATTAATAATTATACAATCCCCCTTGCATCTTTTTCTTGCGTTACCAATCCAAGATACCCTTCTGGTACACAATATGTCATCGGAGAGGAGTGGGGGAAAACCACAGTTTTTATGTAACCAAGCAATTGATTTCCGTTTTAGAGAAACGTGAGGTTCCTCCCCGTGATTTAAAACTGTCGGAACTAGGGGAGGAACATTTGAAAGGACTACAACATAAGGTTCACAATCGGGCGGGAGATTAATATGATTTGGTCTATATCCAGGAATGGTAATCCTCTCACTATTAGGTGGAGCTACATTTGACTGTGTGGTACTACCAGCTGGATGACAAATCTCCCTAAGTAAAGGTTTAGATGGGCTTAAACTTCTGATTGTGGCCGGCTGCGTCTGATTATTCGGATAAATTTCTGACTCAGGAGTTGTCGCAGTCTGTTCTTTCCTCTTATTCTCTAAGAGACTGCCCAGCCTAGATACCTCCATAGATAACAAGTCAATTTTTTCCAAGAGGGGTTTGGTCGCAAGATCTAGTTTTTCCTCAAATAGGCTAGATACCTCCATGGATAGGGAATCAATTTTTTCCATGAGAGGTTTAGTCATGAGGTCTAATTTTGCCTCAAAAATCTTGGCAATATGGTCCAAAAAGTTATCATTCACATCACCCTTGGTAACTATGTTATCAGTAGCAGTCACAATACTTCTATGCCTTTGGTCCGACTTCGACTTAGAGTGGGTGTTTCCCCACTTAGCTAGGGTTTTCCTACATTTCCTAACAGGTCTCTTAGAGGGGGAGTGGGGTGACACAGGTTCACTGAATAACTCTAATGGTACTTGAGTAGATACTTCACGGTCTAAAGGGGTGGCAGCTGTGGGTTCAATACGTTCAACACTGGGTAAAGCCAACATAGTAAGATCACTTTCAATATCAATGTCTGTAGGAGTGGTGGGATCAGAAGTAGAATCCTTCCCCAGGGACTTTCTTCGGTCGTTGTTTATCTTGCTCACCATTTTAACCAAGTAGTTGTCCAAGGTAGAGTTATTGGCCATTCTGGCTCTCAATATAATTTGCTAACCTCTAGTACGGATAGTAAGGAAGCAATACTGACTAAGGCGGTAGCTCCACACACAAGTAAGGAGCACAAAACAAAGATAAAAGAATACCTATCTCGCTTAAAATCCCAAGATGTTACGGTAATATACAAGATAACAGCCTTGGTGAAACGATGAATCAACTGGATAAAGTCTTGATACAACTCCAGTCGTCAACGTGGTTACGATCAGTAATAAAAACCTTACTTTAGGGGGGTGGCCCGACCCGACCTCTTCCGGCCTCCTAACGGCCACACAACGGCCCGCCCTTTGCCCGGGCTTAGCCCGGCGTCGCCCGCGCGCGTCCCGCGACGCGGAGGGAGGCTCTCGAATTTAAGCGCCTCCGGGCGCGCTGGTAGGCGGGAGCAGAAAGTGCCGCCAAGGATTCTGGGGGCTGTAGTCCCCCCTCACAGCGGCCAGCAAGAAGATGGCGGCGGGGGAGACCACAGCGTCAGCGACCCAAGAAGTTCCAGGAGGTGAAGAGAGCGTCCGGGCGTCAGGTAAGTTCTCGCCTCTATCTGCCAAATGCCCCCGCTCCACCGAGGGAGCCTCTCGAATTTAAGCGCCTCCGGGCGCGCTGGTAGGCGGGAGCAGGAAGTGCCGCCAAGGATTCTGGGGGCTGTAGTCCCCCCTCACAGCGGCCAGCAAGAAGATGGCGGCGGGGGAGACCACAGCGTCAGCGACCCAAGAAGTGCCAGGAGGTGAAGAGAGCGTCCGGGCGTCAGGTAAGTTCTCGCCTCTATCTGCCAAATGCCCCTCACTCACTCATTCATGCACCTATGCACTACGTAAGTACCCCCCACCGAACCATGCAGACACTCAGACTGATACTCAAAAAACCAACTAATAACCTATATAGACACCCATGTAGCTACTCACCAACCCATGCAGCCACTTATACACAAAGTGAGAGACTGATACAGATATTTACATATTTAAACATTACTCACTAAGCCATGTATTCACTATGATACACTTAATCAGTCAGTTACACAATCAATTTTTCAAAAACAAATCATCCATTTAGACACTTATATACCCATTTATTCTTCCATCGACCTTGAGATATACATATATAAAACATATTTAATTTTCAGAAAAACACACATTCACTGGATGATGTCATCAGTGATGTCATCAGTGATGTCATTTGAGATATCATCAGTGATGTCATGAGTCATGTCACTGACCATGTCATGAGTGATGTAATATGTGACGTCATCAGCAGTGCATTGCGGGCGTGCGAGTTATAGTTAGCTGAACTAACTATAACGGGGGAATTTCAATGGTTCTGTACAAGTGAAAAGTCCAGCTAACTATAACACCCCTGAAACCTATGGTTTTTTCAGTTAATTTCGGAGGTTTTTTAAATGCTAATTCCTAACTATAACGTGCCTGAAACCTATGGTTTTTTCTGTGAATATATATATATATATATCATCCTATCTACATTCTTCTTGGTGGTATCAAATGTTAAATGCCAAGCGAATCTTCCAAAACTCTAAAAGGAAGTATTTACAAATCTTGGGCTACTATCTTGTTCGCTAAATTAGGATTTCAGTAGTCTCTATATTCAACTAAGCTGTTGCGGAAAATGTCTGGTTATGCTTCAGTCTCTAATAGTTGAATTCTACTCAGCCAAAATATGTTCTTAACATTCCATGAATCTAATAACTGCCAAAAGTCTCTGAGATGACTTAGCTGTCTATTTCTTGAAATGTTCACAGCTCAGGAAAGCGTTGAATTTGTGACTGGAACACAGCGCTCCACAGAAACGCTGTCTTCATCTCAGGAATTCCGTTGAAGTGCGCCACAGTAATCGCGAGCGAGAGCTAGGACAGCTGCGATCGCTCTCGAGTCGAAAGACTAGACCAATAACCTCCGCATCGGTAGCCAGCGGCCATCTTGGAATTCCGCGGCCACGAACCCTGAAGAAACCGCATCAACAAGGAGACCTGGGGCATGGACAAGACTCGGCGTAGTCTTCTATGAATCAGGTGCAGTTGCAACAGCCCAATACAGTATCTGCCATGCCTTGGGGCCTGTCTGATCCTTTCATTCCTGACAACAGGCACCACTGTCAGACATCTTAGCCCAATACTATTCCACTCACTCAAAGGAAAACTCAGTCACAGGTAGGCTGTTTGGGATGGCTGGGAAAGTGGATGTGGGCACAGGCACCATGGGACTTTTAGTCACTGCAAACACTCCCCCCCACACAGCCCACATAGACATACTGGGACTATGCAAGACTCTCAGTCAGTGGAAAAGCACCAGCAAGATGGATGACACTGCTGCATGGTGTTAGGAGCACAAGGCCTGATGGGAGTTGTAGTCAGGTCTAGGTCTGTGCGGTGAACTTTGCTCCGTTCGCAGATTTTGCAGCGATTTGCACTCCACACTCCGCGGAGCTCACAGAGTGCAGAAAACTCCACTTTGCGATGTGCAGCGGAGTTTTTCCCCGCCGGCAAGATCACAAGCGCGAGCTGCCCTCGGGTAGAATTTTTACTCGAGTGGCAGGAATACCAGCACAAACTGCAGTTTGCACTCCGCCACTCGCGGAACTCCATGGAGTTTTTTTGCAAATTTGCGGAGTTCCGCGTAGCAAAACTCCGTGAACTACTCCCATGCCTGGTCAAGTCAAACAACAGGCAGCAGCGTCAGACAACTCAATAGTAGACTTCCATTCACTGTCAGGCAGCCATAGGCCCAGATGACCTGGTTGGGTAGTGTGGGAGGAGGAGTGTTTGCACTGAGAACATCTCCTGTCAGGCTCTATCCCACACACACACCTTCCCACACAGCCCAACCAGGCCACCAGGAAGAGTGGTGTCCTGGCAATGAGTGGAAATGTACTTGCAGGATGTCTGACACTTGTGCATGGTGTCTGAGTTGAACACAACTCCCATCATGACCATGTGCGCCTCACACAAGTCCCCAGTGTCAGACATCTTGATAGTACATTTCCATTCACGATCAGGGACAGCATAGTTCCTGGTCTGCTGTCTGTGCTGGTTGGAAAGGTGTCTGTAGGACATGGCATGATGGGAGTTGAAGTCAGTGCAAACACTAATCCTCACACACAGATCAACAAGACCACATACAATTGAGCTTTCATGACAGTCATTGAGAATATACTGGCAAGATGACTGGCCCTGCCGACTGCTGTTTGGCGCTCAAGGTACTGTTGGAGAGTAGTGGACAAATCAAAAACAAGTCACCCAAACGGGGGATTCTCAGCATGGCTGATGGGAAGCGAAGACTAAGATGGTCACAAGTAATCCCGGAACTGTTGTACAATGATATAAAATCTGTATGTGCAGATGAAATAGTCATCTGCACACAGGGGGGACATCAACATACGAAGGTTCTAGTGGCTTTTCAGACTGTCATAGAAAAGGTTACTGACTTGTTGACAGTACCAGCCAAGAAACAGATAAAAGTGGGCCCAAAATGGTTTGATCAGCAGTGTTCAAAAACAGCAAGAAGTTTGAGGGTTGCCCTTGCTTCTAGACCCAGAGTGCAAGCTGACGTAACAACTTGTCGTAGGGATTATAAAATAGCATTAGCTACACGTAAGGAAGTTTTAAGGGATGAGGTCTGGAATGAGTTATTGGACCCTGAAACACTCAAGGACAGTTCAAAGTTCTGGGGTATATTAAAAAAACATTTCTTGCCCAGGAGATAGGAGCAGGTCTTGAATGTTATATAACGAAGGAGGAATGGGAGGCCCATTTTGAGCAGATGTATGCCTGCCCCTATGAATAGGATGATAGATTTGTATTTGGTCTTAACATTAAGAAGCTCAGGGTTGGGAGGGGTGAAATAATGGAAGGTATTGTAGGCCTAACAGCCGGTAAAGCTCCTGGTCCCGATGGGATCCCTCCCGATCTATTTAAGACTGACCCCTCTTTCTGGGCACCAATTTTGGAATCGGTTTTTAACGCCGCAGTTCAACTAGGTTGCCCTCAGTCTTGGGGGACTTCAACTATAATACCTGTTTTTAAAAAAGGGGATAAAAGCAGTCCACACTGCTACAGACCTATTTCACTCCTAGACTCCATGGTGAAAGTAATGGGTAGGGTCCTCCTGCAAAGGCTCAACTCTTGGGTAGAGGACAATATTATCATGTCCGACTCCCAGTATGGGTTTTGTAGAGGCCGATCCACGACCACTCAATGTCTGAACTTATACTTGATTTTAAGTAAATATACAGTGGTTTATAAGGGGACTGTCCACCTAGCCTTCATGGACTTGTCCTCAGCTTTTGACTGTGTGAACAGGAAGAAGCTCTGGCAGTCCATGAGGGCAAAGGGGGATGATGGAGGCATTGTGGATTGTTTAGAAGATCTACATAGATCCACCAGAGCAAATGTTAGATTTTCTCAGGATCTGAGCGTGACGAAGGACTTCAAAATCAAAAGGGGAGTCCAACAAGGTAGTATACTGGCCCCCTTTTTGTTTAATTTTTATATTAATGATTTAGATAGTTTTTTGCAGGAAGTAGGGGCCGATTGTCCCAGAGTGGGGTGCCGGGGCATCCCGGTCCTACTATATGCGGACGATGCGGTCCTTATATCTAGGACTGAAAGAGGTCTCCAAGCACTCTTAACTGCTTTTAAATCTTTTATGTCAGACAGGGATCTCACAATAAATAACTCCAAATCATTCATTATGCAGGTAGGCCAAACCCCAGAAAAGAATTTTCAATTTAATGTGGGCAATGAAAAGATTCCCATCTCTAGCACGTTCTCCTATCTCGGTGTCCTTTTTGACAACAAATTGAATTGGGGCCCGTATATTCTGAAAAAGAAAGGGGACTTTACTAGGGTGAACGCAGCTATCTTTAATTTTGCCTCGAAACTGGGGAAAAAGCCTACTGGTGCAATGTTGCAATTATATAATGCCAAATCAGTGGCTATGGCATCATTTGGAAGTGAAATTTGGGGGTATAGCTCGGGTGAGCGGTTACAGATTGTGGAGAATACCTTCCTGAAACGCTTACTGTGTCTCCCACAAGGTACATCTAATTTAGCTGTTCATGAGGAGTTGGGGGTACAGTATATCAATGATATTTTTTCCCTGCGACCATTGATTTGCTGGTTAAAACTATGGTTAAACCCAGATATCCCCCTAACGCACATGATCTTAAAATATTGCTTGTCTATGGATAACTCATCTGCTGTACCCTGGCTGAAATATATCAGGAAAGGTTTTTTAAGCTTAGGGTGGGGTGAGCTATTCGAAACTACCAAATGTATTACTAAGGGAGATGAGGAGGCAATAAAAACAGCCTTCATGATGGACAGGAAAATGATGAGGGAAACTAAGGAGGCACAGAAATCAAGCGTCAGGACTTTTCTTATGTTAAAAACAACTCCACACACTGAGCCTTACCTAATGGGATCTCTGTCTTCTCATGAGAAATTTTTATTAACTAGATTTCGGATGAATTTATTTCATCATTTGCTTGTCAGACCATACATTTCGTTTTTTAATAAAGAAGCAGCATTCTGCGGCTGTGACGGAAAGTCTCCGCAGGACATGCTGCATTTTATGTTTTTATGTAAATTTTACGAATTTCCCCGCAAACGCTATCTGGTCCCGCTTTTAAAGAAACTTGATTTTTATCAGATCAGACCTGCCATGATGTATTTGCAACTACTATGTAGTGATAGTATTCTTTTTGCATTAGAGTTTTTAAAGTCGGCTGTTAAATATAGAAAATGCCTGGATTTATAAGTATGTACCGCCTTAAATTCCTGCTAACTCAGCACTGATGTATCCTAATGATGAACTTATTCCCAATATTTACTTTTATTGTATCGTACTTGTGTGTACTTTTATGGTTTGTTTTAACAAAACCGAAATAAAGTTTTTATTGATTGATTGAACAAGTCACCAGTGCCAGACATCTCTGAAGCACATTGCTACTCACTGTCAGGAAAGTAGAGTCACAGGTAAGATGTTTAGGATGGGTTGGAAGGTGTGTGGAGTACGGAGCCTGATGGGAGATGGAGTCAGGGCAAACTCTCCTCCTCCCAAACAGCACTAACAGACCACCAAGAACCATGCTTACCTGATAGTGACTGGAAATCTACGTAGAAAAGGGCTGACTCTGGGGACTTCAGTCTGGACAACTACGCCATGCTTGTGGACAAATAGGCACCAATCATCAGTGTCAGACAACTTGCAAGTACATCCAGACTCACTGTCATGGAAGCTGAGTTACAGGTAAACTTTTGCTTGTGGGTGTGAAGGTGTGTGAGAGACAAGGCCTGATGTGACTTGTAGCCATTGCAAATACACATCCACACCCCAAGCCATGCTAACTCCTCTTGGCCTATGCTTACCTCACAGTGAGGAGAAGTGTGCTGGCAAGGTGGCTGACACTGCTGCATGGTGTTGATCTTGAAACCGACTCCCATCAAGGCCCTGTGCACAAAACATAGCCCAAATAGCTTACCTAGGACACTGATTACCTGACAGTGAGTGGGAATGTGCTGCCAAGATGGCTGACACTGGTGTATGGTGTCTGGAGAAGAAAGCCTTGATGGGTGTTGCAGTCAAGTCAAACAACAGGCACCAGTGTCAGGTATGCGGCTGGGACATTTTGTATCATAGTGAGGTAAGTATAGTACATGCTTGATGTCTGAGTTGGTTAGAAAGGTGTATGTAGGACAGGGCCTTATGCAACTTGTAGCCATTGCAAAGACTCCTCCACCCATCCAGACTAGGTAACTCCACTTGGCCTAAGCCACACTCACAGTGAGGGAAGTGGACTAGCAAGATGGATGACACCGTTGCATGGTGTTTGGGAACACAGGTCCCTGATGTGAGTTGCATTCATATTCAAAACCATGCACCAGTACCATCCACCTTGCCAGTACATTTACCTGCACTATGAGGTAAATATAGGCACAGAGGAGTCAGCACGTCTGGGTGGGAGGAAGTGTATTTGCAATGGCTACAACTCACATCAGGTGTTGTCATACACACACTCTTCCCACCCAGACCAACTAGCCAAACAGAAATTCTGCTTCCTTGACAGTGAGTAGCAATGTACTGACAAGATATTTGACAGTCTGGGCTGGGGTTCGACCACAAGGCCCTGTTGCGATTTGTGGAAAAATCAGACACCAGACAGAAGTGTCAGACTACTTCATAATCTATTCCCAATCACTGTCTGGAAAACCTTCTGCCAAGTGGTCTGTATCCTCTGTTTGGGAAGAGTGTGTGAAGGACAGAGCCTGGTATCAGTTGTAGTAATGTTAAACAATACTACACCCACGAACAACCACTACAACTAAGCCAATGCCTACTGGAGAGTGAATGGAAGTGCAACTGCAAGATGCCTGACACTGGTGCATGGTTGTGGTGATCTTGGATCCATTGCATCATAACATTATGTCATTGGAATGTAAAAACCTGTGTGAGTCTCTAGCTCAGTGATTCTATGTTAGACAGTTACTCTGGGACTGCTGCAGCTGTGGCTAATAAATACACGTCTTTAAGTATTCCTGTCTGATGACATTTACTACATGATACTTCACTAAAATTTGACGACGATTTAGTCACAGCAAAGAACCCATGCTGTAAGAAGCACTGCTTGCTACATACAACAGGAAAGAAGACACCTTAACCCCTTCGCTGCTGCGGACATTCCGCTGCAGCGCTGGGGGGGGGGGCAGGGGGGCAGCGCGGCGGGCCTGTGCTCATGACGGAGCCGCTCCGTCATGAGCCACAGTTGAGCTGTGCTCATGACGGAACGGTTCCGTCATGACTCCGCCCATTTGCGTTGTCCCCTCGCACAGGCGGGGAAACAGCGCCGCGCAGGCGGAGCGGCCGCCAACAGGATTGTCATGACGGAACCGTTCCGTCATGAGCACACGCCAACCGTGGCTCATGACGGAACGGTTCCGTCATGAGCAGGGAAGGGGTTAATGAAGATTACATCGCAATGGTAAAGAAAAAACAGGCTTGTATATTTTAATTTATAAGCTGCAGCTAGGCGCTGGACTTTCACTATCAGAAATCCGAAACATTATATTTTTAAAGATATACAGTCACCACTTTTCATCACGCTGTCTTCTAAACTGTGTCAGCGAGTTTCAGCTTAGGCAAAATAACCTTCTTTGCTGATTTGGCTCTTCCCCGTATTTAAAGGATTTGGCTCCACGCAGTGACTCACATTGAAATGAACTATGTTATTTCCTAAAATGTTTGTTTTAAAATAATTCACGAGTTAACCACCCACCCCCTTCCTTCCGAGTATCTGTATTTAACGTGAGACAGTGATCGGAATAAGGGAAAAGCTGGGTAAATTAACTCTATCAGCGGTGCTCGTGTAAAATTATTTGCGATCAAGGTAATTTGGGTTGATTCTCACCCATTACCCAGGATTGACGACATTATCAGTACATTCTGAGGTGCTAGGCTATTTTCAAAGATTGACCTAGCATCTGCACATCATCAGATAGTGCTTGAAGAATCATCACGACATCTTACAGCTTTTGTTTCTCCAATGGGTTCCTACCAATTTAAACAGATGCCTTTCGGTCTCGCATCGGCGGCAGACGTTTTTCAACGTGTGTTAGAGAATTTGTTGGAAGGAATTGATGGGGTGGTAACCTTCCAAGATGATATTTTAATAGCAGGAGAACATTAAGCTATTCATGACAAACGCATGTGTGATGTTTTAGAATGGCTTAAAAAAGTTTGGTGTTGTGGCAAATCGAGGGAAATGTGAATTTGCAAAGAATTCAATAGAGTATCTAGGTCATGTAATCTCTGAGCAAGGGGTTGAACCTAGAGCTGGTTTGGTTGATGCTATAACTAAAGCACCTACACCCAAAAGTAAGGAGAACGTTGCTTCATTCTTAGGTCTCTGTGAATTTTATTCAAAGTTTATTCATAATTTTTCATCCAAAACAGTCCTGTTAAGAGAATTATTGAAGAAGGAAAAAAAATTCTCATGGGAAAAAAAATGTCAAGATGAGTTTGAGGGTTTGAAATAAGAAATAATCTCAGCCGGAGTTCTTGCACTGTTTGATCCCTCACAAGAATGTATTGTTACCGTTGATGCAAATAATGATGGTCTGAGTGCTACCATTGCACAGATGGAAGCAAAAATTGAGGGAACAATTGGGTTTGCCTCTAGGTCCTTGAGATCTAATGAAAACATTTTCTCTGTCATTGAAAAGGAATTTTTAAGTTGTTACTGGGCCGTTTAAAGATTTAAATGTTTTATTTGGGGAAGAAAATTTGTGCTCAAGACTGACCATAAACCTTTAGTCAGTATTTTGAGCGGGACAACTATCAAAGACCACACTCCAAGAATAGCAAGATTGAGCTCTAAGCTCTTACAGTACAATTTCACCATTGAATACATCCCAGGTGGTAAAAACATAAGAGCAGATTACTTATCTAGTTCACCTTTAAGTTTTAATGATTACTCTGAAAACTGTGAAGAAAATGATGAAGAATGTTTAATTGCAAGTATTGATATTTGTCATGACACTACCTTTGCTGAACATGAATGGTTCGAAGAAACTTTAAAAGGCATGGAATTGGAAAGTGTTAGGAAGTATGTTAAGAGTGGTTGGCCTAAAGAAAAAACTCTGCCTCAAAATTTACAACCATATTTCAAAGTTGCAGATAAATTGTCAATTAAAGGGGATGATAGTATGGGGAGACAAATTCATTCCTCCTGTCTCATTGAGGGAAAGGATTATTATGTATGGTCATGAGGGACATCTGGGTCAAACCATAACTAAAAGGGAAATCAGAGACAGTTATTGGTGGCACAGGATGGACTCTGCAATCGTAGCCAGTGTTCGGGGATGTGTTGTCTGTGCCTCGAGTGATAAGGGTCTTAAAACTGAAGCAGTTCCCTTACAGCCTGTTGAATTACCCAACACAGTTTGGTCCAAGCTTGCCATAGATTTTATTGGTCTCTTTGGTACTCTTTCACGTAAGCTAAGATTTGCTATTGTAGTTGTTGATTACTACAGCAAATGGTGGGAAGTAAAATTTGTGGAAGAACCTAATACTGTTAGTGTTATCAAGTTTTTGAAAAATCTATTTTTAAGAGAAGGTTTTCCTAAAGAAATTGTCTCGGACAATGGTGTCCAATTTGTTTCTAAAGAAATTAAGAGTTTTCTTGACAACAATGCTATCAAACACAAGTGTGTTGCTCCATACCACCCACAGACCAATGGTTTGGTAGAAAAAATGAATCAAACACTAGTTGAGTGCATACAATGGGCCATTCAGAACAAGTTTGATCTTTGTAAATCTGTTGAGGAAATGTTGTGGTCACATAGGTGTTGTCCAAATGATGTTTCAGGTCGTTCACCATTTGAAATATTGCGAGGACGCCCACCTGCTTCTAGGTTGTGTCCTGCCTGGTTAAGAGAGAGTCAGCATAAAAGTGATCACATGTTAAATATGGATAAAGTTGTGAGACCAAAGATCAAAGAGTTTCAAGGTAAAATGAAAAGCCATTATGACAGTACACACAGAGTAAAAGCTGTAGACAATAAACTGCGCGTAGGAGATTGGGTTCATGTCAAGGATCCCAATCATGGTCCCAAAGGAATGTCGAAATTTAAACCTCCTGTCAGAATTGAGGTTGTGACCAGGAATGCAGTGAGAACTAGCAGAAATGAATGGTGGAATAAGGGAAGAGTGGTGAAGGTGCATACTCCTGATGTTCCTCCCCATGATCCTTGTGTTTCATTCAAACCATCTTTGCATTCTCGTGTTGTTCCTTCTTCATATTCCTCTTTTGACATTGATGTTTCTGAACCAAGGTGTTCTCTTCATCCTGAACCTGAGCGTAGGAGTAGTAGACAAAATATTAATAAAGCTCTAAGGTTTCGCGATTGATGTTTGATTTTTATTCATTATTTACTGTGAATATTTGTATTGATGCATTTCTGTTATGTTATTTTATTTACTGTTTGTTCTGTTTTCATTTGTTGTAAAGAAGGGAGATACTGTGGTGATCTTGGATCCATTGCATCATAACATTATGTCATTGGAATGTAGACTGTCCTGTGTGAGTCTCTAGCTCAGTGATTCTATGTTAGACAGTTACTCTGGGACTGCTGCAGCTGTGGCTAATAAATACACGTCTTGAAGTATTCCTGTCTGCTGCCATTTACTAGGGGTGGGCGGAATTTGCGGAATTAACCTTCGCAAATTATCGCGAGAATGTTTAAAATTATCGCAAACAAGCAGAAATATCGCGAAGATGCGGAAGTTTTTTTCCGGCATGTTCGCGAGATTTTCTGCATGGTTGCGGGTCGCCAACTTACCCATGTGGTTGCTTGCGGGCGCGGCCATCTTGTTTTGAGTTGTTCTCGCGGTGCATGATCGCGAGAAGAAAGACGTGATCGCGCGACGCATGACGTCACTGCGGGCGCGAACTGTCGCGAGACAGCGCAAATGACTAAAAACAATACAACATCTCATGGAGAACGCGACCGGATCAAGAAAACTTGTCGGCGAACGCAGGGATTCAGGTAAGGCGATCGCGCGCGCGCGAGAATGTTTTATTTTACAGCGCGAGCAAGAAACAAATTATCGCCAAGCTGCGGAAACCGGAATTTTTGACATTTTCGCGCTCTCCGCGGAACGCAAAAATGTCAAATTATCGCAATTTCCGCGAACGGAACGAAATTTTTGCCCAGGCCTACCATTTACTACATAATACTTCACTACAATGGTGTTTTTGGCACAAGGCCTTTGTTGGGATTTGGATTCACGTTTAACACCATGCACCAGGATGGCGGTGGGTATAGCGGCGGACGAAAAGACCATCTGCCACTTTTCAACTGGAGGCAATTGTACTGATTGCCTGGCAGATGGGAAAAGGGTCACTAATATGGTGGGGGTGCCTAGCAGGCACAATCCGCCATATTAGGATGTGTCCTGGAATAGGCCTTTCCATGGCGGTGCTGCCGCCATGCAAAGGCTGGTGGGATTGGGGTTGGGGGCCCGTTGCAGGCCCCCTCTGTGTGGGGGGAGGGTGTAGGTGCACTGGGCATTTCCATGCACAAGGTGGCAGGCACCGCGTGGTACCTGCCACGTAGTGCATGGAAATGTACATCCTGGCCTTTTAACATTGCGAACTGTGCTGCAGCCAGCAGCACCCTCCTCAATGTTAAAAGGCCTGCCAGTATGGCGGACGCATCCTAATTGGACTGGTGGGACCACCACACGTCTGACGGGTGGTCCCCGCACCGCCGTCATCATAATAAGCCCCTAAGCGTACTCACAGGGCCCGATTCACAGAACTAACTTAAGACAAAATCCTAGACTTACTACTATTTTCATATTCACAGAAGGCACTTACTCATTTTGGTATTCACAGAAGACACTTACTCACTTCGGTATTCACAGAAGTTAGGAGTCCTAACTTTAGGACTCCTAAATGCCTTCTGTGAACACCGAAAGTCTTAAAATTAGGATTCTTCTCAGTTTAGGAGTCCTCTCCTAACTTTACTACTACTAAACTGAGAAAAATCCTAATTTCAAGGCTTTCAGTATTCACAGAAGGCATTTAGGAGTCCTAAAGTTAGGAGTCCTAACTTTACTACTACTAAATTGCGAAAAATCCTAATTTTAAGACTTTCGGTATTCACAGAAGGCATTTAGGGGTCCTAAAGTTAGGAGTCCTAACTATACTACTACTAAACTGAGAAAAATCCTAATTTTAAGATTTTCGGTATTCACAGAAGGCATTTAGGAGTCCTAAAGTTAGGACTCCTAACTTCTGTGAATACCGAAATGAGTAAGTGCCTTCTGTGAATACCGCAATGAGTAAGTGCCTTCTGTGAATACCAAAATGGTAGTAAGTTTAGGATTTTGTCTTAAGTTAGTTCTGTGAATCGGGCCCAATGTGATTTAGAATTTACTAGCAGGATGCATGACACTGGGCACTGGCGTGTGACTTTACAACAAATACCAACAGTGACTTGTGCTCAAAACACCAGGCACCAGTGTCAGCCTGCTTTGTCCGTACACATCCACCCACTGGCAGGAAAGCAGTGTTCAAGGGGTGCTGCATTTGCATGCAGGAAAGAGTGTGCTTAGTACAGGTCCTAATGGGATGTCTGGCTATTGTAAACACTCATCTGCAGAGACAGCCATACAAGACCACTAAAAACCGTGATTACCTGACAGTGAGTGGACATCCAAATATGAAATGGCAGAAACTGGGGCATGCTGTGTGATGCACAAGGCCATGAGGCAAGTTGTCTCCAAGTCAGAAACCAGTTCCCAGTGCCAGCCAGCCAGCCATGACATTCTGACACACTGTGAGCTAAGATCATGTCCTGTTGGCCTGTTATCACTGGGCAGGACGGTGTATGTATGACTGGCCCTGATGGGGCTTGGAAGAACAGTACTATAGTCTTTTCCCTGTTGTCCTGTTAACATGACATCTCCCCTTATGATTTATGGACTTGTTTCTATGCTGACTGTTTTTGTATTATGCATTTTTCTGCTTGTTGTGGCACGTATACTACATGTTAGGGCATGTTAGTTAAAATAAACATTTTAAACCGGTCTGTGTCTCTGTCAGATCTTATTGTGCACAATTATAAGAGTCAGGGCGAAAGGGTGTGTCTTGTTACCGCTATTCCTGAGAGATCTGGGAGTGTTGTGTTCTGGGGTGTCTAATCATTTGTTTCTCTGTGAGTGAGTAGGAGAGCAAGCGAGGCACTATAGCTAGTCGGGCATGGGCTTATGGATACTCAGGTGGTAGGATGACTCAGTCCCTACACACCAAGGTCCTATAGTCCTTCGCATAGTTCTATTCATGGGCAGAATCCCTGCAACAAAGGAAATAGGAATGCTAAAAACTAAAGTACTAAACTCACCAAAAACACACAGTAAACTCACCAAAAACACACAGTAAAATCCTCTGCCTGGGCTGCAAATACTTCGGAGTCCGGCAGGAGCATCGGAAATGCAGACCGGCAAATTGCTTCATTGGTGCCTGCCAAGCAGGGGAGTCACTCCTTGACCCTAAGGGAGATTTCTTCAGTCCTCTGGTCTTGAACAGAGCGTCGAAGGTCTAGGATTTGGCTTCAAAGTTTCTTCCAGGGTAATCTAAAGTTCTGGTTACAGGGGTTCCTTACTTATACCTAAGAAAGGGGTTGGATTAGCTCTGGGGACCCATCTATGGGAGGGTTTGGAAAGAGGGGTGGTTACACCCACATCCTTTGTCCAGTTTCATGCCAGAACAGGGGCTGGAAGCCCCTGAACCGGTCTGAGCTGGACTATGCACAGGGACACCAGATGTGCCTCCAGTGCAGGACTTCAAAGTACTCAGAGAGTGCTCCCGCCCAGCCCCAATACACATCTGCCTGTCTGGGGAGGTGGTTACACCTCCCTGCGACAGGAAACCTACTGTCCAGGCCTCCCCAGTCGGATTTTCGGTCAGCAGGAGGAGGCCAGACCCGTGTCTGTGGCTGCAGCATCCATTTTGTGATGCCAGGGCTCAATTAAGGTTCTACCGAGTATACCAGTGCTGCCATGTCTCTCCCTGGGGTGGGATCATACTCCCATACCAGTTACTGGTGTGGGGGTATGATTCCAAGGTTTTTTACACCAAACACGACATGTTTCCGTGCAGCCAGTCCAAAGTTAGCATTTACCGTTTGGTTATAATGCACTTAAGAGTAAATGGTCAGGCTGCACTACTGACAACCCCGGAGAAGAGATTCCGAAGGCTGCAGAGGGGCTCAGCTTATGGCTGGGCACCCCCTCACATATATCCAAGCGCCCTGCCTTCAGGATTGATAAGGACTGCCATAGGGGTGACTGATAGGTTTGTATGTGCAGCATATGAAGAGATATAGTGAACCTATATCTCAGTATGGGGTGCATGCACCACCTTACCCAGGCTGCAGTAGCAGACCTGTGGTGTTATTTTGGGTGGCTTTCCAGGGGTGGCACATTACATGCTTCAGCCCCTGGTAGGTCTCTGGGGTACTTATGCCCTGGGTACATAGCATACCATATACTAGGGACTTAGAAAGGCACTCCACATCCAGTCTGAACTGTACCTAAAGTACATGCAATCAATTTAGAGAGGAAGCAGCTAGGCTGGGGCCCGGAATAGCAGGGTCCCAGCCAGACTAAAGTAGAAAAACAGTGAAACACCAGCAAAAAGTGGGGGTAAACATGTGAAGCAGATCCTACTCTCCTACACCTACCACATCCACTGCAACAACATCTGCAACAGACACAGGGAGGGGTGTGAACTCTGGCAGAGAAACACCTGCACAGCAGCTGCCTGCCACTGAGGGTCCCCTGGAAAAACATGGAGCTGGTCGCCCAAAGAAGCAACGGTGAGAGACAGATGTCCACGCATCACCCCCAGGAAGTGACAACCTGTTTCTGATATCCTCCACTGTGTGCCAAGCGTTCACTTTGTTGACTGTCACAGAACTCTCCCACATTGGCTGTAGGGTCTAAATTGGACTATGGACTCAAATAACTGTGCATCTACCAACTACTATCTGTATTTCTCAAAATGTTTGTTGTTGTTGACAGCATGATGTGGACAGATATCTTCACATTATGCACTAAAATAAATCACACTGCACCCAAAAAGTTATTGTGTCGTTACTTTGAATAATAAATGTGTTAACTGTAATGATGTTGAAAAAGTCAAATAAGAAAGTGTCCACAACAATGGTAACACATCACTTTGAAGGAGTACATTACAGGCTTGTGAGTGTAGGAGAGTAGGATCTGCTTCACATGGGTACCTCCACTTTTTGCTGGTGTTTCACTGTACAGAACCAAGGTGGTGACCCAAAGAAGCAGGATTCTAAGAACTCTGACAAGGGTGGGCCCCAAAAATCTTCTTCTAATGGGGAGTCACAGTCAAAGAAGGGAAAAGGCCAAAAGAAACCTTTGTGCAAAATCTGTAAACAGAAAACTCACTGGACCAGTGACTGCACCAAGCCGATATAATCTTCTCCAGCCACCATTGCCCCTAAGGCAACTGTTCCCCCTAGTACAGCTGCAATAGGTGGTGGCAATGTCCACAATAAGGGTGTAGTAGGGTTGACCCTGGGTTCTGAGTAAGCCTGGGCAAAGCACTACGCTACGCTCGCGTAGTTTGCGAAGTTCGCGCTACTTCGCACTACGCTAACTGCACGTAGCACAGTGCGAACACGCGTAGCGTAGTGTTGCGAAGTGCTGCGGTAATTTTTTGCTTGCTCGCGGTCCTCAACGTCAAGTTGGCGACCGCGAGCAAGCAAAATGACATCCTGGCGAGACTTTTTCCTTGTTCGCGATCAGCAACATCAAGTTGGCGATCGCGAGCATGGAAAATAAACCTCCCGGCGAGATTCCCAATGCGAGGTCAGGTTTCTCATTGCCAGTGGTCGCGTATGCTCGCGACCGCTCGCGATGAGAAACTACCAGTTCGCGTTGAGAAAGCTGCCGCTCGAGAAAAAATCTACTCGAGCAGCAGAAAACTACAGCTCGCACTGTGCAAGATGCCATTTTCAATGATTGCACAGTGCCGGTTGCTTGTCCGCACTGTGCAATCATTGAAAACGACATCTGGCACAGTGCGAACAAGGTACTACGCAGTTCGCGAAGTGCTACGCGTAGCTCGCATAGTGCGAACTGCACTTTGCGTAGCTTCGCGAAGTGCTACTTCGCGAACTACGCCCAGGGTTAGTTCTGAGATGGACTCTGGTCTAGTCAGAGTTCCAACTCAGGCTGTGCTTGTCTGTTATAGGGGCATGGATATGTCCCCCGTTGTGAGTCCCAGTAATCTTGGCAACTACAGACAACAGCCTTTGATAAATATAGTAGAAGATTGGGCATTCAGGGACACAGGAGCAAGTGTCACAATGGTGACAAAAGATCTTGTGGATCCTGTGCAGATTATACTTGGTAAAATATACCAAGTGACCAATGCTAGCAATGTCAGAACAAACCATTCTCTGGCAGTTGTTAACTTCTCCTGGGGAGGGGTAACTGGTCTTAAGAAGGTTGTGGTAAGGGCTCCGGCATAGGGTTTAGGGCTCCGGGATAGGGCTTAGGGCTGGGCATTAGGGTTCCAGGCTCCGGGTTAGGGCTAAGGGCTCCGTTGCTAGGGTTCAGGGCCCCGTTCTAGGGTTTAGGGCTCAGGGTCTAGGGTTCCAGGCTCCGGCTTAGGGCTCCGTTGCTAGGGATCAGGGCCCCATTCTAGGGTTTAGGGCTCAGGGTCTAGGGTTCCAGGCTTTGGGTTAGGGCTTAGGGCTCCGTTGCTAGGGTTCAGGGCCCCGTTCTAGGGTTTAGGGCTCAGGGTCTAGGGTTCCAGGCTCCGGGTTGGGGCTTAGGGCTCCGTTGCTAGGGTTCAGGGCCCCGTTCTAGGGTTTAGGGCTCAGGGTCTAGGGTTCCAGGCTCCGTGTTAGGGCTTAGGGCTCCGTTGCTAGGGTTCAGGGCCCCATTCTAGGGTTTAGGGCTCAGGGTCTAGGGTTCCAGGCTCCGGCTTAGGGCTCCGTTGCTAGGGATCAGGGCCCCGTTCTAGGGTTTAGGGCTCAGGGTCTAGGGTTCCAGGCTCCGGCTTAGGGCTCCGTTGCTAGGGTTCAGGGCCCCTTTCGAAGGTTTAGGGCTCAGGGTCTAGGGTTCCAGGCTCCGGGTTAGGGCTTCGGGCTCCGTTGCTAGGGTTCAGGGCCCCGTTCTAGGGTTTAGGGCTCAGGGTCTAGGGTTCCAGGCTCCGGGTTGGGGCTTAGGGCTCCGTTGCTAGGGTTCAGGGCCCCGTTCTAGGGTTTAGGGCTCAGGGTCTAGGGTTCCAGGCTCCGTGTTGGGGCTTAGGGCTCCGTTGCTAGGGTTCAGGGCCCCGTTCTAGGGTTTAGGGCTCAGGGTCTAGGGTTCCAGGCTCCGGCTTAGGGCTCCGTTGCTAGGGTTCAGGGCCCCGTTCTAAGGTTTAGGGCTCAGGGTCTAGGGTTCCAGGCTCCGTGTTAGGGCTTAGGGCTCCGTTGCTAGGGTTCAGGGCCCCATTCTAGGGTTTAGGGCTCAGGGTCTAGGGTTCCAGGCTCCGGCTTAGGGCTCCGTTGCTAGGGTTCAGGGCCCCGTTCTAAGGTTTAGGGCTCAGGGTCTAGGGTTACAGGCTCCGGCTTAGGGCTTAGGGCTCCGTTGCTAGGGTTCAGGTCCCCGTTCTAGGGTTTAGGGCTCAGGGTCTAGGGTTCCAGGCTCCGGGTTAGGGCTTAGGGCTCCGTTGCTAGGGTTCAGGGCCCCGTTCTAGGGTTTAGGGCTCAGGTTCTAGGGTTCCAGGCTCCGGCTTAGGGCTCCGTTGCTAGGGATCAGGGCCCCATTCTAGGGTTTAGGGCTCAGGGTCTAGGGTTCCAGGCTCCGGCTTAGGGCTCCGTTGCTAGGGTTCAGGGCCCCGTTCTAGGGTTTAGGGCTCAGGGTCTAGGGTTCCAGGCTCCGGCTTAGGGCTCCGTTGCTAGGGTTCAGGGCCCCATTCTAGGGTTTAGGGCTCAGGGTCTAGGGTTCCAGGCTCCGGCTTAGGGCTCCGTTGCTAGGGTTCAGGGCCCCGTTCTAAGGTTTAGGGCTCAGGGTCTAGGGTTCCAGGCTCCGGGTTAGGGCTTAGGGCTCCGTTGCTAGGGTTCAGGGCCCCGTTCTAGGGTTTAGGGCTCAGGGTCTAGGGTTCCAGGCTCCGGGTTAGGGCTTAGGGCTCCGTTGCTAGGGTTCAGGGCCCCGTTCTAGGGTTTAGGGCTCAGGGTCTAGGGTTCCAGGCTCCGGCTTAGGGCTCCGTTGCTAGGGATCAGGGCCCCATTCTAGGGTTTAGGGCTCAGGGTCTAGGGTTCCAGGCTTTGGGTTAGGGCTTAGGGCTCCGTTGCTAGGGTTCAGGGCCCCGTTCTAGGGTTTAGGGCTCAGGGTCTAGGGTTCCAGGCTCCGGGTTGGGGCTTAGGGCTCCGTTGCTAGGGTTCAGGGCCCCGTTCTAGGGTTTAGGGCTCAGGGTCTAGGGTTCCAGGCTCCGTGTTAGGGCTTAGGGCTCCGTTGCTAGGGTTCAGGGCCCCATTCTAGGGTTTAGGGCTCAGGGTCTAGGGTTCCAGGCTCCGGCTTAGGGCTCCGTTGCTAGGGATCAGGGCCCCGTTCTAGGGTTTAGGGCTCAGGGTCTAGGGTTCCAGGCTCCGGCTTAGGGCTCCGTTGCTAGGGTTCAGGGCCCCTTTCGAAGGTTTAGGGCTCAGGGTCTAGGGTTCCAGGCTCCGGGTTAGGGCTTCGGGCTCCGTTGCTAGGGTTCAGGGCCCCGTTCTAGGGTTTAGGGCTCAGGGTCTAGGGTTCCAGGCTCCGGGTTGGGGCTTAGGGCTCCCTTGCTAGGGTTCAGGGCCCCGTTCTAGGGTTTAGGGCTCAGGGTCTAGGGTTCCAGGCTCCGGGTTAGGGCTTAGGGCTCCGTTGCTAGGGTTCAGGGCCCCGTTCTAGGGTTTAGGGCTCAGGGTCTAGGGTTCCAGGCTCCGGGTTAGGGCTTAGGGCTCTGTTGCTAGGGTTCAGGGCCCCGTTCTAGGGTTTAGGGCTCAGGGTCTAGGGTTCCAGGCTCCGGCTTAGGGCTCCGTTGCTAGGGATCAGGGCCCCGTTCTAGGGTTTAGGGCTCAGGGTCTAGGGTTCCAGGCTCCGTGTTAGGGCTTAGGGCTCCGTTGCTAGGGTTCAGGGCCCCATTCTAGGGTTTAGGGCTCAGGGTCTAGGGTTCCAGGCTCCGGCTTAGGGCTCCGTTGCTAGGGTTCAGGGCCCCGTTCTAAGGTTTAGGGCTCAGGGTCTAGGGTTCCAGGCTCCGGGTTAGGGCTTAGGGCTCCGTTGCTAGGGTTCAGGGCCCCATTCTAGGGTTTAGGGCTCAGGGTCTAGGGTTCCAGGCTCCGGCTTAGGGCTCCGTTGCTAGGGTTCAGGGCCCCGTTCTAAGGTTTAGGGCTCAGGGTCTAGGGTTCCAGGCTCCGGCTTAGGGCTTAGGGCTCCGTTGCTAGGGTTCAGGTCCCCGTTCTAGGGTTTAGGGCTCAGGGTCTAGGGTTCCAGGCTCCGGCTTAGGGCTCCGTTGCTAGGGATCAGGGCCCCGTTCTAGGGTTTAGGGCTCAGGGTCTAGGGTTCCAGGCTCCGGCTTAGGGCTCCGTTGCTAGGGTTCAGGGCCCCTTTCGAAGGTTTAGGGCTCAGGGTCTAGGGTTCCAGGCTCCGGGTTAGGGCTTCGGGCTCCGTTGCTAGGGTTCAGGGCCCCGTTCTAGGGTTTAGGGCTCAGGGTCTAGGGTTCCAGGCTCCGGGTTGGGGCTTAGGGCTCCGTTGCTAGGGTTCAGGGCCCCGTTCTAGGGTTTAGGGCTCAGGGTCTAGGGTTCCAGGCTCCGTGTTGGGGCTTAGGGCTCCGTTGCTAGGGTTCAGGGCCCCGTTCTAGGGTTTAGGGCTCAGGGTCTAGGGTTCCAGGCTCCGGCTTAGGGCTCCGTTGCTAGGGTTCAGGGCCCCGTTCTAAGGTTTAGGGCTCAGGGTCTAGGGTTCCAGGCTCCGTGTTAGGGCTTAGGGCTCCGTTGCTAGGGTTCAGGGCCCCATTCTAGGGTTTAGGGCTCAGGGTCTAGGGTTCCAGGCTCCGGCTTAGGGCTCCGTTGCTAGGGATCAGGGCCCAGTTCTAGGGTTTAGGGCTCAGGGTCTAGGGTTCCAGGCTCCGGGTTAGGGCTCCGTTGCTAGGGATCAGGGCCCCGTTCTAGGGTTTAGGGCTCAGGGTCTAGGGTTCCAGGCTCCGGCTTAGGGCTCCGTTGCTAGGGTTCAGGGCCCCTTTCGAAGGTTTAGGGCTCAGGGTCTAGGGTTCCAGGCTCCGGGTTAGGGCTTCGGGCTCCGTTGCTAGGGTTCAGGGCCCCGTTCTAGGGTTTAGGGCTCAGGGTCTAGGGTTCCAGGCTCCGGGTTGGGGCTTAGGGCTCCGTTGCTAGGGTTCAGGGCCCCGTTCTAGGGTTTAGGGCTCAGGGTCTAGGGTTCCAGGCTCCGGGTTGGGGCTTAGGGCTCCCTTGCTAGGGTTCAGGGCCCCGTTCTAGGGTTTAGGGCTCAGGGTCTAGGGTTCCAGGCTCCGGGTTAGGGCTTAGGGCTCCGTTGCTAGGGTTCAGGGCCCCGTTCTAGGGTTTAGGGCTCGGGGTCTAGGGTTCCAGGCTCCGGCTTAGGGCTCCGTTGCTAGGGATCAGGGCCCCGTTCTAGGGTTTAGGGCTCAGGGTCTAGGGTTCCAGGCTCCGTGTTAGGGCTTAGGGCTCCGTTGCTAGGGTTCAGGGCCCCATTCTAGGGTTTAGGGCTCAGGGTCTAGGGTTCCAGGCTCCGGCTTAGGGCTCCGTTGCTAGGGTTCAGGGCCCCGTTCTAAGGTTTAGGGCTCAGGGTCTAGGGTTCCAGGCTCCGGGTTAGGGCTTAGGGCTCCGTTGCTAGGGTTCAGGGCCCCATTCTAGGGTTTAGGGCTCAGGGTCTAGGGTTCCAGGCTCCGGCTTAGGGCTCCGTTGCTAGGGTTCAGGGCCCCGTTCTAAGGTTTAGGGCTCAGGGTCTAGGGTTCCAGGCTCCGGCTTAGGGCTTAGGGCTCCGTTGCTAGGGTTCAGGTCCCCGTTCTAGGGTTTAGGGCTCAGGGTCTAGGGTTCCAGGCTCCGGCTTAGGGCTCCGTTGCTAGGGATCAGGGCCCCGTTCTAGGGTTTAGGGCTCAGGGTCTAGGGTTCCAGGCTCCGGCTTAGGGCTCCGTTGCTAGGGTTCAGGGCCCCTTTCGAAGGTTTAGGGCTCAGGGTCTAGGGTTCCAGGCTCCGGGTTAGGGCTTCGGGCTCCGTTGCTAGGGTTCAGGGCCCCGTTCTAGGGTTTAGGGCTCAGGGTCTAGGGTTCCAGGCTCCGGGTTGGGGCTTAGGGCTCCGTTGCTAGGGTTCAGGGCCCCGTTCTAGGGTTTAGGGCTCAGGGTCTAGGGTTCCAGGCTCCGTGTTGGGGCTTAGGGCTTCGTTGCTAGGGTTCAGGGCCCCGTTCTAGGGTTTAGGGCTCAGGGTCTAGGGTTCCAGGCTCCGGCTTAGGGCTCCGTTGCTAGGGTTCAGGGCCCCGTTCTAAGGTTTAGGGCTCAGGGTCTAGGGTTCCAGGCTCCGTGTTAGGGCTTAGGGCTCCGTTGCTAGGGTTCAGGGCCCCATTCTAGGGTTTAGGGCTCAGGGTCTAGGGTTCCAGGCTCCGGCTTAGGGCTCCGTTGCTAGGGATCAGGGCCCCGTTCTAGGGTTTAGGGCTCAGGGTCTAGGGTTCCAGGCTCCGGGTTAGGGCTCCGTTGCTAGGGATCAGGGCCCCGTTCTAGGGTTTAGGGCTCAGGGTCTAGGGTTCCAGGCTCCGGCTTAGGGCTCCGTTGCTAGGGTTCAGGGCCCCTTTCGAAGGTTTAGGGCTCAGGGTCTAGGGTTCCAGGCTCCGGGTTAGGGCTTCGGGCTCCGTTGCTAGGGTTCAGGGCCCCGTTCTAGGGTTTAGGGCTCAGGGTCTAGGGTTCCAGGCTCCGGGTTGGGGCTTAGGGCTCCGTTGCTAGGGTTCAGGGCCCCGTTCTAGGGTTTAGGGCTCAGGGTCTAGGGTTCCAGGCTCCGGGTTGGGGCTTAGGGCTCCGTTGCTAGGGTTCAGGGCCCCGTTCTAGGGTTTAGGGCTCAGGGTCTAGGGTTCCAGGCTCCGTGTTGGGGCTTAGGGCTCCGTTGCTAGGGTTCAGGGCCCCGTTCTAGGGTTTAGGGCTCAGGGTCTAGGGTTCCAGGCTCCGGCTTAGGGCTCCGTTGCTAGGGTTCAGGGCCCCGTTCTAAGGTTTAGGGCTCAGGGTCTAGGGTTCCAGGCTCCGTGTTAGGGCTTAGGGCTCCGTTGCTAGGGTTCAGGGCCCCATTCTAGGGTTTAGGGCTCAGGGTCTAGGGTTCCAGGCTCCGGCTTAGGGCTCCGTTGCTAGGGTTCAGGGCCCCGTTCTAAGGTTTAGGGCTCAGGGTCTAGGGTTCCAGGCTCCGGCTTAGGGCTTAGGGCTCCGTTGCTAGGGTTCAGGGCCCCATTCTAGGGTTTAGGGCTCAGGGTCTAGGGTTCCAGGCTCCGGCTTAGGGCTCCGTTGCTAGGGTTCAGGGCCCCGTTCTAAGGTTTAGGGCTCAGGGTCTAGGGTTCCAGGCTCCGGCTTAGGGCTTAGGGCTCCGTTGCTAGGGTTCAGGTCCCCGTTCTAGGGTTTAGGGCTCAGGGTCTAGGGTTCCAGGCTCCGGCTTAGGGCTCCGTTGCTAGGGATCAGGGCCCCGTTCTAGGGTTTAGGGCTCAGGGTCTAGGGTTCCAGGCTCCGGCTTAGGGCTCCGTTGCTAGGGTTCAGGGCCCCTTTCGAAGGTTTAGGGCTCAGGGTCTAGGGTTCCAGGCTCCGGGTTAGGGCTTCGGGCTCCGTTGCTAGGGTTCAGGGCCCCGTTCTAGGGTTTAGGGCTCAGGGTCTAGGGTTCCAGGCTCCGGGTTGGGGCTTAGGGCTCCGTTGCTAGGGTTCAGGGCCCCGTTCTAGGGTTTAGGGCTCAGGGTCTAGGGTTCCAGGCTCCGTGTTGGGGCTTAGGGCTCCGTTGCTAGGGTTCAGGGCCCCGTTCTAGGGTTTAGGGCTCAGGGTCTAGGGTTCCAGGCTCCGGCTTAGGGCTCCGTTGCTAGGGTTCAGGGCCCCGTTCTAAGGTTTAGGGCTCAGGGTCTAGGGTTCCAGGCTCCGTGTTAGGGCTTAGGGCTCCGTTGCTAGGGTTCAGGGCCCCATTCTAGGGTTTAGGGCTCAGGGTCTAGGGTTCCAGGCTCCGGCTTAGGGCTCCGTTGCTAGGGATCAGGGCCCCGTTCTAGGGTTTAGGGCTCAGGGTCTAGGGTTCCAGGCTCCGGGTTAGGGCTCCGTTGCTAGGGATCAGGGCCCCGTTCTAGGGTTTAGGGCTCAGGGTCTAGGGTTCCAGGCTCCGGCTTAGGGCTCCGTTGCTAGGGTTCAGGGCCCCGTTCTAAGGTTTAGGGCTCAGGGTCTAGGGTTCCAGGCTCCGGCTTAGGGCTTAGGGCTCCGTTGCTAGGGTTCAGGTCCCCGTTCTAGGGTTTAGGGCTCAGGGTCTAGGGTTCCAGGCTCCGGCTTAGGGCTCCGTTGCTAGGGATCAGGGCCCCGTTCTAGGGTTTAGGGCTCAGGGTCTAGGTTTCCAGGCTCCGGCTTAGGGCTCCGTTGCTAGGGTTCAGGGCCCCTTTCGAAGGTTTAGGGCTCAGGGTCTAGGGTTCCAGGCTCCGGGTTAGGGCTTCGGGCTCCGTTGCTAGGGTTCAGGGCCCCGTTCTAGGGTTTAGGGCTCAGGGTCTAGGGTTCCAGGCTCCGTGTTAGGGCTTAGGGCTCCGTTGCTAGGGTTCAGGGCCCCGTTCTAGGGTTTAGGGCTCAGGGTCTAGGGTTCCAGGCTCCGGCTTAGGGCTCCGTTGCTAGGGTTCAGGGCCCCGTTCTAAGGTTTAGGGCTCAGGGTCTAGGGTTCCAGGCTCCGTGTTAGGGCTTAGGGCTCCGTTGCTAGGGTTCAGGGCCCCATTCTAGGGTTTAGGGCTCAGAGTCTAGGGTTCCAGGCTCCGGCTTAGGGCTCCGTTGCTAGGGATCAGGGCCCCGTTCTAGGGTTTAGGGCTCAGGGTCTAGGGTTCCAGGCTCCGGGTTAGGGCTCCGTTGCTAGGGATCAGGGCCCCGTTCTAGGGTTTAGGGCTCAGGGTCTAGGGTTCCAGGCTCCGGCTTAGGGCTCCGTTGCTAGGGTTCAGGGCCCCTTTCGAAGGTTTAGGGCTCAGGGTCTAGGGTTCCAGGCTCCGGGTTAGGGCTTCGGGCTCCGTTGCTAGGGTTCAGGGCCCCGTTTTAGGGTTTAGGGCTCAGGGTCTAGGGTTCCAGGCTCCGGGTTGGGGCTTAGGGCTCCGTTGCTAGGGTTCAGGGCCCCGTTCTAGGGTTTAGGGCTCAGGGTCTAGGGTTCCAGGCTCCGGGTTGGGGCTTAGGGCTCCCTTGCTAGGGTTCAGGGCCCCGTTCTAGGGTTTAGGGCTCAGGGTCTAGGGTTCCAGGCTCCGGGTTAGGGCTTAGGGCTCCGTTGCTAGGGTTCAGGGCCCCGTTCTAGGGTTTAGGGCTCGGGGTCTAGGGTTCCAGGCTCCGGCTTAGGGCTCCGTTGCTAGGGATCAGGGCCCCGTTCTAGGGTTTAGGGCTCAGGGTCTAGGGTTCCAGGCTTTGTGTTAGGGCTTAGGGCTCCGTTGCTAGGGTTCAGGGCCCCATTCTAGGGTTTAGGGCTCAGGGTCTAGGGTTCCAGGCTCCGGCTTAGGGCTCCGTTGCTAGGGTTCAGGGCCCCGTTCTAAGGTTTAGGGCTCAGGGTCTAGGGTTCCAGGCTCCGGGTTAGGGCTTAGGGCTCCGTTGCTAGGGTTCAGGGCCCCATTCTAGGGTTTAGGGCTCAGGGTCTAGGGTTCCAGGCTCCGGCTTAGGGCTCCGTTGCTAGGGTTCAGGGCCCCGTTCTAAGGTTTAGGGCTCAGGGTCTAGGGTTCCAGGCTCCGGCTTAGGGCTTAGGGCTCCGTTGCTAGGGTTCAGGTCCCCGTTCTAGGGTTTAGGGCTCAGGGTCTAGGGTTCCAGGCTCCGGCTTAGGGCTCCGTTGCTAGGGTTCAGGGCCCCGTTCTAAGGTTTAGGGCTCAGGGTCTAGGGTTCCAGGCTCCGTGTTAGGGCTTAGGGCTCCGTTGCTAGGGTTCAGGGCCCCATTCTAGGGTTTAGGGCTCAGGGTCTAGGGTTCCAGGCTCCGGCTTAGGGCTCCGTTGCTAGGGATCAGGGCCCCGTTCTAGGGTTTAGGGCTCAGGGTCTAGGGTTCCAGGCTCCGGGTTAGGGCTCCGTTGCTAGGGATCAGGGCCCCGTTCTAGGGTTTAGGGCTCAGGGTCTAGGGTTCCAGGCTCCGGCTTAGGGCTCCGTTGCTAGGGTTCAGGGCCCCTTTCGAAGGTTTAGGGCTCAGGGTCTAGGGTTCCAGGCTCCGGGTTAGGGCTTCGGGCTCCGTTGCTAGGGTTCAGGGCCCCGTTCTAGGGTTTAGGGCTCAGGGTCTAGGGTTCCAGGCTCCGGGTTGGGGCTTAGGGCTCCGTTGCTAGGGTTCAGGGCCCCGTTCTAGGGTTTAGGGCTCAGGGTCTAGGGTTCCAGGCTCCGGGTTGGGGCTTAGGGCTCCGTTGCTAGGGTTCAGGGCCCCGTTCTAGGGTTTAGGGCTCAGGGTCTAGGGTTCCAGGCTCCGTGTTGGGGCTTAGGGCTCCGTTGCTAGGGTTCAGGGCCCCGTTCTAGGGTTTAGGGCTCAGGGTCTAGGGTTCCAGGCTCCGGCTTAGGGCTCCGTTGCTAGGGTTCAGGGCCCCGTTCTAAGGTTTAGGGCTCAGGGTCTAGGGTTCCAGGCTCCGTGTTAGGGCTTAGGGCTCCGTTGCTAGGGTTCAGGGCCCCATTCTAGGGTTTAGGGCTCAGGGTCTAGGGTTCCAGGCTCCGGCTTAGGGCTCCGTTGCTAGGGTTCAGGGCCCCGTTCTAAGGTTTAGGGCTCAGGGTCTAGGGTTCCAGGCTCCGGCTTAGGGCTTAGGGCTCCGTTGCTAGGGTTCAGGGCCCCATTCTAGGGTTTAGGGCTCAGGGTCTAGGGTTCCAGGCTCCGGCTTAGGGCTCCGTTGCTAGGGTTCAGGGCCCCGTTCTAAGGTTTAGGGCTCAGGGTCTAGGGTTCCAGGCTCCGTGTTAGGGCTTAGGGCTCCGTTGCTAGGGTTCAGGGCCCCATTCTAGGGTTTAGGGCTCAGGGTCTAGGGTTCCAGGCTCCGGCTTAGGGCTCCGTTGCTAGGGATCAGGGCCCCGTTCTAGGGTTTAGGGCTCAGGGTCTAGGGTTCCAGGCTCCGGGTTAGGGCTCCGTTGCTAGGGATCAGGGCCCCGTTCTAGGGTTTAGGGCTCAGGGTCTAGGGTTCCAGGCTCCGGCTTAGGGCTCCGTTGCTAGGGTTCAGGGCCCCTTTCGAAGGTTTAGGGCTCAGGGTCTAGGGTTCCAGGCTCCGGGTTAGGGCTTCGGGCTCCGTTGCTAGGGTTCAGGGCCCCGTTCTAGGGTTTAGGGCTCAGGGTCTAGGGTTCCAGGCTCCGGGTTAGGGCTTAGGGCTCCGTTGCTAGGGTTCAGGGCCCCATTCTAGGGTTTAGGGCTCAGGGTCTAGGGTTCCAGGCTCCGGCTTAGGGCTCCGTTGCTAGGGTTCAGGGCCCCGTTCTAAGGTTTAGGGCTCAGGGTCTAGGGTTCCAGGCTCCGTGTTAGGGCTTAGGGCTCCGTTGCTAGGGTTCAGGGCCCCATTCTAGGGTTTAGGGCTCAGGGTCTAGGGTTCCAGGCTCCGGCTTAGGGCTCCGTTGCTAGGGATCAGGGCCCCGTTCTAGGGTTTAGGGCTCAGGGTCTAGGGTTCCAGGCTCCGGGTTAGGGCTCCGTTGCTAGGGATCAGGGCCCCGTTCTAGGGTTTAGGGCTCAGGGTCTAGGGTTCCAGGCTCCGGCTTAGGGCTCCGTTGCTAGGGTTCAGGGCCCCGTTCTAAGGTTTAGGGCTCAGGGTCTAGGGTTCCAGGCTCCGGCTTAGGGCTTAGGGCTCCGTTGCTAGGGTTCAGGTCCCCGTTCTAGGGTTTAGGGCTCAGGGTCTAGGGTTCCAGGCTCCGGCTTAGGGCTCCGTTGCTAGGGATCAGGGCCCCGTTCTAGGGTTTAGGGCTCAGGGTCTAGGTTTCCAGGCTCCGGCTTAGGGCTCCGTTGCTAGGGTTCAGGGCCCCTTTCGAAGGTTTAGGGCTCAGGGTCTAGGGTTCCAGGCTCCGGGTTAGGGCTTCGGGCTCCGTTGCTAGGGTTCAGGGCCCCGTTCTAGGGTTTAGGGCTCAGGGTCTAGGGTTCCAGGCTCCGTGTTAGGGCTTAGGGCTCCGTTGCTAGGGTTCAGGGCCCCGTTCTAGGGTTTAGGGCTCAGGGTCTAGGGTTCCAGGCTCCGGCTTAGGGCTCCGTTGCTAGGGTTCAGGGCCCCTTTCGAAGGTTTAGGGCTCAGGGTCTAGGGTTCCAGGCTCCGGGTTAGGGCTTCGGGCTCCGTTGCTAGGGTTCAGGGCCCCGTTCTAGGGTTTAGGGCTCAGGGTCTAGGGTTCCAGGCTCCGGGTTGGGGCTTAGGGCTCCGTTGCTAGGGTTCAGGGCCCCGTTCTAGGGTTTAGGGCTCAGGGTCTAGGGTTCCAGGCTCCGTGTTAGGGCTTAGGGCTCCGTTGCTAGGGTTCAGGGCCCCATTCTAGGGTTTAGGGCTCAGGGTCTAGGGTTCCAGGCTCCGGCTTAGGGCTCCGTTGCTAGGGATCAGGGCCCCGTTCTAGGGTTTAGGGCTCAGGGTCTAGGGTTCCAGGCTCCGGCTTAGGGCTCCGTTGCTAGGGTTCAGGGCCCCTTTCGAAGGTTTAGGGCTCAGGGTCTAGGGTTCCAGGCTCCGGGTTAGGGCTTCGGGCTCCGTTGCTAGGGTTCAGGGCCCCGTTCTAGGGTTTAGGGCTCAGGGTCTAGGGTTCCAGGCTCCGGCTTAGGGCTCCGTTGCTAGGGATCAGGGCCCCGTTCTAGGGTTTAGGGCTCAGGGTCTAGGGTTCCAGGCTCCGTGTTGGGGCTTAGGGCTCCGTTGCTAGGGTTCAGGGCCCCGTTCTAGGGTTTAGGGCTCAGGGTCTAGGGTTCCAGGCTCCGGCTTAGGGCTCCGTTGCTAGGGTTCAGGGCCCCGTTCTAAGGTTTAGGGCTCAGGGTCTAGGGTTCCAGGCTCCGTGTTAGGGCTTAGGGCTCCGTTGCTAGGGTTCAGGGCCCCATTCTAGGGTTTAGGGCTCAGGGTCTAGGGTTCCAGGCTCCGGCTTAGGGCTCCGTTGCTAGGGTTCAGGGCCCCGTTCTAAGGTTTAGGGCTCAGGGTCTAGGGTTCCAGGCTCCGGCTTAGGGCTCCGTTGCTAGGGATCAGGGCCCCGTTCTAGGGTTTAGGGCTCAGGGTCTAGGGTTCCAGGCTCCGGCTTAGGGCTCCGTTGCTAGGGTTCAGGGCCCCGTTCTAAGGTTTAGGGCTCAGGGTCTAGGGTTCCAGGCTCCGTGTTAGGGCTTAGGGCTCCGTTGCTAGGGTTCAGGGCCCCATTCTAGGGTTTAGGGCTCAGAGTCTAGGGTTCCAGGCTCCGGCTTAGGGCTCCGTTGCTAGGGATCAGGGCCCCGTTCTAGGGTTTAGGGCTCAGGGTCTAGGGTTCCAGGCTCCGGGTTAGGGCTCCGTTGCTAGGGATCAGGGCCCCGTTCTAGGGTTTAGGGCTCAGGGTCTAGGGTTCCAGGCTCCGGCTTAGGGCTCCGTTGCTAGGGTTCAGGGCCCCTTTCGAAGGTTTAGGGCTCAGGGTCTAGGGTTCCAGGCTTTGGGTTAGGGCTTAGGGCTCCGTTGCTAGGGTTCAGGGCCCCGTTCTAGGGTTTAGGGCTCAGGGTCTAGGGTTCCAGGCTCCGGGTTGGGGCTTAGGGCTCCGTTGCTAGGGTTCAGGGCCCCGTTCTAGGGTTTAGGGCTCAGGGTCTAGGGTTCCAGGCTCCGTGTTAGGGCTTAGGGCTCCGTTGCTAGGGTTCAGGGCCCCATTCTAGGGTTTAGGGCTCAGGGTCTAGGGTTCCAGGCTCCGGCTTAGGGCTCCGTTGCTAGGGATCAGGGCCCCGTTCTAGGGTTTAGGGCTCAGGGTCTAGGGTTCCAGGCTCCGGCTTAGGGCTCCGTTGCTAGGGTTCAGGGCCCCTTTCGAAGGTTTAGGGCTCAGGGTCTAGGGTTCCAGGCTCCGGGTTAGGGCTTCGGGCTCCGTTGCTAGGGTTCAGGGCCCCGTTCTAGGGTTTAGGGCTCAGGGTCTAGGGTTCCAGGCTCCGGGTTGGGGCTTAGGGCTCCGTTGCTAGGGTTCAGGGCCCCGTTCTAGGGTTTAGGGCTCAGGGTCTAGGGTTCCAGGCTCCGTGTTGGGGCTTAGGGCTCCGTTGCTAGGGTTCAGGGCCCCGTTCTAGGGTTTAGGGCTCAGGGTCTAGGGTTCCAGGCTCCGGCTTAGGGCTCCGTTGCTAGGGTTCAGGGCCCCGTTCTAAGGTTTAGGGCTCAGGGTCTAGGGTTCCAGGCTCCGTGTTAGGGCTTAGGGCTCCGTTGCTAGGGTTCAGGGCCCCATTCTAGGGTTTAGGGCTCAGGGTCTAGGGTTCCAGGCTCCGGCTTAGGGCTCCGTTGCTAGGGATCAGGGCCCAGTTCTAGGGTTTAGGGCTCAGGGTCTAGGGTTCCAGGCTCCGGGTTAGGGCTCCGTTGCTAGGGATCAGGGCCCCATTCTAGGGTTTAGGGCTCAGGGTCTAGGGTTCCAGGCTTTGGGTTAGGGCTTAGGGCTCCGTTGCTAGGGTTCAGGGCCCCGTTCTAGGGTTTAGGGCTCAGGGTCTAGGGTTCCAGGCTCCGGGTTGGGGCTTAGGGCTCCGTTGCTAGGGTTCAGGGCCCCGTTCTAGGGTTTAGGGCTCAGGGTCTAGGGTTCCAGGCTCCGTGTTAGGGCTTAGGGCTCCGTTGCTAGGGTTCAGGGCCCCATTCTAGGGTTTAGGGCTCAGGGTCTAGGGTTCCAGGCTCCGGCTTAGGGCTCCGTTGCTAGGGATCAGGGCCCCGTTCTAGGGTTTAGGGCTCAGGGTCTAGGGTTCCAGGCTCCGGCTTAGGGCTCCGTTGCTAGGGTTCAGGGCCCCTTTCGAAGGTTTAGGGCTCAGGGTCTAGGGTTCCAGGCTCCGGGTTAGGGCTTCGGGCTCCGTTGCTAGGGTTCAGGGCCCCGTTCTAGGGTTTAGGGCTCAGGGTCTAGGGTTCCAGGCTCCGGGTTGGGGCTTAGGGCTCCGTTGCTAGGGTTCAGGGCCCCGTTCTAGGGTTTAGGGCTCAGGGTCTAGGGTTCCAGGCTCCGTGTTGGGGCTTAGGGCTCCGTTGCTAGGGTTCAGGGCCCCGTTCTAGGGTTTAGGGCTCAGGGTCTAGGGTTCCAGGCTCCGGCTTAGGGCTCCGTTGCTAGGGTTCAGGGCCCCGTTCTAAGGTTTAGGGCTCAGGGTCTAGGGTTCCAGGCTCCGTGTTAGGGCTTAGGGCTCCGTTGCTAGGGTTCAGGGCCCCATTCTAGGGTTTAGGGCTCAGGGTCTAGGGTTCCAGGCTCCGGCTTAGGGCTCCGTTGCTAGGGTTCAGGGCCCCGTTCTAAGGTTTAGGGCTCAGGGTCTAGGGTTCCAGGCTCCGGCTTAGGGCTCCGTTGCTAGGGTTCAGGGCCCCGTTCTAAGGTTTAGGGCTCAGGGTCTAGGGTTCCAGGCTCCGGGTTAGGGCTTAGGGCTCCGTTGCTAGGGTTCAGGGCCCCGTTCTAGGGTTTAGGGCTCAGGGTCTAGGGTTCCAGGCTCCGGGTTAGGGCTTAGGGCTCCGTTGCTAGGGTTCAGGGCCCCGTTCTAGGGTTTAGGGCTCAGGGTCTAGGGTTCCAGGCTCCGGCTTAGGGCTCCGTTGCTAGGGATCAGGGCCCCATTCTAGGGTTTAGGGCTCAGGGTCTAGGGTTCCAGGCTCCGGCTTAGGGCTCCGTTGCTAGGGTTCAGGGCCCCGTTCTAAGGTTTAGGGCTCAGGGTCTAGGGTTCCAGGCTCCGTGTTAGGGCTTAGGGCTCCGTTGCTAGGGTTCAGGGCCCCATTCTAGGGTTTAGGGCTCAGGGTCTAGGGTTCCAGGCTCCGGCTTAGGGCTCCGTTGCTAGGGATCAGGGCCCCGTTCTAGGGTTTAGGGCTCAGGGTCTAGGGTTCCAGGCTCCGGGTTAGGGCTCCGTTGCTAGGGATCAGGGCCCCGTTCTAGGGTTTAGGGCTCAGGGTCTAGGTTTCCAGGCTCCGGCTTAGGGCTCCGTTGCTAGGGTTCAGGGCCCCTTTCGAAGGTTTAGGGCTCAGGGTCTAGGGTTCCAGGCTCCGGGTTAGGGCTTCGGGCTCCGTTGCTAGGGTTCAGGGCCCCGTTCTAGGGTTTAGGGCTCAGGGTCTAGGGTTCCAGGCTCCGTGTTAGGGCTTAGGGCTCCGTTGCTAGGGTTCAGGGCCCCGTTCTAGGGTTTAGGGCTCAGGGTCTAGGGTTCCAGGCTCCGGGTTGGGGCTTAGGGCTCCGTTGCTAGGGTTCAGGGCCCCGTTCTAAGGTTTAGGGCTCAGGGTCTAGGGTTCCAGGCTCCGGCTTAGGGCTCCGTTGCTAGGGTTCAGGGCCCCGTTCTAAGGTTTAGGGCTCAGGGTCTAGGGTTCCAGGCTCCGGGTTAGGGCTTAGGGCTCCGTTGCTAGGGTTCAGGGCCCCATTCTAGGGTTTAGGGCTCAGGGTCTAGGGTTCCAGGCTCCGGCTTAGGGCTCCGTTGCTAGGGTTCAGGGCCCCGTTCTAAGGTTTAGGGCTCAGGGTCTAGGGTTCCAGGCTCCGGCTTAGGGCTTAGGGCTCCGTTGCTAGGGTTCAGGGCCCCATTCTAGGGTTTAGGGCTCAGGGTCTAGGGTTCCAGGCTCCGGCTTAGGGCTCCGTTGCTAGGGTTCAGGGCCCCGTTCTAAGGTTTAGGGCTCAGGGTCTAGGGTTCCAGGCTCCGGCTTAGGGCTTAGGGCTCCGTTGCTAGGGTTCAGGTCCCCGTTCTAGGGTTTAGGGCTCAGGGTCTAGGGTTCCAGGCTCCGGCTTAGGGCTCCGTTGCTAGGGATCAGGGCCCCGTTCTAGGGTTTAGGGCTCAGGGTCTAGGGTTCCAGGCTCCGGCTTAGGGCTCCGTTGCTAGGGTTCAGGGCCCCTTTCGAAGGTTTAGGGCTCAGGGTCTAGGGTTCCAGGCTCCGGGTTAGGGCTTCGGGCTCCGTTGCTAGGGTTCAGGGCCCCGTTCTAGGGTTTAGGGCTCAGGGTCTAGGGTTCCAGGCTCCGGGTTGGGGCTTAGGGCTCCGTTGCTAGGGTTCAGGGCCCCGTTCTAGGGTTTAGGGCTCAGGGTCTAGGGTTCCAGGCTCCGTGTTGGGGCTTAGGGCTCCGTTGCTAGGGTTCAGGGCCCCGTTCTAGGGTTTAGGGCTCAGGGTCTAGGGTTCCAGGCTCCGGCTTAGGGCTCCGTTGCTAGGGTTCAGGGCCCCGTTCTAAGGTTTAGGGCTCAGGGTCTAGGGTTCCAGGCTCCGTGTTAGGGCTTAGGGCTCCGTTGCTAGGGTTCAGGGCCCCATTCTAGGGTTTAGGGCTCAGGGTCTAGGGTTCCAGGCTCCGGCTTAGGGCTCCGTTGCTAGGGATCAGGGCCCCGTTCTAGGGTTTAGGGCTCAGGGTCTAGGGTTCCAGGCTCCGGGTTAGGGCTCCGTTGCTAGGGATCAGGGCCCCGTTCTAGGGTTTAGGGCTCAGGGTCTAGGGTTCCAGGCTCCGGCTTAGGGCTCCGTTGCTAGGGATCAGGGCCCAGTTCTAGGGTTTAGGGCTCAGGGTCTAGGGTTCCAGGCTCCGGGTTAGGGCTCCGTTGCTAGGGATCAGGGCCCCGTTCTAGGGTTTAGGGCTCAGGGTCTAGGGTTCCAGGCTCCGGCTTAGGGCTCCGTTGCTAGGGTTCAGGGCCCCTTTCGAAGGTTTAGGGCTCAGGGTCTAGGGTTCCAGGCTCCGGGTTAGGGCTTCGGGCTCCGTTGCTAGGGTTCAGGGCCCCGTTCTAGGGTTTAGGGCTCAGGGTCTAGGGTTCCAGGCTCCGGGTTAGGGCTTAGGGCTCCGTTGCTAGGGTTCAGGGCCCCATTCTAGGGTTTAGGGCTCAGGGTCTAGGGTTCCAGGCTCCGGCTTAGGGCTCCGTTGCTAGGGTTCAGGGCCCCGTTCTAAGGTTTAGGGCTCAGGGTCTAGGGTTCCAGGCTCCGTGTTAGGGCTTAGGGCTCCGTTGCTAGGGTTCAGGGCCCCATTCTAGGGTTTAGGGCTCAGGGTCTAGGGTTCCAGGCTCCGGCTTAGGGCTCCGTTGCTAGGGATCAGGGCCCCGTTCTAGGGTTTAGGGCTCAGGGTCTAGGGTTCCAGGCTCCGGGTTAGGGCTCCGTTGCTAGGGATCAGGGCCCCGTTCTAGGGTTTAGGGCTCAGGGTCTAGGGTTCCAGGCTCCGGCTTAGGGCTCCGTTGCTAGGGTTCAGGGCCCCGTTCTAAGGTTTAGGGCTCAGGGTCTAGGGTTCCAGGCTCCGGCTTAGGGCTTAGGGCTCCGTTGCTAGGGTTCAGGTCCCCGTTCTAGGGTTTAGGGCTCAGGGTCTAGGGTTCCAGGCTCCGGCTTAGGGCTCCGTTGCTAGGGATCAGGGCCCCGTTCTAGGGTTTAGGGCTCAGGGTCTAGGTTTCCAGGCTCCGGCTTAGGGCTCCGTTGCTAGGGTTCAGGGCCCCTTTCGAAGGTTTAGGGCTCAGGGTCTAGGGTTCCAGGCTCCGGGTTAGGGCTTCGGGCTCCGTTGCTAGGGTTCAGGGCCCCGTTCTAGGGTTTAGGGCTCAGGGTCTAGGGTTCCAGGCTCCGTGTTAGGGCTTAGGGCTCCGTTGCTAGGGTTCAGGGCCCCGTTCTAGGGTTTAGGGCTCAGGGTCTAGGGTTCCAGGCTCCGGCTTAGGGCTCCGTTGCTAGGGTTCAGGGCCCCTTTCGAAGGTTTAGGGCTCAGGGTCTAGGGTTCCAGGCTCCGGGTTAGGGCTTCGGGCTCCGTTGCTAGGGTTCAGGGCCCCGTTCTAGGGTTTAGGGCTCAGGGTCTAGGGTTCCAGGCTCCGGGTTGGGGCTTAGGGCTCCGTTGCTAGGGTTCAGGGCCCCGTTCTAGGGTTTAGGGCTCAGGGTCTAGGGTTCCAGGCTCCGTGTTAGGGCTTAGGGCTCCGTTGCTAGGGTTCAGGGCCCCATTCTAGGGTTTAGGGCTCAGGGTCTAGGGTTCCAGGCTCCGGCTTAGGGCTCCGTTGCTAGGGATCAGGGCCCCGTTCTAGGGTTTAGGGCTCAGGGTCTAGGGTTCCAGGCTCCGGCTTAGGGCTCCGTTGCTAGGGTTCAGGGCCCCTTTCGAAGGTTTAGGGCTCAGGGTCTAGGGTTCCAGGCTCCGGGTTAGGGCTTCGGGCTCCGTTGCTAGGGTTCAGGGCCCCGTTCTAGGGTTTAGGGCTCAGGGTCTAGGGTTCCAGGCTCCGGCTTAGGGCTCCGTTGCTAGGGATCAGGGCCCCGTTCTAGGGTTTAGGGCTCAGGGTCTAGGGTTCCAGGCTCCGTGTTGGGGCTTAGGGCTCCGTTGCTAGGGTTCAGGGCCCCGTTCTAGGGTTTAGGGCTCAGGGTCTAGGGTTCCAGGCTCCGGCTTAGGGCTCCGTTGCTAGGGTTCAGGGCCCCGTTCTAAGGTTTAGGGCTCAGGGTCTAGGGTTCCAGGCTCCGTGTTAGGGCTTAGGGCTCCGTTGCTAGGGTTCAGGGCCCCATTCTAGGGTTTAGGGCTCAGGGTCTAGGGTTCCAGGCTCCGGCTTAGGGCTCCGTTGCTAGGGTTCAGGGCCCCGTTCTAAGGTTTAGGGCTCAGGGTCTAGGGTTCCAGGCTCCGGCTTAGGGCTCCGTTGCTAGGGATCAGGGCCCCGTTCTAGGGTTTAGGGCTCAGGGTCTAGGGTTCCAGGCTCCGGCTTAGGGCTCCGTTGCTAGGGTTCAGGGCCCCGTTCTAAGGTTTAGGGCTCAGGGTCTAGGGTTCCAGGCTCCGTGTTAGGGCTTAGGGCTCCGTTGCTAGGGTTCAGGGCCCCATTCTAGGGTTTAGGGCTCAGAGTCTAGGGTTCCAGGCTCCGGCTTAGGGCTCCGTTGCTAGGGATCAGGGCCCCGTTCTAGGGTTTAGGGCTCAGGGTCTAGGTTTCCAGGCTCCGGCTTAGGGCTCCGTTGCTAGGGTTCAGGGCCCCGTTCTAAGGTTTAGGGCTCAGGGTCTAGGGTTCCAGGCTCCGGCTTAGGGCTCCGTTGCTAGGGTTCAGGGCCCCGTTCTAAGGTTTAGGGCTCAGGGTCTAGGGTTCCAGGCTCCGGGTTAGGGCTTAGGGCTCCGTTGCTAGGGTTCAGGGCCCCATTCTAGGGTTTAGGGCTCAGAGTCTAGGGTTCCAGGCTCCGGCTTAGGGCTCCGTTGCTAGGGATCAGGGCCCCGTTCTAGGGTTTAGGGCTCAGGGTCTAGGTTTCCAGGCTCCGGCTTAGGGCTCCGTTGCTAGGGTTCAGGGCCCCGTTCTAAGGTTTAGGGCTCAGGGTCTAGGGTTCCAGGCTCCGTGTTAGGGCTTAGGGCTCCGTTGCTAGGGTTCAGGTCCCCGTTCTAGGGTTTAGGGCTCAGGGTCTAGGGTTCCAGGCTCCGGCTTAGGGCTCCGTTGCTAGGGTTCAGGGCCCCGTTCTAAGGTTTAGGGCTCAGGGTCTAGGGTTCCAGGCTCCGTGTTAGGGCTTAGGGCTCCGTTGCTAGGGTTCAGGGCCCCATTCTAGGGTTTAGGGCTCAGGGTCTAGGGTTCCAGGCTCCGGCTTAGGGCTCCGTTGCTAGGGTTCAGGGCCCCGTTCTAAGGTTTAGGGCTCAGGGTCTAGGGTTCCAGGCTCCGGCTTAGGGCTCCGTTGCTAGGGTTCAGGGCCCCGTTCTAAGGTTTAGGGCTCAGGGTCTAGGGTTCCAGGCTCCGTGTTGGGGCTTAGGGCTCCGTTGCTAGGGTTCAGGGCCCCGTTCTAGGGTTTAGGGCTCAGGGTCTAGGGTTCCAGGCTCCGGCTTAGGGCTCCGTTGCTAGGGTTCAGGGCCCCGTTCTAAGGTTTAGGGCTCAGGGTCTAGGGTTCCAGGCTCCGTGTTAGGGCTTAGGGCTCCGTTGCTAGGGTTCAGGGCCCCATTCTAGGGTTTAGGGCTCAGGGTCTAGGGTTCCAGGCTCCGGCTTAGGGCTCCGTTGCTAGGGATCAGGGCCCAGTTCTAGGGTTTAGGGCTCAGGGTCTAGGGTTCCAGGCTCCGGGTTAGGGCTCCGTTGCTAGGGATCAGGGCCCCATTCTAGGGTTTAGGGCTCAGGGTCTAGGGTTCCAGGCTTTGGGTTAGGGCTTAGGGCTCCGTTGCTAGGGTTCAGGGCCCCGTTCTAGGGTTTAGGGCTCAGGGTCTAGGGTTCCAGGCTCCGGGTTGGGGCTTAGGGCTCCGTTGCTAGGGTTCAGGGCCCCGTTCTAGGGTTTAGGGCTCAGGGTCTAGGGTTCCAGGCTCCGGCTTAGGGCTCCGTTGCTAGGGTTCAGGGCCCCTTTCGAAGGTTTAGGGCTCAGGGTCTAGGGTTCCAGGCTCCGGGTTAGGGCTTCGGGCTCCGTTGCTAGGGTTCAGGGCCCCGTTCTAGGGTTTAGGGCTCAGGGTCTAGGGTTCCAGGCTCCGGCTTAGGGCTCCGTTGCTAGGGATCAGGGCCCCGTTCTAGGGTTTAGGGCTCAGGGTCTAGGGTTCCAGGCTCCGGCTTAGGGCTCCGTTGCTAGGGTTCAGGGCCCCGTTCTAAGGTTTAGGGCTCAGGGTCTAGGGTTCCAGGCTCCGTGTTAGGGCTTAGGGCTCCGTTGCTAGGGTTCAGGGCCCCATTCTAGGGTTTAGGGCTCAGGGTCTAGGGTTCCAGGCTCCGGCTTAGGGCTCCGTTGCTAGGGATCAGGGCCCCGTTCTAGGGTTTAGGGCTCAGGGTCTAGGGTTCCAGGCTCCGGCTTAGGGCTCCGTTGCTAGGGTTCAGGGCCCCTTTCGAAGGTTTAGGGCTCAGGGTCTAGGGTTCCAGGCTCCGGGTTAGGGCTTCGGGCTCCGTTGCTAGGGTTCAGGGCCCCGTTCTAGGGTTTAGGGCTCAGGGTCTAGGGTTCCAGGCTCCGGGTTGGGGCTTAGGGCTCCGTTGCTAGGGTTCAGGGCCCCGTTCTAGGGTTTAGGGCTCAGGGTCTAGGGTTCCAGGCTCCGTGTTGGGGCTTAGGGCTCCGTTGCTAGGGTTCAGGGCCCCGTTCTAGGGTTTAGGGCTCAGGGTCTAGGGTTCCAGGCTCCGGCTTAGGGCTCCGTTGCTAGGGTTCAGGGCCCCGTTCTAAGGTTTAGGGCTCAGGGTCTAGGGTTCCAGGCTCCGTGTTGGGGCTTAGGGCTCCGTTGCTAGGGTTCAGGGCCCCGTTCTAGGGTTTAGGGCTCAGGGTCTAGGGTTCCAGGCTCCGGCTTAGGGCTCCGTTGCTAGGGTTCAGGGCCCCGTTCTAAGGTTTAGGGCTCAGGGTCTAGGGTTCCAGGCTCCGTGTTAGGGCTTAGGGCTCCGTTGCTAGGGTTCAGGGCCCCATTCTAGGGTTTAGGGCTCAGGGTCTAGGGTTCCAGGCTCCGGCTTAGGGCTCCGTTGCTAGGGATCAGGGCCCAGTTCTAGGGTTTAGGGCTCAGGGTCTAGGGTTCCAGGCTCCGGGTTAGGGCTCCGTTGCTAGGGATCAGGGCCCCATTCTAGGGTTTAGGGCTCAGGGTCTAGGGTTCCAGGCTTTGGGTTAGGGCTTAGGGCTCCGTTGCTAGGGTTCAGGGCCCCGTTCTAGGGTTTAGGGCTCAGGGTCTAGGGTTCCAGGCTCCGGGTTGGGGCTTAGGGCTCCGTTGCTAGGGTTCAGGGCCCCGTTCTAGGGTTTAGGGCTCAGGGTCTAGGGTTCCAGGCTCCGGCTTAGGGCTCCGTTGCTAGGGTTCAGGGCCCCTTTCGAAGGTTTAGGGCTCAGGGTCTAGGGTTCCAGGCTCCGGGTTAGGGCTTCGGGCTCCGTTGCTAGGGTTCAGGGCCCCGTTCTAGGGTTTAGGGCTCAGGGTCTAGGGTTCCAGGCTCCGGCTTAGGGCTCCGTTGCTAGGGTTCAGGGCCCCGTTCTAAGGTTTAGGGCTCAGGGTCTAGGGTTCCAGGCTCCGTGTTAGGGCTTAGGGCTCCGTTGCTAGGGTTCAGGGCCCCATTCTAGGGTTTAGGGCTCAGGGTCTAGGGTTCCAGGCTCCGGCTTAGGGCTCCGTTGCTAGGGATCAGGGCCCCGTTCTAGGGTTTAGGGCTCAGGGTCTAGGGTTCCAGGCTCCGGCTTAGGGCTCCGTTGCTAGGGTTCAGGGCCCCGTTCTAAGGTTTAGGGCTCAGGGTCTAGGGTTCCAGGCTCCGGGTTAGGGCTTAGGGCTCCGTTGCTAGGGTTCAGGGCCCCATTCTAGGGTTTAGGGCTCAGGGTCTAGGGTTCCAGGCTCCGGCTTAGGGCTCCGTTGCTAGGGTTCAGGGCCCCGTTCTAAGGTTTAGGGCTCAGGGTCTAGGGTTCCAGGCTCCGTGTTAGGGCTTAGGGCTCCGTTGCTAGGGTTCAGGGCCCCATTCTAGGGTTTAGGGCTCAGGGTCTAGGGTTCCAGGCTCCGGCTTAGGGCTCCGTTGCTAGGGTTCAGGGCCCCGTTCTAAGGTTTAGGGCTCAGGGTCTAGGGTTCCAGGCTCCGGCTTAGGGCTCCGTTGCTAGGGATCAGGGCCCCGTTCTAGGGTTTAGGGCTCAGGGTCTAGGGTTCCAGGCTCCGGCTTAGGGCTCCGTTGCTAGGGTTCAGGGCCCCGTTCTAAGGTTTAGGGCTCAGGGTCTAGGGTTCCAGGCTCCGTGTTAGGGCTTAGGGCTCCGTTGCTAGGGTTCAGGGCCCCATTCTAGGGTTTAGGGCTCAGAGTCTAGGGTTCCAGGCTCCGGCTTAGGGCTCCGTTGCTAGGGATCAGGGCCCCGTTCTAGGGTTTAGGGCTCAGGGTCTAGGTTTCCAGGCTCCGGCTTAGGGCTCCGTTGCTAGGGTTCAGGGCCCCGTTCTAAGGTTTAGGGCTCAGGGTCTAGGGTTCCAGGCTCCGGCTTAGGGCTCCGTTGCTAGGGTTCAGGGCCCCGTTCTAAGGTTTAGGGCTCAGGGTCTAGGGTTCCAGGCTCCGGGTTAGGGCTTAGGGCTCCGTTGCTAGGGTTCAGGGCCCCATTCTAGGGTTTAGGGCTCAGAGTCTAGGGTTCCAGGCTCCGGCTTAGGGCTCCGTTGCTAGGGATCAGGGCCCCGTTCTAGGGTTTAGGGCTCAGGGTCTAGGTTTCCAGGCTCCGGCTTAGGGCTCCGTTGCTAGGGTTCAGGGCCCCGTTCTAAGGTTTAGGGCTCAGGGTCTAGGGTTCCAGGCTCCGTGTTAGGGCTTAGGGCTCCGTTGCTAGGGTTCAGGTCCCCGTTCTAGGGTTTAGGGCTCAGGGTCTAGGGTTCCAGGCTCCGGCTTAGGGCTCCGTTGCTAGGGTTCAGGGCCCCGTTCTAAGGTTTAGGGCTCAGGGTCTAGGGTTCCAGGCTCCGTGTTAGGGCTTAGGGCTCCGTTGCTAGGGTTCAGGGCCCCATTCTAGGGTTTAGGGCTCAGGGTCTAGGGTTCCAGGCTCCGGCTTAGGGCTCCGTTGCTAGGGTTCAGGGCCCCGTTCTAAGGTTTAGGGCTCAGGGTCTAGGGTTCCAGGCTCCGTGTTAGGGCTTAGGGCTCCGTTGCTAGGGTTCAGGGCCCCATTCTAGGGTTTAGGGCTCAGGGTCTAGGGTTCCAGGCTCCGGCTTAGGGCTCCGTTGCTAGGGTTCAGGGCCCCGTTCTAAGGTTTAGGGCTCAGGGTCTAGGGTTCCAGGCTCCGGCTTAGGGCTCCGTTGCTAGGGATCAGGGCCCCGTTCTAGGGTTTAGGGCTCAGGGTCTAGGGTTCCAGGCTCCGGCTTAGGGCTCCGTTGCTAGGGTTCAGGGCCCCGTTCTAAGGTTTAGGGCTCAGGGTCTAGGGTTCCAGGCTCCGTGTTAGGGCTTAGGGCTCCGTTGCTAGGGTTCAGGGCCCCATTCTAGGGTTTAGGGCTCAGAGTCTAGGGTTCCAGGCTCCGGCTTAGGGCTCCGTTGCTAGGGATCAGGGCCCCGTTCTAGGGTTTAGGGCTCAGGGTCTAGGTTTCCAGGCTCCGGCTTAGGGCTCCGTTGCTAGGGTTCAGGGCCCCGTTCTAAGGTTTAGGGCTCAGGGTCTAGGGTTCCAGGCTCCGGCTTAGGGCTCCGTTGCTAGGGTTCAGGGCCCCGTTCTAAGGTTTAGGGCTCAGGGTCTAGGGTTCCAGGCTCCGGGTTAGGGCTTAGGGCTCCGTTGCTAGGGTTCAGGGCCCCATTCTAGGGTTTAGGGCTCAGAGTCTAGGGTTCCAGGCTCCGGCTTAGGGCTCCGTTGCTAGGGATCAGGGCCCCGTTCTAGGGTTTAGGGCTCAGGGTCTAGGTTTCCAGGCTCCGGCTTAGGGCTCCGTTGCTAGGGTTCAGGGCCCCGTTCTAAGGTTTAGGGCTCAGGGTCTAGGGTTCCAGGCTCCGTGTTAGGGCTTAGGGCTCCGTTGCTAGGGTTCAGGTCCCCGTTCTAGGGTTTAGGGCTCAGGGTCTAGGGTTCCAGGCTCCGGCTTAGGGCTCCGTTGCTAGGGTTCAGGGCCCCGTTCTAAGGTTTAGGGCTCAGGGTCTAGGGTTCCAGGCTCCGTGTTAGGGCTTAGGGCTCCGTTGCTAGGGTTCAGGGCCCCATTCTAGGGTTTAGGGCTCAGGGTCTAGGGTTCCAGGCTCCGGCTTAGGGCTCCGTTGCTAGGGTTCAGGGCCCCGTTCTAAGGTTTAGGGCTCAGGGTCTAGGGTTCCAGGCTCCGGCTTAGGGCTCCGTTGCTAGGGTTCAGGGCCCCGTTCTAAGGTTTAGGGCTCAGGGTCTAGGGTTCCAGGCTCCGTGTTGGGGCTTAGGGCTCCGTTGCTAGGGTTCAGGGCCCCGTTCTAGGGTTTAGGGCTCAGGGTCTAGGGTTCCAGGCTCCGGCTTAGGGCTCCGTTGCTAGGGTTCAGGGCCCCGTTCTAAGGTTTAGGGCTCAGGGTCTAGGGTTCCAGGCTCCGTGTTAGGGCTTAGGGCTCCGTTGCTAGGGTTCAGGGCCCCATTCTAGGGTTTAGGGCTCAGGGTCTAGGGTTCCAGGCTCCGGCTTAGGGCTCCGTTGCTAGGGATCAGGGCCCAGTTCTAGGGTTTAGGGCTCAGGGTCTAGGGTTCCAGGCTCCGGGTTAGGGCTCCGTTGCTAGGGATCAGGGCCCCATTCTAGGGTTTAGGGCTCAGGGTCTAGGGTTCCAGGCTTTGGGTTAGGGCTTAGGGCTCCGTTGCTAGGGTTCAGGGCCCCGTTCTAGGGTTTAGGGCTCAGGGTCTAGGGTTCCAGGCTCCGGGTTGGGGCTTAGGGCTCCGTTGCTAGGGTTCAGGGCCCCGTTCTAGGGTTTAGGGCTCAGGGTCTAGGGTTCCAGGCTCCGGCTTAGGGCTCCGTTGCTAGGGTTCAGGGCCCCTTTCGAAGGTTTAGGGCTCAGGGTCTAGGGTTCCAGGCTCCGGGTTAGGGCTTCGGGCTCCGTTGCTAGGGTTCAGGGCCCCGTTCTAGGGTTTAGGGCTCAGGGTCTAGGGTTCCAGGCTCCGGCTTAGGGCTCCGTTGCTAGGGATCAGGGCCCCGTTCTAGGGTTTAGGGCTCAGGGTCTAGGGTTCCAGGCTCCGGCTTAGGGCTCCGTTGCTAGGGTTCAGGGCCCCGTTCTAAGGTTTAGGGCTCAGGGTCTAGGGTTCCAGGCTCCGTGTTAGGGCTTAGGGCTCCGTTGCTAGGGTTCAGGGCCCCATTCTAGGGTTTAGGGCTCAGGGTCTAGGGTTCCAGGCTCCGGCTTAGGGCTCCGTTGCTAGGGATCAGGGCCCCGTTCTAGGGTTTAGGGCTCAGGGTCTAGGGTTCCAGGCTCCGGCTTAGGGCTCCGTTGCTAGGGTTCAGGGCCCCTTTCGAAGGTTTAGGGCTCAGGGTCTAGGGTTCCAGGCTCCGGGTTAGGGCTTCGGGCTCCGTTGCTAGGGTTCAGGGCCCCGTTCTAGGGTTTAGGGCTCAGGGTCTAGGGTTCCAGGCTCCGGGTTGGGGCTTAGGGCTCCGTTGCTAGGGTTCAGGGCCCCGTTCTAGGGTTTAGGGCTCAGGGTCTAGGGTTCCAGGCTCCGTGTTGGGGCTTAGGGCTCCGTTGCTAGGGTTCAGGGCCCCGTTCTAGGGTTTAGGGCTCAGGGTCTAGGGTTCCAGGCTCCGGCTTAGGGCTCCGTTGCTAGGGTTCAGGGCCCCGTTCTAAGGTTTAGGGCTCAGGGTCTAGGGTTCCAGGCTCCGTGTTGGGGCTTAGGGCTCCGTTGCTAGGGTTCAGGGCCCCGTTCTAGGGTTTAGGGCTCAGGGTCTAGGGTTCCAGGCTCCGGCTTAGGGCTCCGTTGCTAGGGTTCAGGGCCCCGTTCTAAGGTTTAGGGCTCAGGGTCTAGGGTTCCAGGCTCCGTGTTAGGGCTTAGGGCTCCGTTGCTAGGGTTCAGGGCCCCATTCTAGGGTTTAGGGCTCAGGGTCTAGGGTTCCAGGCTCCGGCTTAGGGCTCCGTTGCTAGGGATCAGGGCCCAGTTCTAGGGTTTAGGGCTCAGGGTCTAGGGTTCCAGGCTCCGGGTTAGGGCTCCGTTGCTAGGGATCAGGGCCCCATTCTAGGGTTTAGGGCTCAGGGTCTAGGGTTCCAGGCTTTGGGTTAGGGCTTAGGGCTCCGTTGCTAGGGTTCAGGGCCCCGTTCTAGGGTTTAGGGCTCAGGGTCTAGGGTTCCAGGCTCCGGGTTGGGGCTTAGGGCTCCGTTGCTAGGGTTCAGGGCCCCGTTCTAGGGTTTAGGGCTCAGGGTCTAGGGTTCCAGGCTCCGGCTTAGGGCTCCGTTGCTAGGGTTCAGGGCCCCTTTCGAAGGTTTAGGGCTCAGGGTCTAGGGTTCCAGGCTCCGGGTTAGGGCTTCGGGCTCCGTTGCTAGGGTTCAGGGCCCCGTTCTAGGGTTTAGGGCTCAGGGTCTAGGGTTCCAGGCTCCGGCTTAGGGCTCCGTTGCTAGGGTTCAGGGCCCCGTTCTAAGGTTTAGGGCTCAGGGTCTAGGGTTCCAGGCTCCGTGTTAGGGCTTAGGGCTCCGTTGCTAGGGTTCAGGGCCCCATTCTAGGGTTTAGGGCTCAGGGTCTAGGGTTCCAGGCTCCGGCTTAGGGCTCCGTTGCTAGGGATCAGGGCCCCGTTCTAGGGTTTAGGGCTCAGGGTCTAGGGTTCCAGGCTCCGGGTTAGGGCTCCGTTGCTAGGGATCAGGGCCCCATTCTAGGGTTTAGGGCTCAGGGTCTAGGGTTCCAGGCTTTGGGTTAGGGCTTAGGGCTCTGTTGCTAGGGTTCAGGGCCCCGTTCTAGGGTTTAGGGCTCAGGGTCTAGGGTTCCAGGCTCCGGGTTGGGGCTTAGGGCTCCGTTGCTAGGGTTCAGGGCCCCGTTCTAGGGTTTAGGGCTCAGGGTCTAGGGTTCCAGGCTCCGGCTTAGGGCTCCGTTGCTAGGGTTCAGGGCCCCGTTCTAAGGTTTAGGGCTCAGGGTCTAGGGTTCCAGGCTCCGTGTTAGGGCTTAGGGCTCCGTTGCTAGGGTTCAGGGCCCCATTCTAGGGTTTAGGGCTCAGAGTCTAGGGTTCCAGGCTCCGGCTTAGGGCTCCGTTGCTAGGGATCAGGGCCCCGTTCTAGGGTTTAGGGCTCAGGGTCTAGGTTTCCAGGCTCCGGCTTAGGGCTCCGTTGCTAGGGTTCAGGGCCCCGTTCTAAGGTTTAGGGCTCAGGGTCTAGGGTTCCAGGCTCCGGCTTAGGGCTCCGTTGCTAGGGTTCAGGGCCCCGTTCTAAGGTTTAGGGCTCAGGGTCTAGGGTTCCAGGCTCCGGGTTAGGGCTTAGGGCTCCGTTGCTAGGGTTCAGGGCCCCATTCTAGGGTTTAGGGCTCAGAGTCTAGGGTTCCAGGCTCCGGCTTAGGGCTCCGTTGCTAGGGATCAGGGCCCCGTTCTAGGGTTTAGGGCTCAGGGTCTAGGTTTCCAGGCTCCGGCTTAGGGCTCCGTTGCTAGGGTTCAGGGCCCCGTTCTAAGGTTTAGGGCTCAGGGTCTAGGGTTCCAGGCTCCGTGTTAGGGCTTAGGGCTCCGTTGCTAGGGTTCAGGGCCCCATTCTAGGGTTTAGGGCTCAGAGTCTAGGGTTCCAGGCTCCGGCTTAGGGCTCCGTTGCTAGGGATCAGGGCCCCGTTCTAGGGTTTAGGGCTCAGGGTCTAGGTTTCCAGGCTCCGGCTTAGGGCTCCGTTGCTAGGGTTCAGGGCCCCGTTCTAAGGTTTAGGGCTCAGGGTCTAGGGTTCCAGGCTCCGGCTTAGGGCTCCGTTGCTAGGGTTCAGGGCCCCGTTCTAAGGTTTAGGGCTCAGGGTCTAGGGTTCCAGGCTCCGTGTTAGGGCTTAGGGCTCCGTTGCTAGGGTTCAGGGCCCCATTCTAGGGTTTAGGGCTCAGGGTCTAGGGTTCCAGGCTCCGGCTTAGGGCTCCGTTGCTAGGGATCAGGGCCCCGTTCTAGGGTTTAGGGCTCAGGGTCTAGGGTTCCAGGCTCCGGCTTAGGGCTCCGTTGCTAGGGTTCAGGGCCCCGTTCTAAGGTTTAGGGCTCAGGGTCTAGGGTTCCAGGCTCCGTGTTAGGGCTTAGGGCTCCGTTGCTAGGGTTCAGGGCCCCATTCTAGGGTTTAGGGCTCAGGGTCTAGGGTTCCAGGCTCCGGCTTAGGGCTCCGTTGCTAGGGTTCAGGGCCCCGTTCTAAGGTTTAGGGCTCAGGGTCTAGGGTTCCAGGCTCCGGCTTAGGGCTTAGGGCTCCGTTGCTAGGGTTCAGGGCCCCATTCTAGGGTTTAGGGCTCAGGGTCTAGGGTTCCAGGCTCCGGCTTAGGGCTCCGTTGCTAGGGTTCAGGGCCCCGTTCTAAGGTTTAGGGCTCAGGGTCTAGGGTTCCAGGCTCCGGCTTAGGGCTCCGTTGCTAGGGTTCAGGGCCCCGTTCTAAGGTTTAGGGCTCAGGGTCTAGGGTTCCAGGCTCCGGGTTAGGGCTTAGGGCTCCGTTGCTAGGGTTCAGGGCCCCATTCTAGGGTTTAGGGCTCAGAGTCTAGGGTTCCAGGCTCCGGCTTAGGGCTCCGTTGCTAGGGATCAGGGCCCCGTTCTAGGGTTTAGGGCTCAGGGTCTAGGGTTCCAGGCTCCGGGTTAGGGCTCCGTTGCTAGGGATCAGGGCCCCGTTCTAGGGTTTAGGGCTCAGGGTCTAGGGTTCCAGGCTCCGGCTTAGGGCTCCGTTGCTAGGGTTCAGGGCCCCGTTCTAAGGTTTAGGGCTCAGGGTCTAGGGTTACAGGCTCCGTGTTAGGGCTTAGGGCTCCGTTGCTAGGGTTCAGGGCCCCATTCTAGGGTTTAGGGCTCAGGGTCTAGGGTTCCAGGCTCCGGCTTAGGGCTCCGTTGCTAGGGATCAGGGCCCCGTTCTAGGGTTTAGGGCTCAGGGTCTAGGTTTCCAGGCTCCGGCTTAGGGCTCCGTTGCTAGGGTTCAGGGCCCCGTTCTAAGGTTTAGGGCTCAGGGTCTAGGGTTCCAGGCTCCGTGTTAGGGCTTAGGGCTCCGTTGCTAGGGTTCAGGGCCCCATTCTAGGGTTTAGGGCTCAGAGTCTAGGGTTCCAGGCTCCGGCTTAGGGCTCCGTTGCTAGGGATCAGGGCCCCGTTCTAGGGTTTAGGGCTCAGGGTCTAGGTTTCCAGGCTCCGGCTTAGGGCTCCGTTGCTAGGGTTCAGGGCCCCGTTCTAAGGTTTAGGGCTCAGGGTCTAGGGTTCCAGGCTCCGGCTTAGGGCTCCGTTGCTAGGGTTCAGGGCCCCGTTCTAAGGTTTAGGGCTCAGGGTCTAGGGTTCCAGGCTCCGTGTTAGGGCTTAGGGCTCCGTTGCTAGGGTTCAGGGCCCCATTCTAGGGTTTAGGGCTCAGGGTCTAGGGTTCCAGGCTCCGGCTTAGGGCTCCGTTGCTAGGGATCAGGGCCCCGTTCTAGGGTTTAGGGCTCAGGGTCTAGGGTTCCAGGCTCCGGCTTAGGGCTCCGTTGCTAGGGATCAGGGCCCCGTTCTAGGGTTTAGGGCTCAGGGTCTAGGTTTCCAGGCTCCGGCTTAGGGCTCCGTTGCTAGGGTTCAGGGCCCCGTTCTAAGGTTTAGGGCTCAGGGTCTAGGGTTCCAGGCTCCGTGTTAGGGCTTAGGGCTCCGTTGCTAGGGTTCAGGGCCCCATTCTAGGGTTTAGGGCTCAGAGTCTAGGGTTCCAGGCTCCGGCTTAGGGCTCCGTTGCTAGGGATCAGGGCCCCGTTCTAGGGTTTAGGGCTCAGGGTCTAGGTTTCCAGGCTCCGGCTTAGGGCTCCGTTGCTAGGGTTCAGGGCCCCGTTCTAAGGTTTAGGGCTCAGGGTCTAGGGTTCCAGGCTCCGGCTTAGGGCTCCGTTGCTAGGGTTCAGGGCCCCGTTCTAAGGTTTAGGGCTCAGGGTCTAGGGTTCCAGGCTCCGTGTTAGGGCTTAGGGCTCCGTTGCTAGGGTTCAGGGCCCCATTCTAGGGTTTAGGGCTCAGGGTCTAGGGTTCCAGGCTCCGGCTTAGGGCTCCGTTGCTAGGGATCAGGGCCCCGTTCTAGGGTTTAGGGCTCAGGGTCTAGGGTTCCAGGCTCCGGCTTAGGGCTCCGTTGCTAGGGTTCAGGGCCCCGTTCTAAGGTTTAGGGCTCAGGGTCTAGGGTTCCAGGCTCCGTGTTAGGGCTTAGGGCTCCGTTGCTAGGGTTCAGGGCCCCATTCTAGGGTTTAGGGCTCAGAGTCTAGGGTTCCAGGCTCCGGCTTAGGGCTCCGTTGCTAGGGATCAGGGCCCCGTTCTAGGGTTTAGGGCTCAGGGTCTAGGGTTCCAGGCTCCGGCTTAGGGCTCCGTTGCTAGGGTTCAGGGCCCCGTTCTAAGGTTTAGGGCTCAGGGTCTAGGGTTCCAGGCTCCGTGTTAGGGCTTAGGGCTCCGTTGCTAGGGTTCAGGGCCCCATTCTAGGGTTTAGGGCTCAGGGTCTAGGGTTCCAGGCTCCGGCTTAGGGCTCCGTTGCTAGGGATCAGGGCCCAGTTCTAGGGTTTAGGGCTCAGGGTCTAGGGTTCCAGGCTCCGGGTTAGGGCTCCGTTGCTAGGGATCAGGGCCCCATTCTAGGGTTTAGGGCTCAGGGTCTAGGGTTCCAGGCTTTGGGTTAGGGCTTAGGGCTCCGTTGCTAGGGTTCAGGGCCCCGTTCTAGGGTTTAGGGCTCAGGGTCTAGGGTTCCAGGCTCCGGGTTGGGGCTTAGGGCTCCGTTGCTAGGGTTCAGGGCCCCGTTCTAGGGTTTAGGGCTCAGGGTCTAGGGTTCCAGGCTCCGTGTTGGGGCTTAGGGCTCCGTTGCTAGGGTTCAGGGCCCCGTTCTAGGGTTTAGGGCTCAGGGTCTAGGGTTCCAGGCTCCGGCTTAGGGCTCCGTTGCTAGGGTTCAGGGCCCCGTTCTAAGGTTTAGGGCTCAGGGTCTAGGGTTCCAGGCTCCGTGTTAGGGCTTAGGGCTCCGTTGCTAGGGTTCAGGGCCCCATTCTAGGGTTTAGGGCTCAGGGTCTAGGGTTCCAGGCTCCGGCTTAGGGCTCCGTTGCTAGGGATCAGGGCCCAGTTCTAGGGTTTAGGGCTCAGGGTCTAGGGTTCCAGGCTCCGGGTTAGGGCTCCGTTGCTAGGGATCAGGGCCCCATTCTAGGGTTTAGGGCTCAGGGTCTAGGGTTCCAGGCTTTGGGTTAGGGCTTAGGGCTCCGTTGCTAGGGTTCAGGGCCCCGTTCTAGGGTTTAGGGCTCAGGGTCTAGGGTTCCAGGCTCCGGGTTGGGGCTTAGGGCTCCGTTGCTAGGGTTCAGGGCCCCGTTCTAGGGTTTAGGGCTCAGGGTCTAGGGTTCCAGGCTCCGGCTTAGGGCTCCGTTGCTAGGGTTCAGGGCCCCTTTCGAAGGTTTAGGGCTCAGGGTCTAGGGTTCCAGGCTCCGGGTTAGGGCTTCGGGCTCCGTTGCTAGGGTTCAGGGCCCCGTTCTAGGGTTTAGGGCTCAGGGTCTAGGGTTCCAGGCTCCGGCTTAGGGCTCCGTTGCTAGGGTTCAGGGCCCCGTTCTAAGGTTTAGGGCTCAGGGTCTAGGGTTCCAGGCTCCGTGTTAGGGCTTAGGGCTCCGTTGCTAGGGTTCAGGGCCCCATTCTAGGGTTTAGGGCTCAGGGTCTAGGGTTCCAGGCTCCGGCTTAGGGCTCCGTTGCTAGGGATCAGGGCCCCGTTCTAGGGTTTAGGGCTCAGGGTCTAGGGTTCCAGGCTCCGGCTTAGGGCTCCGTTGCTAGGGTTCAGGGCCCCGTTCTAAGGTTTAGGGCTCAGGGTCTAGGGTTCCAGGCTCCGGGTTAGGGCTTAGGGCTCCGTTGCTAGGGTTCAGGGCCCCATTCTAGGGTTTAGGGCTCAGGGTCTAGGGTTCCAGGCTCCGGCTTAGGGCTCCGTTGCTAGGGTTCAGGGCCCCGTTCTAAGGTTTAGGGCTCAGGGTCTAGGGTTCCAGGCTCCGTGTTAGGGCTTAGGGCTCCGTTGCTAGGGTTCAGGGCCCCATTCTAGGGTTTAGGGCTCAGGGTCTAGGGTTCCAGGCTCCGGCTTAGGGCTCCGTTGCTAGGGTTCAGGGCCCCGTTCTAAGGTTTAGGGCTCAGGGTCTAGGGTTCCAGGCTCCGGCTTAGGGCTCCGTTGCTAGGGATCAGGGCCCCGTTCTAGGGTTTAGGGCTCAGGGTCTAGGGTTCCAGGCTCCGGCTTAGGGCTCCGTTGCTAGGGTTCAGGGCCCCGTTCTAAGGTTTAGGGCTCAGGGTCTAGGGTTCCAGGCTCCGTGTTAGGGCTCCGTTGCTAGGGATCAGGGCCCCATTCTAGGGTTTAGGGCTCAGGGTCTAGGGTTCCAGGCTCCGGGTTAGGGCTTAGGGCTCCGTTGCTAGGGTTCAGGGCCCCATTCTAGGGTTTAGGGCTCAGAGTCTAGGGTTCCAGGCTCCGGCTTAGGGCTCCGTTGCTAGGGATCAGGGCCCCGTTCTAGGGTTTAGGGCTCAGGGTCTAGGTTTCCAGGCTCCGGCTTAGGGCTCCGTTGCTAGGGTTCAGGGCCCCGTTCTAAGGTTTAGGGCTCAGGGTCTAGGGTTCCAGGCTCCGGGTTAGGGCTTAGGGCTCCGTTGCTAGGGTTCAGGGCCCCATTCTAGGGTTTAGGGCTCAGGGTCTAGGGTTCCAGGCTCCGGCTTAGGGCTCCGTTGCTAGGGTTCAGGGCCCCGTTCTAAGGTTTAGGGCTCAGGGTCTAGGGTTCCAGGCTCCGTGTTAGGGCTTAGGGCTCCGTTGCTAGGGTTCAGGGCCCCATTCTAGGGTTTAGGGCTCAGGGTCTAGGGTTCCAGGCTCCGGCTTAGGGCTCCGTTGCTAGGGTTCAGGGCCCCGTTCTAAGGTTTAGGGCTCAGGGTCTAGGGTTCCAGGCTCCGGCTTAGGGCTCCGTTGCTAGGGATCAGGGCCCCGTTCTAGGGTTTAGGGCTCAGGGTCTAGGGTTCCAGGCTCCGGCTTAGGGCTCCGTTGCTAGGGTTCAGGGCCCCGTTCTAAGGTTTAGGGCTCAGGGTCTAGGGTTCCAGGCTCCGTGTTAGGGCTCCGTTGCTAGGGATCAGGGCCCCATTCTAGGGTTTAGGGCTCAGGGTCTAGGGTTCCAGGCTCCGGGTTAGGGCTCCGTTGCTAGGGATCAGGGCCCCATTCTAGGGTTTAGGGCTCAGGGTCTAGGGTTCCAGGCTTTGGGTTAGGGCTTAGGGCTCCGTTGCTAGGGTTCAGGGCCCCGTTCTAGGGTTTAGGGCTCAGGGTCTAGGGTTCCAGGCTCCGGGTTGGGGCTTAGGGCTCCGTTGCTAGGGTTCAGGGCCCCGTTCTAGGGTTTAGGGCTCAGGGTCTAGGGTTCCAGGCTCCGGCTTAGGGCTCCGTTGCTAGGGTTCAGGGCCCCTTTCGAAGGTTTAGGGCTCAGGGTCTAGGGTTCCAGGCTCCGGGTTAGGGCTTCGGGCTCCGTTGCTAGGGTTCAGGGCCCCGTTCTAGGGTTTAGGGCTCAGGGTCTAGGGTTCCAGGCTCCGGCTTAGGGCTCCGTTGCTAGGGTTCAGGGCCCCGTTCTAAGGTTTAGGGCTCAGGGTCTAGGGTTCCAGGCTCCGTGTTAGGGCTTAGGGCTCCGTTGCTAGGGTTCAGGGCCCCATTCTAGGGTTTAGGGCTCAGGGTCTAGGGTTCCAGGCTCCGGCTTAGGGCTCCGTTGCTAGGGATCAGGGCCCCGTTCTAGGGTTTAGGGCTCAGGGTCTAGGGTTCCAGGCTCCGGGTTAGGGCTCCGTTGCTAGGGATCAGGGCCCCATTCTAGGGTTTAGGGCTCAGGGTCTAGGGTTCCAGGCTCCGTGTTAGGGCTTAGGGCTCCGTTGCTAGGGTTCAGGGCCCCATTCTAGGGTTTAGGGCTCAGGGTCTAGGGTTCCAGGCTCCGGCTTAGGGCTCCGTTGCTAGGGTTCAGGGCCCCGTTCTAGGGTTTAGGGCTCAGGGTCTAGGGTTCCAGGCTCCGGCTTAGGGCTCCGTTGCTAGGGTTCAGGGCCCCTTTCGAAGGTTTAGGGCTCAGGGTCTAGGGTTCCAGGCTCCGGGTTAGGGCTTAGGGCTCCGTTGCTAGGGTTCAGGGCCCCATTCTAGGGTTTAGGGCTCAGGGTCTAGGGTTCCAGGCTCCGGGTTAGGGCTCCGTTGCTAGGGATCAGGGCCCCATTCTAGGGTTTAGGGCTCAGGGTCTAGGGTTCCAGGCTTTGGGTTAGGGCTTAGGGCTCCGTTGCTAGGGTTCAGGGCCCCGTTCTAGGGTTTAGGGCTCAGGGTCTAGGGTTCCAGGCTCCGGGTTGGGGCTTAGGGCTCCGTTGCTAGGGTTCAGGGCCCCGTTCTAGGGTTTAGGGCTCAGGGTCTAGGGTTCCAGGCTCCGGCTTAGGGCTCCGTTGCTAGGGTTCAGGGCCCCTTTCGAAGGTTTAGGGCTCAGGGTCTAGGGTTCCAGGCTCCGGGTTAGGGCTTCGGGCTCCGTTGCTAGGGTTCAGGGCCCCGTTCTAGGGTTTAGGGCTCAGGGTCTAGGGTTCCAGGCTCCGGCTTAGGGCTCCGTTGCTAGGGTTCAGGGCCCCGTTCTAAGGTTTAGGGCTCAGGGTCTAGGGTTCCAGGCTCCGTGTTAGGGCTTAGGGCTCCGTTGCTAGGGTTCAGGGCCCCATTCTAGGGTTTAGGGCTCAGGGTCTAGGGTTCCAGGCTCCGGCTTAGGGCTCCGTTGCTAGGGATCAGGGCCCAGTTCTAGGGTTTAGGGCTCAGGGTCTAGGGTTCCAGGCTCCGGGTTAGGGCTCCGTTGCTAGGGATCAGGGCCCCATTCTAGGGTTTAGGGCTCAGGGTCTAGGGTTCCAGGCTTTGGGTTAGGGCTTAGGGCTCCGTTGCTAGGGTTCAGGGCCCCGTTCTAGGGTTTAGGGCTCAGGGTCTAGGGTTCCAGGCTCCGGGTTGGGGCTTAGGGCTCCGTTGCTAGGGTTCAGGGCCCCGTTCTAGGGTTTAGGGCTCAGGGTCTAGGGTTCCAGGCTCCGGCTTAGGGCTCCGTTGCTAGGGTTCAGGGCCCCTTTCGAAGGTTTAGGGCTCAGGGTCTAGGGTTCCAGGCTCCGGGTTAGGGCTTCGGGCTCCGTTGCTAGGGTTCAGGGCCCCGTTCTAGGGTTTAGGGCTCAGGGTCTAGGGTTCCAGGCTCCGGCTTAGGGCTCCGTTGCTAGGGTTCAGGGCCCCGTTCTAAGGTTTAGGGCTCAGGGTCTAGGGTTCCAGGCTCCGTGTTAGGGCTTAGGGCTCCGTTGCTAGGGTTCAGGGCCCCATTCTAGGGTTTAGGGCTCAGGGTCTAGGGTTCCAGGCTCCGGCTTAGGGCTCCGTTGCTAGGGATCAGGGCCCCGTTCTAGGGTTTAGGGCTCAGGGTCTAGGGTTCCAGGCTCCGGCTTAGGGCTCCGTTGCTAGGGTTCAGGGCCCCGTTCTAAGGTTTAGGGCTCAGGGTCTAGGGTTCCAGGCTCCGGGTTAGGGCTTAGGGCTCCGTTGCTAGGGTTCAGGGCCCCATTCTAGGGTTTAGGGCTCAGGGTCTAGGGTTCCAGGCTCCGGCTTAGGGCTCCGTTGCTAGGGTTCAGGGCCCCGTTCTAAGGTTTAGGGCTCAGGGTCTAGGGTTCCAGGCTCCGTGTTAGGGCTTAGGGCTCCGTTGCTAGGGTTCAGGGCCCCATTCTAGGGTTTAGGGCTCAGAGTCTAGGGTTCCAGGCTCCGGCTTAGGGCTCCGTTGCTAGGGATCAGGGCCCCGTTCTAGGGTTTAGGGCTCAGGGTCTAGGGTTCCAGGCTCCGGCTTAGGGCTCCGTTGCTAGGGTTCAGGGCCCCGTTCTAAGGTTTAGGGCTCAGGGTCTAGGGTTCCAGGCTCCGGCTTAGGGCTCCGTTGCTAGGGATCAGGGCCCCGTTCTAGGGTTTAGGGCTCAGGGTCTAGGGTTCCAGGCTCCGGCTTAGGGCTCCGTTGCTAGGGTTCAGGGCCCCGTTCTAAGGTTTAGGGCTCAGGGTCTAGGGTTCCAGGCTCCGTGTTAGGGCTTAGGGCTCCGTTGCTAGGGTTCAGGGCCCCATTCTAGGGTTTAGGGCTCAGGGTCTAGGGTTCCAGGCTTTGGGTTAGGGCTTAGGGCTCCGTTGCTAGGGTTCAGGGCCCCATTCTAGGGTTTAGGGCTCAGAGTCTAGGGTTCCAGGCTCCGGCTTAGGGCTCCGTTGCTAGGGATCAGGGCCCCGTTCTAGGGTTTAGGGCTCAGGGTCTAGGTTTCCAGGCTCCGGCTTAGGGCTCCGTTGCTAGGGTTCAGGGCCCCGTTCTAAGGTTTAGGGCTCAGGGTCTAGGGTTCCAGGCTCCGTGTTAGGGCTCCGTTGCTAGGGATCAGGGCCCCATTCTAGGGTTTAGGGCTCAGGGTCTAGGGTTCCAGGCTCCGGGTTAGGGCTCCGTTGCTAGGGATCAGGGCCCCATTCTAGGGTTTAGGGCTCAGGGTCTAGGGTTCCAGGCTTTGGGTTAGGGCTTAGGGCTCCGTTGCTAGGGTTCAGGGCCCCGTTCTAGGGTTTAGGGCTCAGGGTCTAGGGTTCCAGGCTCCGGCTTAGGGCTCCGTTGCTAGGGATCAGGGCCCCGTTCTAGGGTTTAGGGCTCAGGGTCTAGGGTTCCAGGCTCCGGCTTAGGGCTCCGTTGCTAGGGTTCAGGGCCCCGTTCTAAGGTTTAGGGCTCAGGGTCTAGGGTTCCAGGCTCCGTGTTAGGGCTTAGGGCTCCGTTGCTAGGGTTCAGGGCCCCATTCTAGGGTTTAGGGCTCAGAGTCTAGGGTTCCAGGCTCCGGCTTAGGGCTCCGTTGCTAGGGATCAGGGCCCCGTTCTAGGGTTTAGGGCTCAGGGTCTAGGGTTCCAGGCTCCGTGTTAGGGCTTAGGGCTCCGTTGCTAGGGTTCAGGGCCCCATTCTAGGGTTTAGGGCTCAGGGTCTAGGGTTCCAGGCTCCGGCTTAGGGCTCCGTTGCTAGGGATCAGGGCCCCGTTCTAGGGTTTAGGGCTCAGGGTCTAGGGTTCCAGGCTCCGGGTTAGGGCTCCGTTGCTAGGGATCAGGGCCCCGTTCTAGGGTTTAGGGCTCAGGGTCTAGGGTTCCAGGCTCCGGCTTAGGGCTCCGTTGCTAGGGTTCAGGGCCCCGTTCTAAGGTTTAGGGCTCAGGGTCTAGGGTTCCAGGCTCCGGCTTAGGGCTTAGGGCTCCGTTGCTAGGGTTCAGGTCCCCGTTCTAGGGTTTAGGGCTCAGGGTCTAGGGTTCCAGGCTCCGGCTTAGGGCTCCGTTGCTAGGGATCAGGGCCCCGTTCTAGGGTTTAGGGCTCAGGGTCTAGGTTTCCAGGCTCCGGCTTAGGGCTCCGTTGCTAGGGTTCAGGGCCCCTTTCGAAGGTTTAGGGCTCAGGGTCTAGGGTTCCAGGCTCCGGGTTAGGGCTTCGGGCTCCGTTGCTAGGGTTCAGGGCCCCGTTCTAGGGTTTAGGGCTCAGGGTCTAGGGTTCCAGGCTCCGTGTTAGGGCTTAGGGCTCCGTTGCTAGGGTTCAGGGCCCCGTTCTAGGGTTTAGGGCTCAGGGTCTAGGGTTCCAGGCTCCGGCTTAGGGCTCCGTTGCTAGGGTTCAGGGCCCCTTTCGAAGGTTTAGGGCTCAGGGTCTAGGGTTCCAGGCTCCGGGTTAGGGCTTCGGGCTCCGTTGCTAGGGTTCAGGGCCCCGTTCTAGGGTTTAGGGCTCAGGGTCTAGGGTTCCAGGCTCCGGGTTGGGGCTTAGGGCTCCGTTGCTAGGGTTCAGGGCCCCGTTCTAGGGTTTAGGGCTCAGGGTCTAGGGTTCCAGGCTCCGTGTTAGGGCTTAGGGCTCCGTTGCTAGGGTTCAGGGCCCCATTCTAGGGTTTAGGGCTCAGGGTCTAGGGTTCCAGGCTCCGGCTTAGGGCTCCGTTGCTAGGGATCAGGGCCCCGTTCTAGGGTTTAGGGCTCAGGGTCTAGGGTTCCAGGCTCCGGCTTAGGGCTCCGTTGCTAGGGTTCAGGGCCCCTTTCGAAGGTTTAGGGCTCAGGGTCTAGGGTTCCAGGCTCCGGGTTAGGGCTTCGGGCTCCGTTGCTAGGGTTCAGGGCCCCGTTCTAGGGTTTAGGGCTCAGGGTCTAGGGTTCCAGGCTCCGTGTTAGGGCTTAGGGCTCCGTTGCTAGGGTTCAGGGCCCCGTTCTAGGGTTTAGGGCTCAGGGTCTAGGGTTCCAGGCTCCGGCTTAGGGCTCCGTTGCTAGGGTTCAGGGCCCCTTTCGAAGGTTTAGGGCTCAGGGTCTAGGGTTCCAGGCTCCGGGTTAGGGCTTCGGGCTCCGTTGCTAGGGTTCAGGGCCCCGTTCTAGGGTTTAGGGCTCAGGGTCTAGGGTTCCAGGCTCCGGGTTGGGGCTTAGGGCTCCGTTGCTAGGGTTCAGGGCCCCGTTCTAGGGTTTAGGGCTCAGGGTCTAGGGTTCCAGGCTCCGTGTTGGGGCTTAGGGCTCCGTTGCTAGGGTTCAGGGCCCCATTCTAGGGTTTAGGGCTCAGGGTCTAGGGTTCCAGGCTCCGGCTTAGGGCTCCGTTGCTAGGGATCAGGGCCCCGTTCTAGGGTTTAGGGCTCAGGGTCTAGGTTTCCAGGCTCCGGCTTAGGGCTCCGTTGCTAGGGTTCAGGGCCCCGTTCTAAGGTTTAGGGCTCAGGGTCTAGGGTTCCAGGCTCCGGGTTAGGGCTTAGGGCTCCGTTGCTAGGGTTCAGGGCCCCATTCTAGGGTTTAGGGCTCAGGGTCTAGGGTTCCAGGCTCCGGCTTAGGGCTCCGTTGCTAGGGTTCAGGGCCCCGTTCTAAGGTTTAGGGCTCAGGGTCTAGGGTTCCAGGCTCCGTGTTAGGGCTTAGGGCTCCGTTGCTAGGGTTCAGGGCCCCATTCTAGGGTTTAGGGCTCAGGGTCTAGGGTTCCAGGCTCCGGCTTAGGGCTCCGTTGCTAGGGATCAGGGCCCCGTTCTAGGGTTTAGGGCTCAGGGTCTAGGGTTCCAGGCTCCGGCTTAGGGCTCCGTTGCTAGGGTTCAGGGCCCCGTTCTAAGGTTTAGGGCTCAGGGTCTAGGGTTCCAGGCTCCGTGTTAGGGCTTAGGGCTCCGTTGCTAGGGTTCAGGGCCCCATTCTAGGGTTTAGGGCTCAGGGTCTAGGGTTCCAGGCTCCGGCTTAGGGCTCCGTTGCTAGGGTTCAGGGCCCCGTTCTAAGGTTTAGGGCTCAGGGTCTAGGGTTCCAGGCTCCGGCTTAGGGCTTAGGGCTCCGTTGCTAGGGTTCAGGGCCCCATTCTAGGGTTTAGGGCTCAGGGTCTAGGGTTCCAGGCTCCGGCTTAGGGCTCCGTTGCTAGGGATCAGGGCCCAGTTCTAGGGTTTAGGGCTCAGGGTCTAGGGTTCCAGGCTCCGGGTTAGGGCTCCGTTGCTAGGGATCAGGGCCCCATTCTAGGGTTTAGGGCTCAGGGTCTAGGGTTCCAGGCTTTGGGTTAGGGCTTAGGGCTCCGTTGCTAGGGTTCAGGGCCCCGTTCTAGGGTTTAGGGCTCAGGGTCTAGGGTTCCAGGCTCCGGGTTGGGGCTTAGGGCTCCGTTGCTAGGGTTCAGGGCCCCGTTCTAGGGTTTAGGGCTCAGGGTCTAGGGTTCCAGGCTCCGTGTTGGGGCTTAGGGCTCCGTTGCTAGGGTTCAGGGCCCCATTCTAGGGTTTAGGGCTCAGGGTCTAGGGTTCCAGGCTCCGGCTTAGGGCTCCGTTGCTAGGGATCAGGGCCCCGTTCTAGGGTTTAGGGCTCAGGGTCTAGGTTTCCAGGCTCCGGCTTAGGGCTCCGTTGCTAGGGTTCAGGGCCCCGTTCTAAGGTTTAGGGCTCAGGGTCTAGGGTTCCAGGCTCCGGGTTAGGGCTTAGGGCTCCGTTGCTAGGGTTCAGGGCCCCATTCTAGGGTTTAGGGCTCAGGGTCTAGGGTTCCAGGCTCCGGCTTAGGGCTCCGTTGCTAGGGTTCAGGGCCCCGTTCTAAGGTTTAGGGCTCAGGGTCTAGGGTTCCAGGCTCCGTGTTAGGGCTTAGGGCTCCGTTGCTAGGGTTCAGGGCCCCATTCTAGGGTTTAGGGCTCAGGGTCTAGGGTTCCAGGCTCCGGCTTAGGGCTCCGTTGCTAGGGATCAGGGCCCCGTTCTAGGGTTTAGGGCTCAGGGTCTAGGGTTCCAGGCTCCGGCTTAGGGCTCCGTTGCTAGGGTTCAGGGCCCCGTTCTAAGGTTTAGGGCTCAGGGTCTAGGGTTCCAGGCTCCGTGTTAGGGCTTAGGGCTCCGTTGCTAGGGTTCAGGGCCCCATTCTAGGGTTTAGGGCTCAGGGTCTAGGGTTCCAGGCTCCGGCTTAGGGCTCCGTTGCTAGGGTTCAGGGCCCCGTTCTAAGGTTTAGGGCTCAGGGTCTAGGGTTCCAGGCTCCGGCTTAGGGCTTAGGGCTCCGTTGCTAGGGTTCAGGGCCCCATTCTAGGGTTTAGGGCTCAGGGTCTAGGGTTCCAGGCTCCGGCTTAGGGCTCCGTTGCTAGGGATCAGGGCCCAGTTCTAGGGTTTAGGGCTCAGGGTCTAGGGTTCCAGGCTCCGGGTTGGGGCTTAGGGCTCCGTTGCTAGGGTTCAGGGCCCCGTTCTAGGGTTTAGGGCTCAGGGTCTAGGGTTCCAGGCTCCGGCTTAGGGCTCCGTTGCTAGGGTTCAGGGCCCCGTTCTAAGGTTTAGGGCTCAGGGTCTAGGGTTCCAGGCTCCGGCTTAGGGCTCCGTTGCTAGGGATCAGGGCCCCGTTCTAGGGTTTAGGGCTCAGGGTCTAGGGTTCCAGGCTCCGGCTTAGGGCTCCGTTGCTAGGGTTCAGGGCCCCGTTCTAAGGTTTAGGGCTCAGGGTCTAGGGTTCCAGGCTCCGGCTTAGGGCTCCGTTGCTAGGGATCAGGGCCCCGTTCTAGGGTTTAGGGCTCAGGGTCTAGGGTTCCAGGCTCCGGGTTAGGGCTCCGTTGCTAGGGATCAGGGCCCCATTCTAGGGTTTAGGGCTCAGGGTCTAGGGTTCCAGGCTCCGTGTTAGGGCTTAGGGCTCCGTTGCTAGGGTTCAGGGCCCCATTCTAGGGTTTAGGGCTCAGGGTCTAGGGTTCCAGGCTCCGGCTTAGGGCTCCGTTGCTAGGGATCAGGGCCCCGTTCTAGGGTTTAGGGCTCAGGGTCTAGGTTTCCAGGCTCCGGCTTAGGGCTCCGTTGCTAGGGTTCAGGGCCCCGTTCTAAGGTTTAGGGCTCAGGGTCTAGGGTTCCAGGCTCCGTGTTAGGGCTCCGTTGCTAGGGATCAGGGCCCCATTCTAGGGTTTAGGGCTCAGGGTCTAGGGTTCCAGGCTCCGGCTTAGGGCTCCGTTGCTAGGGATCAGGGCCCCGTTCTAGGGTTTAGGGCTCAGGGTCTAGGGTTCCAGGCTCCGGCTTAGGGCTCCGTTGCTAGGGTTCAGGGCCCCGTTCTAAGGTTTAGGGCTCAGGGTCTAGGGTTCCAGGCTCCGGGTTAGGGCTTAGGGCTCCGTTGCTAGGGTTCAGGGCCCCATTCTAGGGTTTAGGGCTCAGGGTCTAGGGTTCCAGGCTCCGGCTTAGGGCTCCGTTGCTAGGGTTCAGGGCCCCGTTCTAAGGTTTAGGGCTCAGGGTCTAGGGTTCCAGGCTCCGTGTTAGGGCTTAGGGCTCCGTTGCTAGGGTTCAGGGCCCCATTCTAGGGTTTAGGGCTCAGAGTCTAGGGTTCCAGGCTCCGGCTTAGGGCTCCGTTGCTAGGGATCAGGGCCCCGTTCTAGGGTTTAGGGCTCAGGGTCTAGGGTTCCAGGCTCCGGCTTAGGGCTCCGTTGCTAGGGTTCAGGGCCCCGTTCTAAGGTTTAGGGCTCAGGGTCTAGGGTTCCAGGCTCCGGCTTAGGGCTCCGTTGCTAGGGATCAGGGCCCCGTTCTAGGGTTTAGGGCTCAGGGTCTAGGGTTCCAGGCTCCGGCTTAGGGCTCCGTTGCTAGGGTTCAGGGCCCCGTTCTAAGGTTTAGGGCTCAGGGTCTAGGGTTCCAGGCTCCGTGTTAGGGCTTAGGGCTCCGTTGCTAGGGTTCAGGGCCCCATTCTAGGGTTTAGGGCTCAGGGTCTAGGGTTCCAGGCTTTGGGTTAGGGCTTAGGGCTCCGTTGCTAGGGTTCAGGGCCCCATTCTAGGGTTTAGGGCTCAGAGTCTAGGGTTCCAGGCTCCGGCTTAGGGCTCCGTTGCTAGGGATCAGGGCCCCGTTCTAGGGTTTAGGGCTCAGGGTCTAGGTTTCCAGGCTCCGGCTTAGGGCTCCGTTGCTAGGGTTCAGGGCCCCGTTCTAAGGTTTAGGGCTCAGGGTCTAGGGTTCCAGGCTCCGTGTTAGGGCTCCGTTGCTAGGGATCAGGGCCCCATTCTAGGGTTTAGGGCTCAGGGTCTAGGGTTCCAGGCTCCGGGTTAGGGCTCCGTTGCTAGGGATCAGGGCCCCATTCTAGGGTTTAGGGCTCAGGGTCTAGGGTTCCAGGCTTTGGGTTAGGGCTTAGGGCTCCGTTGCTAGGGTTCAGGGCCCCGTTCTAGGGTTTAGGGCTCAGGGTCTAGGGTTCCAGGCTCCGGCTTAGGGCTCCGTTGCTAGGGATCAGGGCCCCGTTCTAGGGTTTAGGGCTCAGGGTCTAGGGTTCCAGGCTCCGGCTTAGGGCTCCGTTGCTAGGGTTCAGGGCCCCGTTCTAAGGTTTAGGGCTCAGGGTCTAGGGTTCCAGGCTCCGGGTTAGGGCTTAGGGCTCCGTTGCTAGGGTTCAGGGCCCCATTCTAGGGTTTAGGGCTCAGGGTCTAGGGTTCCAGGCTCCGGCTTAGGGCTCCGTTGCTAGGGTTCAGGGCCCCGTTCTAAGGTTTAGGGCTCAGGGTCTAGGGTTCCAGGCTCCGTGTTAGGGCTTAGGGCTCCGTTGCTAGGGTTCAGGGCCCCATTCTAGGGTTTAGGGCTCAGAGTCTAGGGTTCCAGGCTCCGGCTTAGGGCTCCGTTGCTAGGGATCAGGGCCCCGTTCTAGGGTTTAGGGCTCAGGGTCTAGGGTTCCAGGCTCCGTGTTAGGGCTTAGGGCTCCGTTGCTAGGGTTCAGGGCCCCATTCTAGGGTTTAGGGCTCAGGGTCTAGGGTTCCAGGCTCCGGCTTAGGGCTCCGTTGCTAGGGATCAGGGCCCCGTTCTAGGGTTTAGGGCTCAGGGTCTAGGGTTCCAGGCTCCGGGTTAGGGCTCCGTTGCTAGGGATCAGGGCCCCGTTCTAGGGTTTAGGGCTCAGGGTCTAGGGTTCCAGGCTCCGGCTTAGGGCTCCGTTGCTAGGGTTCAGGGCCCCGTTCTAAGGTTTAGGGCTCAGGGTCTAGGGTTCCAGGCTCCGTGTTAGGGCTCCGTTGCTAGGGTTCAGGGCCCCTTTCGAAGGTTTAGGGCTCAGGGTCTAGGGTTCCAGGCTCCGGGTTAGGGCTTCGGGCTCCGTTGCTAGGGTTCAGGGCCCCGTTCTAAGGTTTAGGGCTCAGGGTCTAGGGTTCCAGGCTCCGTGTTAGGGCTTAGGGCTCCGTTGCTAGGGTTCAGGGCCCCATTCTAGGGTTTAGGGCTCAGAGTCTAGGGTTCCAGGCTCCGGCTTAGGGCTCCGTTGCTAGGGATCAGGGCCCCGTTCTAGGGTTTAGGGCTCAGGGTCTAGGGTTCCAGGCTCCGGCTTAGGGCTCCGTTGCTAGGGTTCAGGGCCCCGTTCTAAGGTTTAGGGCTCAGGGTCTAGGGTTCCAGGCTCCGGCTTAGGGCTCCGTTGCTAGGGATCAGGGCCCCGTTCTAGGGTTTAGGGCTCAGGGTCTAGGGTTCCAGGCTCCGGCTTAGGGCTCCGTTGCTAGGGTTCAGGGCCCCGTTCTAAGGTTTAGGGCTCAGGGTCTAGGGTTCCAGGCTCCGTGTTAGGGCTTAGGGCTCCGTTGCTAGGGTTCAGGGCCCCATTCTAGGGTTTAGGGCTCAGAGTCTAGGGTTCCAGGCTCCGGCTTAGGGCTCCGTTGCTAGGGATCAGGGCCCCGTTCTAGGGTTTAGGGCTCAGGGTCTAGGGTTCCAGGCTCCGGCTTAGGGCTCCGTTGCTAGGGTTCAGGGCCCCGTTCTAAGGTTTAGGGCTCAGGGTCTAGGGTTCCAGGCTCCGGCTTAGGGCTCCGTTGCTAGGGATCAGGGCCCCGTTCTAGGGTTTAGGGCTCAGGGTCTAGGGTTCCAGGCTCCGGCTTAGGGCTCCGTTGCTAGGGTTCAGGGCCCCGTTCTAAGGTTTAGGGCTCAGGGTCTAGGGTTCCAGGCTCCGTGTTAGGGCTTAGGGCTCCGTTGCTAGGGTTCAGGGCCCCATTCTAGGGTTTAGGGCTCAGGGTCTAGGGTTCCAGGCTTTGGGTTAGGGCTTAGGGCTCCGTTGCTAGGGTTCAGGGCCCCATTCTAGGGTTTAGGGCTCAGAGTCTAGGGTTCCAGGCTCCGGCTTAGGGCTCCGTTGCTAGGGATCAGGGCCCCGTTCTAGGGTTTAGGGCTCAGGGTCTAGGTTTCCAGGCTCCGGCTTAGGGCTCCGTTGCTAGGGTTCAGGGCCCCGTTCTAAGGTTTAGGGCTCAGGGTCTAGGGTTCCAGGCTCCGTGTTAGGGCTCCGTTGCTAGGGATCAGGGCCCCATTCTAGGGTTTAGGGCTCAGGGTCTAGGGTTCCAGGCTCCGGGTTAGGGCTCCGTTGCTAGGGATCAGGGCCCCATTCTAGGGTTTAGGGCTCAGGGTCTAGGGTTCCAGGCTTTGGGTTAGGGCTTAGGGCTCCGTTGCTAGGGTTCAGGGCCCCGTTCTAGGGTTTAGGGCTCAGGGTCTAGGGTTCCAGGCTCCGGCTTAGGGCTCCGTTGCTAGGGATCAGGGCCCCGTTCTAGGGTTTAGGGCTCAGGGTCTAGGGTTCCAGGCTCCGGCTTAGGGCTCCGTTGCTAGGGTTCAGGGCCCCGTTCTAAGGTTTAGGGCTCAGGGTCTAGGGTTCCAGGCTCCGGGTTAGGGCTTAGGGCTCCGTTGCTAGGGTTCAGGGCCCCATTCTAGGGTTTAGGGCTCAGGGTCTAGGGTTCCAGGCTCCGGCTTAGGGCTCCGTTGCTAGGGTTCAGGGCCCCGTTCTAAGGTTTAGGGCTCAGGGTCTAGGGTTCCAGGCTCCGTGTTAGGGCTTAGGGCTCCGTTGCTAGGGTTCAGGGCCCCATTCTAGGGTTTAGGGCTCAGAGTCTAGGGTTCCAGGCTCCGGCTTAGGGCTCCGTTGCTAGGGATCAGGGCCCCGTTCTAGGGTTTAGGGCTCAGGGTCTAGGGTTCCAGGCTCCGGCTTAGGGCTCCGTTGCTAGGGTTCAGGGCCCCGTTCTAAGGTTTAGGGCTCAGGGTCTAGGGTTCCAGGCTCCGTGTTAGGGCTTAGGGCTCCGTTGCTAGGGTTCAGGGCCCCATTCTAGGGTTTAGGGCTCAGGGTCTAGGGTTCCAGGCTTTGGGTTAGGGCTTAGGGCTCCGTTGCTAGGGTTCAGGGCCCCGTTCTAGGGTTTAGGGCTCAGGGTCTAGGGTTCCAGGCTCCGGGTTGGGGCTTAGGGCTCCGTTGCTAGGGTTCAGGGCCCCGTTCTAGGGTTTAGGGCTCAGGGTCTAGGGTTCCAGGCTCCGGCTTAGGGCTCCGTTGCTAGGGTTCAGGGCCCCTTTCGAAGGTTTAGGGCTCAGGGTCTAGGGTTCCAGGCTCCGGGTTAGGGCTTCGGGCTCCGTTGCTAGGGTTCAGGGCCCCGTTCTAGGGTTTAGGGCTCAGGGTCTAGGGTTCCAGGCTCCGGCTTAGGGCTCCGTTGCTAGGGTTCAGGGCCCCGTTCTAAGGTTTAGGGCTCAGGGTCTAGGGTTCCAGGCTCCGTGTTAGGGCTTAGGGCTCCGTTGCTAGGGTTCAGGGCCCCATTCTAGGGTTTAGGGCTCAGGGTCTAGGGTTCCAGGCTCCGGCTTAGGGCTCCGTTGCTAGGGATCAGGGCCCAGTTCTAGGGTTTAGGGCTCAGGGTCTAGGGTTCCAGGCTCCGGGTTAGGGCTCCGTTGCTAGGGATCAGGGCCCCATTCTAGGGTTTAGGGCTCAGGGTCTAGGGTTCCAGGCTTTGGGTTAGGGCTTAGGGCTCCGTTGCTAGGGTTCAGGGCCCCATTCTAGGGTTTAGGGCTCAGGGTCTAGGGTTCCAGGCTCCGGCTTAGGGCTCCGTTGCTAGGGATCAGGGCCCCGTTCTAGGGTTTAGGGCTCAGGGTCTAGGGTTCCAGGCTCCGGGTTAGGGCTCCGTTGCTAGGGATCAGGGCCCCGTTCTAGGGTTTAGGGCTCAGGGTCTAGGGTTCCAGGCTTTGGGTTAGGGCTTAGGGCTCCGTTGCTAGGGTTCAGGGCCCCATTCTAGGGTTTAGGGCTCAGAGTCTAGGGTTCCAGGCTCCGGCTTAGGGCTCCGTTGCTAGGGATCAGGGCCCCGTTCTAGGGTTTAGGGCTCAGGGTCTAGGGTTCCAGGCTCCGTGTTAGGGCTTAGGGCTCCGTTGCTAGGGTTCAGGGCCCCATTCTAGGGTTTAGGGCTCAGGGTCTAGGGTTCCAGGCTCCGGCTTAGGGCTCCGTTGCTAGGGATCAGGGCCCCGTTCTAGGGTTTAGGGCTCAGGGTCTAGGGTTCCAGGCTCCGGGTTAGGGCTCCGTTGCTAGGGATCAGGGCCCCGTTCTAGGGTTTAGGGCTCAGGGTCTAGGGTTCCAGGCTCCGGCTTAGGGCTCCGTTGCTAGGGTTCAGGGCCCCGTTCTAAGGTTTAGGGCTCAGGGTCTAGGGTTCCAGGCTCCGTGTTAGGGCTCCGTTGCTAGGGTTCAGGGCCCCTTTCGAAGGTTTAGGGCTCAGGGTCTAGGGTTCCAGGCTCCGGGTTAGGGCTTCGGGCTCCGTTGCTAGGGTTCAGGGCCCCATTCTAGGGTTTAGGGCTCAGAGTCTAGGGTTCCAGGCTCCGGCTTAGGGCTCCGTTGCTAGGGATCAGGGCCCCGTTCTAGGGTTTAGGGCTCAGGGTCTAGGGTTCCAGGCTCCGGCTTAGGGCTCCGTTGCTAGGGTTCAGGGCCCCGTTCTAAGGTTTAGGGCTCAGGGTCTAGGGTTCCAGGCTCCGTGTTAGGGCTTAGGGCTCCGTTGCTAGGGTTCAGGGCCCCATTCTAGGGTTTAGGGCTCAGGGTCTAGGGTTCCAGGCTTTGGGTTAGGGCTTAGGGCTCCGTTGCTAGGGTTCAGGGCCCCGTTCTAGGGTTTAGGGCTCAGGGTCTAGGGTTCCAGGCTCCGGGTTGGGGCTTAGGGCTCCGTTGCTAGGGTTCAGGGCCCCGTTCTAGGGTTTAGGGCTCAGGGTCTAGGGTTCCAGGCTCCGGGTTGGGGCTTAGGGCTCCGTTGCTAGGGTTCAGGGCCCCGTTCTAGGGTTTAGGGCTCAGGGTCTAGGGTTCCAGGCTCCGGCTTAGGGCTCCGTTGCTAGGGATCAGGGCCCCGTTCTAGGGTTTAGGGCTCAGGGTCTAGGGTTCCAGGCTCCGGCTTAGGGCTCCGTTGCTAGGGTTCAGGGCCCCGTTCTAAGGTTTAGGGCTCAGGGTCTAGGGTTCCAGGCTCCGTGTTAGGGCTTAGGGCTCCGTTGCTAGGGTTCAGGGCCCCATTCTAGGGTTTAGGGCTCAGAGTCTAGGGTTCCAGGCTCCGGCTTAGGGCTCCGTTGCTAGGGATCAGGGCCCCGTTCTAGGGTTTAGGGCTCAGGGTCTAGGGTTCCAGGCTCCGTGTTAGGGCTTAGGGCTCCGTTGCTAGGGTTCAGGGCCCCGTTCTAGGGTTTAGGGCTCAGGGTCTAGGGTTCCAGGCTCCGGCTTAGGGCTCCGTTGCTAGGGATCAGGGCCCCGTTCTAGGGTTTAGGGCTCAGGGTCTAGGGTTCCAGGCTCCGGGTTAGGGCTCCGTTGCTAGGGATCAGGGCCCCGTTCTAGGGTTTAGGGCTCAGGGTCTAGGGTTCCAGGCTTTGGGTTAGGGCTTAGGGCTCCGTTGCTAGGGTTCAGGGCCCCATTCTAGGGTTTAGGGCTCAGAGTCTAGGGTTCCAGGCTCCGGCTTAGGGCTCCGTTGCTAGGGATCAGGGCCCCGTTCTAGGGTTTAGGGCTCAGGGTCTAGGGTTCCAGGCTCCGGCTTAGGGCTCCGTTGCTAGGGTTCAGGGCCCCGTTCTAAGGTTTAGGGCTCAGGGTCTAGGGTTCCAGGCTCCGGCTTAGGGCTCCGTTGCTAGGGATCAGGGCCCCGTTCTAGGGTTTAGGGCTCAGGGTCTAGGGTTCCAGGCTCCGGCTTAGGGCTCCGTTGCTAGGGATCAGGGCCCCGTTCTAGGGTTTAGGGCTCAGGGTCTAGGGTTCCAGGCTCCGGCTTAGGGCTCCGTTGCTAGGGTTCAGGGCCCCGTTCTAAGGTTTAGGGCTCAGGGTCTAGGGTTCCAGGCTCCGTGTTAGGGCTTAGGGCTCCGTTGCTAGGGTTCAGGGCCCCATTCTAGGGTTTAGGGCTCAGGGTCTAGGGTTCCAGGCTTTGGGTTAGGGCTTAGGGCTCCGTTGCTAGGGTTCAGGGCCCCGTTCTAGGGTTTAGGGCTCAGGGTCTAGGGTTCCAGGCTCCGGGTTGGGGCTTAGGGCTCCGTTGCTAGGGTTCAGGGCCCCGTTCTAGGGTTTAGGGCTCAGGGTCTAGGGTTCCAGGCTCCGGGTTGGGGCTTAGGGCTCCGTTGCTAGGGTTCAGGGCCCCGTTCTAGGGTTTAGGGCTCAGGGTCTAGGGTTCCAGGCTCCGGCTTAGGGCTCCGTTGCTAGGGATCAGGGCCCCGTTCTAGGGTTTAGGGCTCAGGGTCTAGGGTTCCAGGCTCCGGCTTAGGGCTCCGTTGCTAGGGTTCAGGGCCCCGTTCTAAGGTTTAGGGCTCAGGGTCTAGGGTTCCAGGCTCCGTGTTAGGGCTTAGGGCTCCGTTGCTAGGGTTCAGGGCCCCATTCTAGGGTTTAGGGCTCAGAGTCTAGGGTTCCAGGCTCCGGCTTAGGGCTCCGTTGCTAGGGATCAGGGCCCCGTTCTAGGGTTTAGGGCTCAGGGTCTAGGGTTCCAGGCTCCGTGTTAGGGCTTAGGGCTCCGTTGCTAGGGTTCAGGGCCCCGTTCTAGGGTTTAGGGCTCAGGGTCTAGGGTTCCAGGCTCCGGCTTAGGGCTCCGTTGCTAGGGATCAGGGCCCCGTTCTAGGGTTTAGGGCTCAGGGTCTAGGGTTCCAGGCTCCGGGTTAGGGCTCCGTTGCTAGGGATCAGGGCCCCGTTCTAGGGTTTAGGGCTCAGGGTCTAGGGTTCCAGGCTTTGGGTTAGGGCTTAGGGCTCCGTTGCTAGGGTTCAGGGCCCCATTCTAGGGTTTAGGGCTCAGAGTCTAGGGTTCCAGGCTCCGGCTTAGGGCTCCGTTGCTAGGGATCAGGGCCCCGTTCTAGGGTTTAGGGCTCAGGGTCTAGGGTTCCAGGCTCCGGCTTAGGGCTCCGTTGCTAGGGTTCAGGGCCCCGTTCTAAGGTTTAGGGCTCAGGGTCTAGGGTTCCAGGCTCCGGGTTAGGGCTTAGGGCTCCGTTGCTAGGGTTCAGGGCCCCATTCTAGGGTTTAGGGCTCAGGGTCTAGGGTTCCAGGCTCCGGCTTAGGGCTCCGTTGCTAGGGTTCAGGGCCCCGTTCTAAGGTTTAGGGCTCAGGGTCTAGGGTTCCAGGCTCCGTGTTAGGGCTTAGGGCTCCGTTGCTAGGGTTCAGGGCCCCATTCTAGGGTTTAGGGCTCAGGGTCTAGGGTTCCAGGCTCCGGCTTAGGGCTCCGTTGCTAGGGTTCAGGGCCCCTTTCGAAGGTTTAGGGCTCAGGGTCTAGGGTTCCAGGCTCCGGGTTAGGGCTTCGGGCTCCGTTGCTAGGGTTCAGGGCCCCGTTCTAGGGTTTAGGGCTCAGGGTCTAGGGTTCCAGGCTCCGGGTTGGGGCTTAGGGCTCCGTTGCTAGGGTTCAGGGCCCCGTTCTAGGGTTTAGGGCTCAGGGTCTAGGGTTCCAGGCTCCGTGTTGGGGCTTAGGGCTCCGTTGCTAGGGTTCAGGGCCCCGTTCTAGGGTTTAGGGCTCAGGGTCTAGGGTTCCAGGCTCCGGCTTAGGGCTCCGTTGCTAGGGTTCAGGGCCCCGTTCTAAGGTTTAGGGCTCAGGGTCTAGGGTTCCAGGCTCCGTGTTAGGGCTTAGGGCTCCGTTGCTAGGGTTCAGGGCCCCATTCTAGGGTTTAGGGCTCAGGGTCTAGGGTTCCAGGCTCCGGGTTGGGGCTCCGTTGCTAGGGATCAGGGCCCCGTTCTAGGGTTTAGGGCTCAGGGTCTAGGGTTCCAGGCTCCGGCTTAGGGCTCCGTTGCTAGGGTTCAGGGCCCCGTTCTAAGGTTTAGGGCTCAGGGTCTAGGGTTCCAGGCTCCGTGTTAGGGCTCCGTTGCTAGGGTTCAGGGCCCCTTTCGAAGGTTTAGGGCTCAGGGTCTAGGGTTCCAGGCTCCGGGTTAGGGCTTCGGGCTCCGTTGCTAGGGTTCAGGGCCCCATTCTAGGGTTTAGGGCTCAGAGTCTAGGGTTCCAGGCTCCGGCTTAGGGCTCCGTTGCTAGGGATCAGGGCCCCGTTCTAGGGTTTAGGGCTCAGGGTCTAGGGTTCCAGGCTCCGGCTTAGGGCTCCGTTGCTAGGGTTCAGGGCCCCGTTCTAAGGTTTAGGGCTCAGGGTCTAGGGTTCCAGGCTCCGTGTTAGGGCTTAGGGCTCCGTTGCTAGGGTTCAGGGCCCCATTCTAGGGTTTAGGGCTCAGGGTCTAGGGTTCCAGGCTCCGGCTTAGGGCTCCGTTGCTAGGGTTCAGGGCCCCTTTCGAAGGTTTAGGGCTCAGGGTCTAGGGTTCCAGGCTCCGGGTTAGGGCTTCGGGCTCCGTTGCTAGGGTTCAGGGCCCCGTTCTAGGGTTTAGGGCTCAGGGTCTAGGGTTCCAGGCTCCGGGTTGGGGCTTAGGGCTCCGTTGCTAGGGTTCAGGGCCCCGTTCTAGGGTTTAGGGCTCAGGGTCTAGGGTTCCAGGCTCCGTGTTGGGGCTTAGGGCTCCGTTGCTAGGGTTCAGGGCCCCGTTCTAGGGTTTAGGGCTCAGGGTCTAGGGTTCCAGGCTCCGGCTTAGGGCTCCGTTGCTAGGGTTCAGGGCCCCGTTCTAAGGTTTAGGGCTCAGGGTCTAGGGTTCCAGGCTCCGTGTTAGGGCTTAGGGCTCCGTTGCTAGGGTTCAGGGCCCCATTCTAGGGTTTAGGGCTCAGGGTCTAGGGTTCCAGGCTCCGGGTTGGGGCTCCGTTGCTAGGGATCAGGGCCCCGTTCTAGGGTTTAGGGCTCAGGGTCTAGGGTTCCAGGCTCCGGCTTAGGGCTCCGTTGCTAGGGTTCAGGGCCCCGTTCTAAGGTTTAGGGCTCAGGGTCTAGGGTTCCAGGCTCCGTGTTAGGGCTCCGTTGCTAGGGTTCAGGGCCCCTTTCGAAGGTTTAGGGCTCAGGGTCTAGGGTTCCAGGCTCCGGGTTAGGGCTTCGGGCTCCGTTGCTAGGGTTCAGGGCCCCATTCTAGGGTTTAGGGCTCAGAGTCTAGGGTTCCAGGCTCCGGCTTAGGGCTCCGTTGCTAGGGATCAGGGCCCCGTTCTAGGGTTTAGGGCTCAGGGTCTAGGGTTCCAGGCTCCGGCTTAGGGCTCCGTTGCTAGGGTTCAGGGCCCCGTTCTAAGGTTTAGGGCTCAGGGTCTAGGGTTCCAGGCTCCGTGTTAGGGCTTAGGGCTCCGTTGCTAGGGTTCAGGGCCCCATTCTAGGGTTTAGGGCTCAGGGTCTAGGGTTCCAGGCTCCGGCTTAGGGCTCCGTTGCTAGGGTTCAGGGCCCCTTTCGAAGGTTTAGGGCTCAGGGTCTAGGGTTCCAGGCTCCGGGTTAGGGCTTCGGGCTCCGTTGCTAGGGTTCAGGGCCCCGTTCTAGGGTTTAGGGCTCAGGGTCTAGGGTTCCAGGCTCCGGGTTGGGGCTTAGGGCTCCGTTGCTAGGGTTCAGGGCCCCGTTCTAGGGTTTAGGGCTCAGGGTCTAGGGTTCCAGGCTCCGTGTTGGGGCTTAGGGCTCCGTTGCTAGGGTTCAGGGCCCCATTCTAGGGTTTAGGGCTCAGGGTCTAGGGTTCCAGGCTCCGGCTTAGGGCTCCGTTGCTAGGGTTCAGGGCCCCGTTCTAAGGTTTAGGGCTCAGGGTCTAGGGTTCCAGGCTCCGGCTTAGGGCTTAGGGCTCCGTTGCTAGGGTTCAGGGCCCCATTCTAGGGTTTAGGGCTCAGAGTCTAGGGTTCCAGGCTCCGGCTTAGGGCTCCGTTGCTAGGGATCAGGGCCCAGTTCTAGGGTTTAGGGCTCAGGGTCTAGGGTTCCAGGCTCCGGGTTAGGGCTCCGTTGCTAGGGTTCAGGGCCCCGTTCTAAGGTTTAGGGCTCAGGGTCTAGGGTTCCAGGCTCCGTGTTAGGGCTCCGTTGCTAGGGTTCAGGGCCCCTTTCGAAGGTTTAGGGCTCAGGGTCTAGGGTTCCAGGCTCCGGGTTAGGGCTTCGGGCTCCGTTGCTAGGGTTCAGGGCCCCATTCTAGGGTTTAGGGCTCAGAGTCTAGGGTTCCAGGCTCCGGCTTAGGGCTCCGTTGCTAGGGATCAGGGCCCCGTTCTAGGGTTTAGGGCTCAGGGTCTAGGGTTCCAGGCTCCGGGTTAGGGCTCCGTTGCTAGGGATCAGGGCCCCGTTCTAGGGTTTAGGGCTCAGGGTCTAGGGTTCCAGGCTCCGGCTTAGGGCTCCGTTGCTAGGGTTCAGGGCCCCGTTCTAAGGTTTAGGGCTCAGGGTCTAGGGTTCCAGGCTCCGGCTTAGGGCTTAGGGCTCCGTTGCTAGGGTTCAGGTCCCCGTTCTAGGGTTTAGGGCTCAGGGTCTAGGGTTCCAGGCTCCGGCTTAGGGCTCCGTTGCTAGGGATCAGGGCCCCGTTCTAGGGTTTAGGGCTCAGGGTCTAGGGTTCCAGGCTCCGGCTTAGGGCTCCGTTGCTAGGGTTCAGGGCCCCTTTCGAAGGTTTAGGGCTCAGGGTCTAGGGTTCCAGGCTCCGGGTTAGGGCTTCGGGCTCCGTTGCTAGGGTTCAGGGCCCCGTTCTAGGGTTTAGGGCTCAGGGTCTAGGGTTCCAGGCTCCGGCTTAGGGCTCCGTTGCTAGGGATCAGGGCCCCGTTCTAGGGTTTAGGGCTCAGGGTCTAGGGTTCCAGGCTCCGTGTTGGGGCTTAGGGCTCCGTTGCTAGGGTTCAGGGCCCCGTTCTAGGGTTTAGGGCTCAGGGTCTAGGGTTCCAGGCTCCGGCTTAGGGCTCCGTTGCTAGGGTTCAGGGCCCCATTCTAGGGTTTAGGGCTCAGGGTCTAGGGTTCCAGGCTTTGGGTTAGGGCTTAGGGCTCCGTTGCTAGGGTTCAGGGCCCCGTTCTAGGGTTTAGGGCTCAGGGTCTAGGGTTCCAGGCTCCGGGTTGGGGCTTAGGGCTCCGTTGCTAGGGTTCAGGGCCCCATTCTAGGGTTTAGGGCTCAGGGTCTAGGGTTCCAGGCTTTGGGTTAGGGCTTAGGGCTCCGTTGCTAGGGTTCAGGGCCCCATTCTAGGGTTTAGGGCTCAGGGTCTAGGGTTCCAGGCTCCGGCTTAGGGCTCCGTTGCTAGGGATCAGGGCCCCGTTCTAGGGTTTAGGGCTCAGGGTCTAGGGTTCCAGGCTCCGGCTTAGGGCTCCGTTGCTAGGGTTCAGGGCCCCGTTCTAAGGTTTAGGGCTCAGGGTCTAGGGTTCCAGGCTCCGGGTTAGGGCTTAGGGCTCCGTTGCTAGGGTTCAGGGCCCCATTCTAGGGTTTAGGGCTCAGGGTCTAGGGTTCCAGGCTCCGGCTTAGGGCTCCGTTGCTAGGGTTCAGGGCCCCGTTCTAAGGTTTAGGGCTCAGGGTCTAGGGTTCCAGGCTCCGTGTTAGGGCTTAGGGCTCCGTTGCTAGGGTTCAGGGCCCCATTCTAGGGTTTAGGGCTCAGAGTCTAGGGTTCCAGGCTCCGGCTTAGGGCTCCGTTGCTAGGGATCAGGGCCCCGTTCTAGGGTTTAGGGCTCAGGGTCTAGGGTTCCAGGCTCCGGCTTAGGGCTCCGTTGCTAGGGTTCAGGGCCCCGTTCTAAGGTTTAGGGCTCAGGGTCTAGGGTTCCAGGCTCCGGCTTAGGGCTCCGTTGCTAGGGATCAGGGCCCCGTTCTAGGGTTTAGGGCTCAGGGTCTAGGGTTCCAGGCTCCGGCTTAGGGCTCCGTTGCTAGGGTTCAGGGCCCCGTTCTAAGGTTTAGGGCTCAGGGTCTAGGGTTCCAGGCTCCGTGTTAGGGCTTAGGGCTCCGTTGCTAGGGTTCAGGGCCCCATTCTAGGGTTTAGGGCTCAGGGTCTAGGGTTCCAGGCTTTGGGTTAGGGCTTAGGGCTCCGTTGCTAGGGTTCAGGGCCCCATTCTAGGGTTTAGGGCTCAGAGTCTAGGGTTCCAGGCTCCGGCTTAGGGCTCCGTTGCTAGGGATCAGGGCCCCGTTCTAGGGTTTAGGGCTCAGGGTCTAGGTTTCCAGGCTCCGGCTTAGGGCTCCGTTGCTAGGGTTCAGGGCCCCGTTCTAAGGTTTAGGGCTCAGGGTCTAGGGTTCCAGGCTCCGTGTTAGGGCTCCGTTGCTAGGGATCAGGGCCCCATTCTAGGGTTTAGGGCTCAGGGTCTAGGGTTCCAGGCTCCGGGTTAGGGCTCCGTTGCTAGGGATCAGGGCCCCATTCTAGGGTTTAGGGCTCAGGGTCTAGGGTTCCAGGCTCCGGCTTAGGGCTCCGTTGCTAGGGTTCAGGGCCCCGTTCTAAGGTTTAGGGCTCAGGGTCTAGGGTTCCAGGCTCCGTGTTAGGGCTCCGTTGCTAGGGATCAGGGCCCCGTTCTAGGGTTTAGGGCTCAGGGTCTAGGGTTCCAGGCTCCGGCTTAGGGCTCCGTTGCTAGGGTTCAGGGCCCCGTTCTAAGGTTTAGGGCTCAGGGTCTAGGGTTCCAGGCTCCGTGTTAGGGCTTAGGGCTCCGTTGCTAGGGTTCAGGGCCCCATTCTAGGGTTTAGGGCTCAGGGTCTAGGGTTCCAGGCTCCGGCTTAGGGCTCCGTTGCTAGGGTTCAGGGCCCCGTTCTAGGGTTTAGGGCTCAGGGTCTAGGGTTCCAGGCTCCGTGTTAGGGCTTAGGGCTCCGTTGCTAGGGTTCAGGGCCCCATTCTAGGGTTTAGGGCTCAGAGTCTAGGGTTCCAGGCTCCGGCTTAGGGCTCCGTTGCTAGGGATCAGGGCCCCGTTCTAGGGTTTAGGGCTCAGGGTCTAGGGTTCCAGGCTCCGGGTTAGGGCTTCGGGCTCCGTTGCTAGGGTTCAGGGCCCCGTTCTAGGGTTTAGGGCTCAGGGTCTAGGGTTCCAGGCTCCGGCTTAGGGCTCCGTTGCTAGGGATCAGGGCCCCGTTCTAGGGTTTAGGGCTCAGGGTCTAGGGTTCCAGGCTCCGGCTTAGGGCTCCGTTGCTAGGGTTCAGGGCCCCGTTCTAAGGTTTAGGGCTCAGGGTCTAGGGTTCCAGGCTCCGTGTTAGGGCTTAGGGCTCCGTTGCTAGGGTTCAGGGCCCCATTCTAGGGTTTAGGGCTCAGGGTCTAGGGTTCCAGGCTCCGGCTTAGGGCTCCGTTGCTAGGGATCAGGGCCCCGTTCTAGGGTTTAGGGCTCAGGGTCTAGGGTTCCAGGCTCCGGCTTAGGGCTCCGTTGCTAGGGTTCAGGGCCCCTTTCGAAGGTTTAGGGCTCAGGGTCTAGGGTTCCAGGCTCCGGGTTAGGGCTTCGGGCTCCGTTGCTAGGGTTCAGGGCCCCGTTCTAGGGTTTAGGGCTCAGGGTCTAGGGTTCCAGGCTCCGGGTTGGGGCTTAGGGCTCCGTTGCTAGGGTTCAGGGCCCCGTTCTAGGGTTTAGGGCTCAGGGTCTAGGGTTCCAGGCTCCGTGTTGGGGCTTAGGGCTCCGTTGCTAGGGTTCAGGGCCCCGTTCTAGGGTTTAGGGCTCAGGGTCTAGGGTTCCAGGCTCCGGCTTAGGGCTCCGTTGCTAGGGTTCAGGGCCCCGTTCTAAGGTTTAGGGCTCAGGGTCTAGGGTTCCAGGCTCCGTGTTAGGGCTTAGGGCTCCGTTGCTAGGGTTCAGGGCCCCATTCTAGGGTTTAGGGCTCAGGGTCTAGGGTTCCAGGCTCCGGGTTGGGGCTCCGTTGCTAGGGATCAGGGCCCCGTTCTAGGGTTTAGGGCTCAGGGTCTAGGGTTCCAGGCTCCGGCTTAGGGCTCCGTTGCTAGGGTTCAGGGCCCCGTTCTAAGGTTTAGGGCTCAGGGTCTAGGGTTCCAGGCTCCGTGTTAGGGCTCCGTTGCTAGGGTTCAGGGCCCCTTTCGAAGGTTTAGGGCTCAGGGTCTAGGGTTCCAGGCTCCGGGTTAGGGCTTCGGGCTCCGTTGCTAGGGTTCAGGGCCCCATTCTAGGGTTTAGGGCTCAGAGTCTAGGGTTCCAGGCTCCGGCTTAGGGCTCCGTTGCTAGGGATCAGGGCCCCGTTCTAGGGTTTAGGGCTCAGGGTCTAGGGTTCCAGGCTCCGGCTTAGGGCTCCGTTGCTAGGGTTCAGGGCCCCGTTCTAAGGTTTAGGGCTCAGGGTCTAGGGTTCCAGGCTCCGGCTTAGGGCTCCGTTGCTAGGGATCAGGGCCCCGTTCTAGGGTTTAGGGCTCAGGGTCTAGGGTTCCAGGCTCCGGCTTAGGGCTCCGTTGCTAGGGTTCAGGGCCCCGTTCTAAGGTTTAGGGCTCAGGGTCTAGGGTTCCAGGCTCCGTGTTAGGGCTTAGGGCTCCGTTGCTAGGGTTCAGGGCCCCATTCTAGGGTTTAGGGCTCAGGGTCTAGGGTTCCAGGCTCCGGGTTGGGGCTTAGGGCTCCGTTGCTAGGGTTCAGGGCCCCGTTCTAGGGTTTAGGGCTCAGGGTCTAGGGTTCCAGGCTCCGTGTTGGGGCTTAGGGCTCCGTTGCTAGGGTTCAGGGCCCCGTTCTAGGGTTTAGGGCTCAGGGTCTAGGGTTCCAGGCTCCGGCTTAGGGCTCCGTTGCTAGGGTTCAGGGCCCCGTTCTAAGGTTTAGGGCTCAGGGTCTAGGGTTCCAGGCTCCGTGTTAGGGCTTAGGGCTCCGTTGCTAGGGTTCAGGGCCCCATTCTAGGGTTTAGGGCTCAGGGTCTAGGGTTCCAGGCTCCGGCTTAGGGCTTAGGGCTCCGTTGCTAGGGTTCAGGTCCCCGTTCTAGGGTTTAGGGCTCAGGGTCTAGGGTTCCAGGCTCCGGCTTAGGGCTCCGTTGCTAGGGATCAGGGCCCCGTTCTAGGGTTTAGGGCTCAGGGTCTAGGTTTCCAGGCTCCGGCTTAGGGCTCCGTTGCTAGGGTTCAGGGCCCCTTTCGAAGGTTTAGGGCTCAGGGTCTAGGGTTCCAGGCTCCGGGTTAGGGCTTCGGGCTCCGTTGCTAGGGTTCAGGGCCCCGTTCTAGGGTTTAGGGCTCAGGGTCTAGGGTTCCAGGCTCCGTGTTAGGGCTTAGGGCTCCGTTGCTAGGGTTCAGGGCCCCATTCTAGGGTTTAGGGCTCAGGGTCTAGGGTTCCAGGCTCCGGCTTAGGGCTCCGTTGCTAGGGATCAGGGCCCCGTTCTAGGGTTTAGGGCTCAGGGTCTAGGGTTCCAGGCTCCGGGTTAGGGCTCCGTTGCTAGGGATCAGGGCCCCGTTCTAGGGTTTAGGGCTCAGGGTCTAGGGTTCCAGGCTCCGGCTTAGGGCTCCGTTGCTAGGGTTCAGGGCCCCTTTCGAAGGTTTAGGGCTCAGGGTCTAGGGTTCCAGGCTCCGGGTTAGGGCTTCGGGCTCCGTTGCTAGGGTTCAGGGCCCCGTTCTAGGGTTTAGGGCTCAGGGTCTAGGGTTCCAGGCTCCGTGTTAGGGCTTAGGGCTCCGTTGCTAGGGTTCAGGGCCCCGTTCTAGGGTTTAGGGCTCAGGGTCTAGGGTTCCAGGCTCCGGCTTAGGGCTCCGTTGCTAGGGTTCAGGGCCCCTTTCGAAGGTTTAGGGCTCAGGGTCTAGGGTTCCAGGCTCCGGGTTAGGGCTTCGGGCTCCGTTGCTAGGGTTCAGGGCCCCGTTCTAGGGTTTAGGGCTCAGGGTCTAGGGTTCCAGGCTCCGGCTTAGGGCTCCGTTGCTAGGGTTCAGGGCCCCGTTCTAAGGTTTAGGGCTCAGGGTCTAGGGTTCCAGGCTCCGTGTTAGGGCTTAGGGCTCCGTTGCTAGGGTTCAGGGCCCCATTCTAGGGTTTAGGGCTCAGGGTCTAGGGTTCCAGGCTCCGGGTTGGGGCTCCGTTGCTAGGGATCAGGGCCCCGTTCTAGGGTTTAGGGCTCAGGGTCTAGGGTTCCAGGCTCCGGCTTAGGGCTCCGTTGCTAGGGTTCAGGGCCCCGTTCTAAGGTTTAGGGCTCAGGGTCTAGGGTTCCAGGCTCCGTGTTAGGGCTCCGTTGCTAGGGTTCAGGGCCCCTTTCGAAGGTTTAGGGCTCAGGGTCTAGGGTTCCAGGCTCCGGGTTAGGGCTTCGGGCTCCGTTGCTAGGGTTCAGGGCCCCATTCTAGGGTTTAGGGCTCAGAGTCTAGGGTTCCAGGCTCCGGCTTAGGGCTCCGTTGCTAGGGATCAGGGCCCCGTTCTAGGGTTTAGGGCTCAGGGTCTAGGGTTCCAGGCTCCGGCTTAGGGCTCCGTTGCTAGGGTTCAGGGCCCCGTTCTAAGGTTTAGGGCTCAGGGTCTAGGGTTCCAGGCTCCGGCTTAGGGCTCCGTTGCTAGGGATCAGGGCCCCGTTCTAGGGTTTAGGGCTCAGGGTCTAGGGTTCCAGGCTCCGGCTTAGGGCTCCGTTGCTAGGGTTCAGGGCCCCGTTCTAAGGTTTAGGGCTCAGGGTCTAGGGTTCCAGGCTCCGGCTTAGGGCTCCGTTGCTAGGGATCAGGGCCCCGTTCTAGGGTTTAGGGCTCAGGGTCTAGGGTTCCAGGCTCCGGCTTAGGGCTCCGTTGCTAGGGTTCAGGGCCCCGTTCTAAGGTTTAGGGCTCAGGGTCTAGGGTTCCAGGCTCCGTGTTAGGGCTTAGGGCTCCGTTGCTAGGGTTCAGGGCCCCATTCTAGGGTTTAGGGCTCAGGGTCTAGGGTTCCAGGCTTTGGGTTAGGGCTTAGGGCTCCGTTGCTAGGGTTCAGGGCCCCATTCTAGGGTTTAGGGCTCAGAGTCTAGGGTTCCAGGCTCCGGCTTAGGGCTCCGTTGCTAGGGATCAGGGCCCCGTTCTAGGGTTTAGGGCTCAGGGTCTAGGTTTCCAGGCTCCGGCTTAGGGCTCCGTTGCTAGGGTTCAGGGCCCCGTTCTAAGGTTTAGGGCTCAGGGTCTAGGGTTCCAGGCTCCGTGTTAGGGCTCCGTTGCTAGGGATCAGGGCCCCATTCTAGGGTTTAGGGCTCAGGGTCTAGGGTTCCAGGCTCCGGGTTAGGGCTCCGTTGCTAGGGATCAGGGCCCCATTCTAGGGTTTAGGGCTCAGGGTCTAGGGTTCCAGGCTTTGGGTTAGGGCTTAGGGCTCCGTTGCTAGGGTTCAGGGCCCCGTTCTAGGGTTTAGGGCTCAGGGTCTAGGGTTCCAGGCTCCGGCTTAGGGCTCCGTTGCTAGGGATCAGGGCCCCGTTCTAGGGTTTAGGGCTCAGGGTCTAGGGTTCCAGGCTCCGGCTTAGGGCTCCGTTGCTAGGGTTCAGGGCCCCGTTCTAAGGTTTAGGGCTCAGGGTCTAGGGTTCCAGGCTCCGGCTTAGGGCTCCGTTGCTAGGGATCAGGGCCCCGTTCTAGGGTTTAGGGCTCAGGGTCTAGGGTTCCAGGCTCCGGCTTAGGGCTCCGTTGCTAGGGTTCAGGGCCCCGTTCTAAGGTTTAGGGCTCAGGGTCTAGGGTTCCAGGCTCCGTGTTAGGGCTTAGGGCTCCGTTGCTAGGGTTCAGGGCCCCATTCTAGGGTTTAGGGCTCAGGGTCTAGGGTTCCAGGCTTTGGGTTAGGGCTTAGGGCTCCGTTGCTAGGGTTCAGGGCCCCATTCTAGGGTTTAGGGCTCAGAGTCTAGGGTTCCAGGCTCCGGCTTAGGGCTCCGTTGCTAGGGATCAGGGCCCCGTTCTAGGGTTTAGGGCTCAGGGTCTAGGTTTCCAGGCTCCGGCTTAGGGCTCCGTTGCTAGGGTTCAGGGCCCCGTTCTAAGGTTTAGGGCTCAGGGTCTAGGGTTCCAGGCTCCGTGTTAGGGCTTAGGGCTCCGTTGCTAGGGTTCAGGGCCCCATTCTAGGGTTTAGGGCTCAGAGTCTAGGGTTCCAGGCTCCGGCTTAGGGCTCCGTTGCTAGGGATCAGGGCCCCGTTCTAGGGTTTAGGGCTCAGGGTCTAGGGTTCCAGGCTCCGTGTTAGGGCTTAGGGCTCCGTTGCTAGGGTTCAGGGCCCCATTCTAGGGTTTAGGGCTCAGGGTCTAGGGTTCCAGGCTCCGGCTTAGGGCTCCGTTGCTAGGGATCAGGGCCCCGTTCTAGGGTTTAGGGCTCAGGGTCTAGGGTTCCAGGCTCCGGGTTAGGGCTCCGTTGCTAGGGATCAGGGCCCCGTTCTAGGGTTTAGGGCTCAGGGTCTAGGGTTCCAGGCTCCGGCTTAGGGCTCCGTTGCTAGGGTTCAGGGCCCCGTTCTAAGGTTTAGGGCTCAGGGTCTAGGGTTCCAGGCTCCGTGTTAGGGCTCCGTTGCTAGGGTTCAGGGCCCCTTTCGAAGGTTTAGGGCTCAGGGTCTAGGGTTCCAGGCTCCGGGTTAGGGCTTCGGGCTCCGTTGCTAGGGTTCAGGGCCCCGTTCTAAGGTTTAGGGCTCAGGGTCTAGGGTTCCAGGCTCCGTGTTAGGGCTTAGGGCTCCGTTGCTAGGGTTCAGGGCCCCATTCTAGGGTTTAGGGCTCAGAGTCTAGGGTTCCAGGCTCCGGCTTAGGGCTCCGTTGCTAGGGATCAGGGCCCCGTTCTAGGGTTTAGGGCTCAGGGTCTAGGGTTCCAGGCTCCGGCTTAGGGCTCCGTTGCTAGGGTTCAGGGCCCCGTTCTAAGGTTTAGGGCTCAGGGTCTAGGGTTCCAGGCTCCGGCTTAGGGCTCCGTTGCTAGGGATCAGGGCCCCGTTCTAGGGTTTAGGGCTCAGGGTCTAGGGTTCCAGGCTCCGGCTTAGGGCTCCGTTGCTAGGGTTCAGGGCCCCGTTCTAAGGTTTAGGGCTCAGGGTCTAGGGTTCCAGGCTCCGTGTTAGGGCTTAGGGCTCCGTTGCTAGGGTTCAGGGCCCCATTCTAGGGTTTAGGGCTCAGAGTCTAGGGTTCCAGGCTCCGGCTTAGGGCTCCGTTGCTAGGGATCAGGGCCCCGTTCTAGGGTTTAGGGCTCAGGGTCTAGGGTTCCAGGCTCCGGCTTAGGGCTCCGTTGCTAGGGTTCAGGGCCCCGTTCTAAGGTTTAGGGCTCAGGGTCTAGGGTTCCAGGCTCCGGCTTAGGGCTCCGTTGCTAGGGATCAGGGCCCCGTTCTAGGGTTTAGGGCTCAGGGTCTAGGGTTCCAGGCTCCGGCTTAGGGCTCCGTTGCTAGGGTTCAGGGCCCCGTTCTAAGGTTTAGGGCTCAGGGTCTAGGGTTCCAGGCTCCGTGTTAGGGCTTAGGGCTCCGTTGCTAGGGTTCAGGGCCCCATTCTAGGGTTTAGGGCTCAGGGTCTAGGGTTCCAGGCTTTGGGTTAGGGCTTAGGGCTCCGTTGCTAGGGTTCAGGGCCCCATTCTAGGGTTTAGGGCTCAGAGTCTAGGGTTCCAGGCTCCGGCTTAGGGCTCCGTTGCTAGGGATCAGGGCCCCGTTCTAGGGTTTAGGGCTCAGGGTCTAGGTTTCCAGGCTCCGGCTTAGGGCTCCGTTGCTAGGGTTCAGGGCCCCGTTCTAAGGTTTAGGGCTCAGGGTCTAGGGTTCCAGGCTCCGGCTTAGGGCTCCGTTGCTAGGGATCAGGGCCCCGTTCTAGGGTTTAGGGCTCAGGGTCTAGGGTTCCAGGCTCCGGCTTAGGGCTCCGTTGCTAGGGTTCAGGGCCCCGTTCTAAGGTTTAGGGCTCAGGGTCTAGGGTTCCAGGCTCCGGCTTAGGGCTCCGTTGCTAGGGATCAGGGCCCCGTTCTAGGGTTTAGGGCTCAGGGTCTAGGGTTCCAGGCTCCGGCTTAGGGCTCCGTTGCTAGGGATCAGGGCCCCGTTCTAGGGTTTAGGGCTCAGGGTCTAGGGTTCCAGGCTCCGGCTTAGGGCTCCGTTGCTAGGGTTCAGGGCCCCGTTCTAAGGTTTAGGGCTCAGGGTCTAGGGTTCCAGGCTCCGTGTTAGGGCTTAGGGCTCCGTTGCTAGGGTTCAGGGCCCCATTCTAGGGTTTAGGGCTCAGGGTCTAGGGTTCCAGGCTTTGGGTTAGGGCTTAGGGCTCCGTTGCTAGGGTTCAGGGCCCCGTTCTAGGGTTTAGGGCTCAGGGTCTAGGGTTCCAGGCTCCGGGTTGGGGCTTAGGGCTCCGTTGCTAGGGTTCAGGGCCCCGTTCTAGGGTTTAGGGCTCAGGGTCTAGGGTTCCAGGCTCCGGGTTGGGGCTTAGGGCTCCGTTGCTAGGGTTCAGGGCCCCGTTCTAGGGTTTAGGGCTCAGGGTCTAGGGTTCCAGGCTCCGGCTTAGGGCTCCGTTGCTAGGGATCAGGGCCCCGTTCTAGGGTTTAGGGCTCAGGGTCTAGGGTTCCAGGCTCCGGCTTAGGGCTCCGTTGCTAGGGTTCAGGGCCCCGTTCTAAGGTTTAGGGCTCAGGGTCTAGGGTTCCAGGCTCCGTGTTAGGGCTTAGGGCTCCGTTGCTAGGGTTCAGGGCCCCATTCTAGGGTTTAGGGCTCAGAGTCTAGGGTTCCAGGCTCCGGCTTAGGGCTCCGTTGCTAGGGATCAGGGCCCCGTTCTAGGGTTTAGGGCTCAGGGTCTAGGGTTCCAGGCTCCGTGTTAGGGCTTAGGGCTCCGTTGCTAGGGTTCAGGGCCCCGTTCTAGGGTTTAGGGCTCAGGGTCTAGGGTTCCAGGCTCCGGCTTAGGGCTCCGTTGCTAGGGTTCAGGGCCCCTTTCGAAGGTTTAGGGCTCAGGGTCTAGGGTTCCAGGCTCCGGGTTAGGGCTTCGGGCTCCGTTGCTAGGGTTCAGGGCCCCATTCTAGGGTTTAGGGCTCAGAGTCTAGGGTTCCAGGCTCCGGCTTAGGGCTCCGTTGCTAGGGATCAGGGCCCCGTTCTAGGGTTTAGGGCTCAGGGTCTAGGGTTCCAGGCTCCGTGTTAGGGCTTAGGGCTCCGTTGCTAGGGTTCAGGGCCCCATTCTAGGGTTTAGGGCTCAGGGTCTAGGGTTCCAGGCTCCGGCTTAGGGCTCCGTTGCTAGGGATCAGGGCCCCGTTCTAGGGTTTAGGGCTCAGGGTCTAGGGTTCCAGGCTCCGGCTTAGGGCTCCGTTGCTAGGGTTCAGGGCCCCGTTCTAAGGTTTAGGGCTCAGGGTCTAGGGTTCCAGGCTCCGTGTTAGGGCTTAGGGCTCCGTTGCTAGGGTTCAGGGCCCCATTCTAGGGTTTAGGGCTCAGGGTCTAGGGTTCCAGGCTTTGGGTTAGGGCTTAGGGCTCCGTTGCTAGGGTTCAGGGCCCCGTTCTAGGGTTTAGGGCTCAGGGTCTAGGGTTCCAGGCTCCGGGTTGGGGCTTAGGGCTCCGTTGCTAGGGTTCAGGGCCCCGTTCTAGGGTTTAGGGCTCAGGGTCTAGGGTTCCAGGCTCCGGGTTGGGGCTTAGGGCTCCGTTGCTAGGGTTCAGGGCCCCGTTCTAGGGTTTAGGGCTCAGGGTCTAGGGTTCCAGGCTCCGGCTTAGGGCTCCGTTGCTAGGGATCAGGGCCCCGTTCTAGGGTTTAGGGCTCAGGGTCTAGGGTTCCAGGCTCCGGCTTAGGGCTCCGTTGCTAGGGTTCAGGGCCCCGTTCTAAGGTTTAGGGCTCAGGGTCTAGGGTTCCAGGCTCCGTGTTAGGGCTTAGGGCTCCGTTGCTAGGGTTCAGGGCCCCGTTCTAGGGTTTAGGGCTCAGGGTCTAGGGTTCCAGGCTCCGGGTTGGGGCTTAGGGCTCCGTTGCTAGGGTTCAGGGCCCCGTTCTAGGGTTTAGGGCTCAGGGTCTAGGGTTCCAGGCTCCGTGTTGGGGCTTAGGGCTCCGTTGCTAGGGTTCAGGGCCCCGTTCTAGGGTTTAGGGCTCAGGGTCTAGGGTTCCAGGCTCCGGCTTAGGGCTCCGTTGCTAGGGTTCAGGGCCCCGTTCTAAGGTTTAGGGCTCAGGGTCTAGGGTTCCAGGCTCCGTGTTAGGGCTTAGGGCTCCGTTGCTAGGGTTCAGGGCCCCATTCTAGGGTTTAGGGCTCAGAGTCTAGGGTTCCAGGCTCCGGCTTAGGGCTCCGTTGCTAGGGATCAGGGCCCCGTTCTAGGGTTTAGGGCTCAGGGTCTAGGGTTCCAGGCTCCGTGTTAGGGCTTAGGGCTCCGTTGCTAGGGTTCAGGGCCCCGTTCTAGGGTTTAGGGCTCAGGGTCTAGGGTTCCAGGCTCCGTGTTAGGGCTTAGGGCTCCGTTGCTAGGGTTCAGGGCCCCATTCTAGGGTTTAGGGCTCAGGGTCTAGGGTTCCAGGCTCCGGCTTAGGGCTCCGTTGCTAGGGATCAGGGCCCCGTTCTAGGGTTTAGGGCTCAGGGTCTAGGGTTCCAGGCTCCGGCTTAGGGCTCCGTTGCTAGGGTTCAGGGCCCCGTTCTAAGGTTTAGGGCTCAGGGTCTAGGGTTCCAGGCTCCGTGTTAGGGCTCCGTTGCTAGGGATCAGGGCCCCATTCTAGGGTTTAGGGCTCAGGGTCTAGGGTTCCAGGCTCCGTGTTAGGGCTTAGGGCTCCGTTGCTAGGGTTCAGGGCCCCATTCTAGGGTTTAGGGCTCAGGGTCTAGGGTTCCAGGCTCCGGCTTAGGGCTCCGTTGCTAGGGATCAGGGCCCCGTTCTAGGGTTTAGGGCTCAGGGTCTAGGGTTCCAGGCTCCGGCTTAGGGCTCCGTTGCTAGGGTTCAGGGCCCCGTTCTAAGGTTTAGGGCTCAGGGTCTAGGGTTCCAGGCTCCGTGTTAGGGCTTAGGGCTCCGTTGCTAGGGTTCAGGGCCCCATTCTAGGGTTTAGGGCTCAGGGTCTAGGGTTCCAGGCTCCGGGTTGGGGCTTAGGGCTCCGTTGCTAGGGTTCAGGGCCCCGTTCTAGGGTTTAGGGCTCAGGGTCTAGGGTTCCAGGCTCCGGCTTAGGGCTCCGTTGCTAGGGATCAGGGCCCCGTTCTAGGGTTTAGGGCTCAGGGTCTAGGGTTCCAGGCTCCGGCTTAGGGCTCCGTTGCTAGGGTTCAGGGCCCCGTTCTAAGGTTTAGGGCTCAGGGTCTAGGGTTCCAGGCTCCGTGTTAGGGCTTAGGGCTCCGTTGCTAGGGTTCAGGGCCCCATTCTAGGGTTTAGGGCTCAGGGTCTAGGGTTCCAGGCTTTGGGTTAGGGCTTAGGGCTCCGTTGCTAGGGTTCAGGGCCCCGTTCTAGGGTTTAGGGCTCAGGGTCTAGGGTTCCAGGCTCCGGGTTGGGGCTTAGGGCTCCGTTGCTAGGGTTCAGGGCCCCGTTCTAGGGTTTAGGGCTCAGGGTCTAGGGTTCCAGGCTCCGGGTTGGGGCTTAGGGCTCCGTTGCTAGGGTTCAGGGCCCCGTTCTAGGGTTTAGGGCTCAGGGTCTAGGGTTCCAGGCTCCGGCTTAGGGCTCCGTTGCTAGGGATCAGGGCCCCGTTCTAGGGTTTAGGGCTCAGGGTCTAGGGTTCCAGGCTCCGGCTTAGGGCTCCGTTGCTAGGGTTCAGGGCCCCGTTCTAAGGTTTAGGGCTCAGGGTCTAGGGTTCCAGGCTCCGTGTTAGGGCTTAGGGCTCCGTTGCTAGGGTTCAGGGCCCCATTCTAGGGTTTAGGGCTCAGAGTCTAGGGTTCCAGGCTCCGGCTTAGGGCTCCGTTGCTAGGGATCAGGGCCCCGTTCTAGGGTTTAGGGCTCAGGGTCTAGGGTTCCAGGCTCCGGCTTAGGGCTCCGTTGCTAGGGTTCAGGGCCCCGTTCTAAGGTTTAGGGCTCAGGGTCTAGGGTTCCAGGCTCCGGGTTAGGGCTTAGGGCTCCGTTGCTAGGGTTCAGGGCCCCATTCTAGGGTTTAGGGCTCAGGGTCTAGGGTTCCAGGCTCCGGGTTGGGGCTTAGGGCTCCGTTGCTAGGGTTCAGGGCCCCGTTCTAGGGTTTAGGGCTCAGGGTCTAGGGTTCCAGGCTCCGTGTTGGGGCTTAGGGCTCCGTTGCTAGGGTTCAGGGCCCCGTTCTAGGGTTTAGGGCTCAGGGTCTAGGGTTCCAGGCTCCGGCTTAGGGCTCCGTTGCTAGGGTTCAGGGCCCCGTTCTAAGGTTTAGGGCTCAGGGTCTAGGGTTCCAGGCTCCGTGTTAGGGCTTAGGGCTCCGTTGCTAGGGTTCAGGGCCCCATTCTAGGGTTTAGGGCTCAGGGTCTAGGGTTCCAGGCTCCGGCTTAGGGCTTAGGGCTCCGTTGCTAGGGTTCAGGTCCCCGTTCTAGGGTTTAGGGCTCAGGGTCTAGGGTTCCAGGCTCCGGCTTAGGGCTCCGTTGCTAGGGATCAGGGCCCCGTTCTAGGGTTTAGGGCTCAGGGTCTAGGTTTCCAGGCTCCGGCTTAGGGCTCCGTTGCTAGGGTTCAGGGCCCCTTTCGAAGGTTTAGGGCTCAGGGTCTAGGGTTCCAGGCTCCGGGTTAGGGCTTCGGGCTCCGTTGCTAGGGTTCAGGGCCCCGTTCTAGGGTTTAGGGCTCAGGGTCTAGGGTTCCAGGCTCCGTGTTAGGGCTTAGGGCTCCGTTGCTAGGGTTCAGGGCCCCATTCTAGGGTTTAGGGCTCAGGGTCTAGGGTTCCAGGCTCCGGCTTAGGGCTCCGTTGCTAGGGATCAGGGCCCCGTTCTAGGGTTTAGGGCTCAGGGTCTAGGGTTCCAGGCTCCGGCTTAGGGCTCCGTTGCTAGGGTTCAGGGCCCCGTTCTAAGGTTTAGGGCTCAGGGTCTAGGGTTCCAGGCTCCGTGTTAGGGCTTAGGGCTCCGTTGCTAGGGTTCAGGGCCCCATTCTAGGGTTTAGGGCTCAGAGTCTAGGGTTCCAGGCTCCGGCTTAGGGCTCCGTTGCTAGGGATCAGGGCCCCGTTCTAGGGTTTAGGGCTCAGGGTCTAGGGTTCCAGGCTCCGTGTTAGGGCTTAGGGCTCCGTTGCTAGGGTTCAGGGCCCCATTCTAGGGTTTAGGGCTCAGGGTCTAGGGTTCCAGGCTCCGGCTTAGGGCTCCGTTGCTAGGGATCAGGGCCCCGTTCTAGGGTTTAGGGCTCAGGGTCTAGGGTTCCAGGCTCCGGGTTAGGGCTCCGTTGCTAGGGATCAGGGCCCCGTTCTAGGGTTTAGGGCTCAGGGTCTAGGGTTCCAGGCTCCGGCTTAGGGCTCCGTTGCTAGGGTTCAGGGCCCCGTTCTAAGGTTTAGGGCTCAGGGTCTAGGGTTCCAGGCTCCGTGTTAGGGCTTAGGGCTCCGTTGCTAGGGTTCAGGGCCCCATTCTAGGGTTTAGGGCTCAGAGTCTAGGGTTCCAGGCTCCGGCTTAGGGCTCCGTTGCTAGGGATCAGGGCCCCGTTCTAGGGTTTAGGGCTCAGGGTCTAGGGTTCCAGGCTCCGTGTTAGGGCTTAGGGCTCCGTTGCTAGGGTTCAGGGCCCCGTTCTAGGGTTTAGGGCTCAGGGTCTAGGGTTCCAGGCTCCGGCTTAGGGCTCCGTTGCTAGGGTTCAGGGCCCCTTTCGAAGGTTTAGGGCTCAGGGTCTAGGGTTCCAGGCTCCGGGTTAGGGCTTCGGGCTCCGTTGCTAGGGTTCAGGGCCCCATTCTAGGGTTTAGGGCTCAGAGTCTAGGGTTCCAGGCTCCGGCTTAGGGCTCCGTTGCTAGGGATCAGGGCCCCGTTCTAGGGTTTAGGGCTCAGGGTCTAGGGTTCCAGGCTCCGTGTTAGGGCTTAGGGCTCCGTTGCTAGGGTTCAGGGCCCCATTCTAGGGTTTAGGGCTCAGGGTCTAGGGTTCCAGGCTCCGGCTTAGGGCTCCGTTGCTAGGGATCAGGGCCCCGTTCTAGGGTTTAGGGCTCAGGGTCTAGGGTTCCAGGCTCCGGCTTAGGGCTCCGTTGCTAGGGTTCAGGGCCCCGTTCTAAGGTTTAGGGCTCAGGGTCTAGGGTTCCAGGCTCCGTGTTAGGGCTTAGGGCTCCGTTGCTAGGGTTCAGGGCCCCATTCTAGGGTTTAGGGCTCAGGGTCTAGGGTTCCAGGCTTTGGGTTAGGGCTTAGGGCTCCGTTGCTAGGGTTCAGGGCCCCGTTCTAGGGTTTAGGGCTCAGGGTCTAGGGTTCCAGGCTCCGGGTTGGGGCTTAGGGCTCCGTTGCTAGGGTTCAGGGCCCCGTTCTAGGGTTTAGGGCTCAGGGTCTAGGGTTCCAGGCTCCGGGTTGGGGCTTAGGGCTCCGTTGCTAGGGTTCAGGGCCCCGTTCTAGGGTTTAGGGCTCAGGGTCTAGGGTTCCAGGCTCCGGCTTAGGGCTCCGTTGCTAGGGATCAGGGCCCCGTTCTAGGGTTTAGGGCTCAGGGTCTAGGGTTCCAGGCTCCGGCTTAGGGCTCCGTTGCTAGGGTTCAGGGCCCCGTTCTAGGGTTTAGGGCTCAGGGTCTAGGGTTCCAGGCTCCGTGTTAGGGCTTAGGGCTCCGTTGCTAGGGTTCAGGGCCCCATTCTAGGGTTTAGGGCTCAGGGTCTAGGGTTCCAGGCTCCGGCTTAGGGCTCCGTTGCTAGGGATCAGGGCCCCGTTCTAGGGTTTAGGGCTCAGGGTCTAGGGTTCCAGGCTCCGGCTTAGGGCTCCGTTGCTAGGGTTCAGGGCCCCGTTCTAAGGTTTAGGGCTCAGGGTCTAGGGTTCCAGGCTCCGTGTTAGGGCTCCGTTGCTAGGGATCAGGGCCCCATTCTAGGGTTTAGGGCTCAGGGTCTAGGGTTCCAGGCTCCGTGTTAGGGCTTAGGGCTCCGTTGCTAGGGTTCAGGGCCCCATTCTAGGGTTTAGGGCTCAGGGTCTAGGGTTCCAGGCTCCGGCTTAGGGCTCCGTTGCTAGGGATCAGGGCCCCGTTCTAGGGTTTAGGGCTCAGGGTCTAGGGTTCCAGGCTCCGGCTTAGGGCTCCGTTGCTAGGGTTCAGGGCCCCGTTCTAAGGTTTAGGGCTCAGGGTCTAGGGTTCCAGGCTCCGTGTTAGGGCTTAGGGCTCCGTTGCTAGGGTTCAGGGCCCCATTCTAGGGTTTAGGGCTCAGGGTCTAGGGTTCCAGGCTCCGGGTTGGGGCTTAGGGCTCCGTTGCTAGGGTTCAGGGCCCCGTTCTAGGGTTTAGGGCTCAGGGTCTAGGGTTCCAGGCTCCGGCTTAGGGCTCCGTTGCTAGGGATCAGGGCCCCGTTCTAGGGTTTAGGGCTCAGGGTCTAGGGTTCCAGGCTCCGTGTTAGGGCTTAGGGCTCCGTTGCTAGGGTTCAGGGCCCCGTTCTAGGGTTTAGGGCTCAGGGTCTAGGGTTCCAGGCTCCGTGTTAGGGCTTAGGGCTCCGTTGCTAGGGTTCAGGGCCCCATTCTAGGGTTTAGGGCTCAGGGTCTAGGGTTCCAGGCTCCGGCTTAGGGCTCCGTTGCTAGGGATCAGGGCCCAGTTCTAGGGTTTAGGGCTCAGGGTCTAGGGTTCCAGGCTCCGGGTTAGGGCTCCGTTGCTAGGGATCAGGGCCCCATTCTAGGGTTTAGGGCTCAGGGTCTAGGGTTCCAGGCTTTGGGTTAGGGCTTAGGGCTCCGTTGCTAGGGTTCAGGGCCCCGTTCTAGGGTTTAGGGCTCAGGGTCTAGGGTTCCAGGCTCCGGGTTGGGGCTTAGGGCTCCGTTGCTAGGGTTCAGGGCCCCGTTCTAGGGTTTAGGGCTCAGGGTCTAGGGTTCCAGGCTCCGGCTTAGGGCTCCGTTGCTAGGGATCAGGGCCCCGTTCTAGGGTTTAGGGCTCAGGGTCTAGGGTTCCAGGCTCCGGCTTAGGGCTCCGTTGCTAGGGTTCAGGGCCCCGTTCTAAGGTTTAGGGCTCAGGGTCTAGGGTTCCAGGCTCCGTGTTAGGGCTTAGGGCTCCGTTGCTAGGGTTCAGGGCCCCGTTCTAGGGTTTAGGGCTCAGGGTCTAGGGTTCCAGGCTCCGGGTTGGGGCTTAGGGCTCCGTTGCTAGGGTTCAGGGCCCCGTTCTAGGGTTTAGGGCTCAGGGTCTAGGGTTCCAGGCTCCGGGTTGGGGCTTAGGGCTCCGTTGCTAGGGTTCAGGGCCCCGTTCTAGGGTTTAGGGCTCAGGGTCTAGGGTTCCAGGCTCCGGCTTAGGGCTCCGTTGCTAGGGATCAGGGCCCCGTTCTAGGGTTTAGGGCTCAGGGTCTAGGGTTCCAGGCTCCGGCTTAGGGCTCCGTTGCTAGGGTTCAGGGCCCCGTTCTAAGGTTTAGGGCTCAGGGTCTAGGGTTCCAGGCTCCGTGTTAGGGCTTAGGGCTCCGTTGCTAGGGTTCAGGGCCCCATTCTAGGGTTTAGGGCTCAGGGTCTAGGGTTCCAGGCTTTGGGTTAGGGCTTAGGGCTCCGTTGCTAGGGTTCAGGGCCCCGTTCTAGGGTTTAGGGCTCAGGGTCTAGGGTTCCAGGCTCCGGGTTGGGGCTTAGGGCTCCGTTGCTAGGGTTCAGGGCCCCGTTCTAGGGTTTAGGGCTCAGGGTCTAGGGTTCCAGGCTCCGGGTTGGGGCTTAGGGCTCCGTTGCTAGGGTTCAGGGCCCCGTTCTAGGGTTTAGGGCTCAGGGTCTAGGGTTCCAGGCTCCGGCTTAGGGCTCCGTTGCTAGGGATCAGGGCCCCGTTCTAGGGTTTAGGGCTCAGGGTCTAGGGTTCCAGGCTCCGGCTTAGGGCTCCGTTGCTAGGGTTCAGGGCCCCGTTCTAAGGTTTAGGGCTCAGGGTCTAGGGTTCCAGGCTCCGTGTTAGGGCTTAGGGCTCCGTTGCTAGGGTTCAGGGCCCCGTTCTAGGGTTTAGGGCTCAGGGTCTAGGGTTCCAGGCTCCGGGTTGGGGCTTAGGGCTCCGTTGCTAGGGTTCAGGGCCCCGTTCTAGGGTTTAGGGCTCAGGGTCTAGGGTTCCAGGCTCCGGGTTGGGGCTTAGGGCTCCGTTGCTAGGGTTCAGGGCCCCGTTCTAGGGTTTAGGGCTCAGGGTCTAGGGTTCCAGGCTCCGGCTTAGGGCTCCGTTGCTAGGGTTCAGGGCCCCGTTCTAAGGTTTAGGGCTCAGGGTCTAGGGTTCCAGGCTCCGTGTTAGGGCTTAGGGCTCCGTTGCTAGGGTTCAGGGCCCCATTCTAGGGTTTAGGGCTCAGGGTCTAGGGTTCCAGGCTCCGGGTTGGGGCTCCGTTGCTAGGGATCAGGGCCCCGTTCTAGGGTTTAGGGCTCAGGGTCTAGGGTTCCAGGCTCCGGCTTAGGGCTCCGTTGCTAGGGTTCAGGGCCCCGTTCTAAGGTTTAGGGCTCAGGGTCTAGGGTTCCAGGCTCCGTGTTAGGGCTCCGTTGCTAGGGTTCAGGGCCCCTTTCGAAGGTTTAGGGCTCAGGGTCTAGGGTTCCAGGCTCCGGGTTAGGGCTTCGGGCTCCGTTGCTAGGGTTCAGGGCCCCGTTCTAAGGTTTAGGGCTCAGGGTCTAGGGTTCCAGGCTCCGTGTTAGGGCTTAGGGCTCCGTTGCTAGGGTTCAGGGCCCCATTCTAGGGTTTAGGGCTCAGGGTCTAGGGTTCCAGGCTCCGGCTTAGGGCTCCGTTGCTAGGGTTCAGGGCCCCGTTCTAAGGTTTAGGGCTCAGGGTCTAGGGTTCCAGGCTCCGTGTTAGGGCTTAGGGCTCCGTTGCTAGGGTTCAGGGCCCCATTCTAGGGTTTAGGGCTCAGAGTCTAGGGTTCCAGGCTCCGGCTTAGGGCTCCGTTGCTAGGGATCAGGGCCCCGTTCTAGGGTTTAGGGCTCAGGGTCTAGGGTTCCAGGCTCCGTGTTAGGGCTTAGGGCTCCGTTGCTAGGGTTCAGGGCCCCGTTCTAGGGTTTAGGGCTCAGGGTCTAGGGTTCCAGGCTCCGTGTTAGGGCTTAGGGCTCCGTTGCTAGGGTTCAGGGCCCCATTCTAGGGTTTAGGGCTCAGGGTCTAGGGTTCCAGGCTCCGGCTTAGGGCTCCGTTGCTAGGGATCAGGGCCCCGTTCTAGGGTTTAGGGCTCAGGGTCTAGGGTTCCAGGCTCCGGCTTAGGGCTCCGTTGCTAGGGTTCAGGGCCCCGTTCTAAGGTTTAGGGCTCAGGGTCTAGGGTTCCAGGCTCCGTGTTAGGGCTTAGGGCTCCGTTGCTAGGGTTCAGGGCCCCATTCTAGGGTTTAGGGCTCAGAGTCTAGGGTTCCAGGCTCCGGCTTAGGGCTCCGTTGCTAGGGATCAGGGCCCCGTTCTAGGGTTTAGGGCTCAGGGTCTAGGGTTCCAGGCTCCGGGTTGGGGCTTAGGGCTCCGTTGCTAGGGTTCAGGGCCCCGTTCTAGGGTTTAGGGCTCAGGGTCTAGGGTTCCAGGCTCCGGCTTAGGGCTCCGTTGCTAGGGATCAGGGCCCCGTTCTAGGGTTTAGGGCTCAGGGTCTAGGGTTCCAGGCTCCGGCTTAGGGCTCCGTTGCTAGGGTTCAGGGCCCCGTTCTAAGGTTTAGGGCTCAGGGTCTAGGGTTCCAGGCTCCGTGTTAGGGCTTAGGGCTCCGTTGCTAGGGTTCAGGGCCCCATTCTAGGGTTTAGGGCTCAGGGTCTAGGGTTCCAGGCTTTGGGTTAGGGCTTAGGGCTCCGTTGCTAGGGTTCAGGGCCCCGTTCTAGGGTTTAGGGCTCAGGGTCTAGGGTTCCAGGCTCCGGGTTGGGGCTTAGGGCTCCGTTGCTAGGGTTCAGGGCCCCGTTCTAGGGTTTAGGGCTCAGGGTCTAGGGTTCCAGGCTCCGGCTTAGGGCTCCGTTGCTAGGGTTCAGGGCCCCGTTCTAAGGTTTAGGGCTCAGGGTCTAGGGTTCCAGGCTCCGTGTTAGGGCTTAGGGCTCCGTTGCTAGGGTTCAGGGCCCCATTCTAGGGTTTAGGGCTCAGGGTCTAGGGTTCCAGGCTCCGGCTTAGGGCTCCGTTGCTAGGGTTCAGGGCCCCGTTCTAAGGTTTAGGGCTCAGGGTCTAGGGTTCCAGGCTCCGGCTTAGGGCTTAGGGCTCCGTTGCTAGGGTTCAGGGCCCCATTCTAGGGTTTAGGGCTCAGGGTCTAGGGTTCCAGGCTCCGGCTTAGGGCTCCGTTGCTAGGGTTCAGGGCCCCGTTCTAAGGTTTAGGGCTCAGGGTCTAGGGTTCCAGGCTCCGGCTTAGGGCTTAGGGCTCCGTTGCTAGGGTTCAGGTCCCCGTTCTAGGGTTTAGGGCTCAGGGTCTAGGGTTCCAGGCTCCGGCTTAGGGCTCCGTTGCTAGGGATCAGGGCCCCGTTCTAGGGTTTAGGGCTCAGGGTCTAGGGTTCCAGGCTCCGGCTTAGGGCTCCGTTGCTAGGGTTCAGGGCCCCTTTCGAAGGTTTAGGGCTCAGGGTCTAGGGTTCCAGGCTCCGGGTTAGGGCTTCGGGCTCCGTTGCTAGGGTTCAGGGCCCCATTCTAGGGTTTAGGGCTCAGGGTCTAGGGTTCCAGGCTCCGGCTTAGGGCTCCGTTGCTAGGGATCAGGGCCCCGTTCTAGGGTTTAGGGCTCAGGGTCTAGGGTTCCAGGCTCCGGCTTAGGGCTCCGTTGCTAGGGATCAGGGCCCCGTTCTAGGGTTTAGGGCTCAGGGTCTAGGTTTCCAGGCTCCGGCTTAGGGCTCCGTTGCTAGGGTTCAGGGCCCCGTTCTAAGGTTTAGGGCTCAGGGTCTAGGGTTCCAGGCTCCGTGTTAGGGCTTAGGGCTCCGTTGCTAGGGTTCAGGGCCCCATTCTAGGGTTTAGGGCTCAGAGTCTAGGGTTCCAGGCTCCGGCTTAGGGCTCCGTTGCTAGGGATCAGGGCCCCGTTCTAGGGTTTAGGGCTCAGGGTCTAGGGTTCCAGGCTCCGTGTTAGGGCTTAGGGCTCCGTTGCTAGGGTTCAGGGCCCCATTCTAGGGTTTAGGGCTCAGGGTCTAGGGTTCCAGGCTCCGGCTTAGGGCTCCGTTGCTAGGGATCAGGGCCCCGTTCTAGGGTTTAGGGCTCAGGGTCTAGGGTTCCAGGCTCCGGGTTAGGGCTCCGTTGCTAGGGATCAGGGCCCCATTCTAGGGTTTAGGGCTCAGGGTCTAGGGTTCCAGGCTCCGGGTTAGGGCTCCGTTGCTAGGGTTCAGGGCCCCGTTCTAAGGTTTAGGGCTCAGGGTCTAGGGTTCCAGGCTCCGGCTTAGGGCTCCGTTGCTAGGGTTCAGGGCCCCGTTCTAAGGTTTAGGGCTCAGGGTCTAGGGTTCCAGGCTCCGGCTTAGGGCTCCGTTGCTAGGGATCAGGGCCCCGTTCTAGGGTTTAGGGCTCAGGGTCTAGGGTTCCAGGCTCCGGGTTAGGGCTCCGTTGCTAGGGATCAGGGCCCCGTTCTAGGGTTTAGGGCTCAGGGTCTAGGGTTCCAGGCTCCGGCTTAGGGCTCCGTTGCTAGGGTTCAGGGCCCCGTTCTAAGGTTTAGGGCTCAGGGTCTAGGGTTCCAGGCTCCGGCTTAGGGCTTAGGGCTCCGTTGCTAGGGTTCAGGTCCCCGTTCTAGGGTTTAGGGCTCAGGGTCTAGGGTTCCAGGCTCCGGCTTAGGGCTCCGTTGCTAGGGATCAGGGCCCCGTTCTAGGGTTTAGGGCTCAGGGTCTAGGGTTCCAGGCTCCGGGTTGGGGCTTAGGGCTCCGTTGCTAGGGTTCAGGGCCCCGTTCTAGGGTTTAGGGCTCAGGGTCTAGGGTTCCAGGCTCCGGGTTGGGGCTTAGGGCTCCGTTGCTAGGGTTCAGGGCCCCGTTCTAGGGTTTAGGGCTCAGGGTCTAGGGTTCCAGGCTCCGGCTTAGGGCTCCGTTGCTAGGGTTCAGGGCCCCGTTCTAAGGTTTAGGGCTCAGGGTCTAGGGTTCCAGGCTCCGTGTTAGGGCTTAGGGCTCCGTTGCTAGGGTTCAGGGCCCCATTCTAGGGTTTAGGGCTCAGGGTCTAGGGTTCCAGGCTCCGGCTTAGGGCTCCGTTGCTAGGGTTCAGGGCCCCGTTCTAAGGTTTAGGGCTCAGGGTCTAGGGTTCCAGGCTCCGGCTTAGGGCTCCGTTGCTAGGGTTCAGGGCCCCGTTCTAAGGTTTAGGGCTCAGGGTCTAGGGTTCCAGGCTCCGTGTTAGGGCTTAGGGCTCCGTTGCTAGGGTTCAGGGCCCCATTCTAGGGTTTAGGGCTCAGGGTCTAGGGTTCCAGGCTCCGGCTTAGGGCTCCGTTGCTAGGGATCAGGGCCCAGTTCTAGGGTTTAGGGCTCAGGGTCTAGGGTTCCAGGCTCCGGGTTAGGGCTCCGTTGCTAGGGATCAGGGCCCCATTCTAGGGTTTAGGGCTCAGGGTCTAGGGTTCCAGGCTTTGGGTTAGGGCTTAGGGCTCCGTTGCTAGGGTTCAGGGCCCCGTTCTAGGGTTTAGGGCTCAGGGTCTAGGGTTCCAGGCTCCGGGTTGGGGCTTAGGGCTCCGTTGCTAGGGTTCAGGGCCCCGTTCTAGGGTTTAGGGCTCAGGGTCTAGGGTTCCAGGCTCCGGCTTAGGGCTCCGTTGCTAGGGTTCAGGGCCCCTTTCGAAGGTTTAGGGCTCAGGGTCTAGGGTTCCAGGCTCCGGGTTAGGGCTTCGGGCTCCGTTGCTAGGGTTCAGGGCCCCGTTCTAGGGTTTAGGGCTCAGGGTCTAGGGTTCCAGGCTCCGGCTTAGGGCTCCGTTGCTAGGGTTCAGGGCCCCGTTCTAAGGTTTAGGGCTCAGGGTCTAGGGTTCCAGGCTCCGTGTTAGGGCTTAGGGCTCCGTTGCTAGGGTTCAGGGCCCCATTCTAGGGTTTAGGGCTCAGGGTCTAGGGTTCCAGGCTCCGGCTTAGGGCTCCGTTGCTAGGGATCAGGGCCCCGTTCTAGGGTTTAGGGCTCAGGGTCTAGGGTTCCAGGCTCCGGCTTAGGGCTCCGTTGCTAGGGTTCAGGGCCCCGTTCTAAGGTTTAGGGCTCAGGGTCTAGGGTTCCAGGCTCCGGGTTAGGGCTTAGGGCTCCGTTGCTAGGGTTCAGGGCCCCATTCTAGGGTTTAGGGCTCAGGGTCTAGGGTTCCAGGCTCCGGCTTAGGGCTCCGTTGCTAGGGTTCAGGGCCCCGTTCTAAGGTTTAGGGCTCAGGGTCTAGGGTTCCAGGCTCCGTGTTAGGGCTTAGGGCTCCGTTGCTAGGGTTCAGGGCCCCATTCTAGGGTTTAGGGCTCAGGGTCTAGGGTTCCAGGCTCCGGCTTAGGGCTCCGTTGCTAGGGTTCAGGGCCCCGTTCTAAGGTTTAGGGCTCAGGGTCTAGGGTTCCAGGCTCCGGCTTAGGGCTCCGTTGCTAGGGATCAGGGCCCCGTTCTAGGGTTTAGGGCTCAGGGTCTAGGGTTCCAGGCTCCGGCTTAGGGCTCCGTTGCTAGGGTTCAGGGCCCCGTTCTAAGGTTTAGGGCTCAGGGTCTAGGGTTCCAGGCTCCGTGTTAGGGCTCCGTTGCTAGGGATCAGGGCCCCATTCTAGGGTTTAGGGCTCAGGGTCTAGGGTTCCAGGCTCCGGGTTAGGGCTTAGGGCTCCGTTGCTAGGGTTCAGGGCCCCATTCTAGGGTTTAGGGCTCAGAGTCTAGGGTTCCAGGCTCCGGCTTAGGGCTCCGTTGCTAGGGATCAGGGCCCCGTTCTAGGGTTTAGGGCTCAGGGTCTAGGTTTCCAGGCTCCGGCTTAGGGCTCCGTTGCTAGGGTTCAGGGCCCCGTTCTAAGGTTTAGGGCTCAGGGTCTAGGGTTCCAGGCTCCGGGTTAGGGCTTAGGGCTCCGTTGCTAGGGTTCAGGGCCCCATTCTAGGGTTTAGGGCTCAGGGTCTAGGGTTCCAGGCTCCGGCTTAGGGCTCCGTTGCTAGGGATCAGGGCCCCGTTCTAGGGTTTAGGGCTCAGGGTCTAGGGTTCCAGGCTCCGGGTTAGGGCTCCGTTGCTAGGGATCAGGGCCCCGTTCTAGGGTTTAGGGCTCAGGGTCTAGGGTTCCAGGCTCCGGCTTAGGGCTCCGTTGCTAGGGTTCAGGGCCCCGTTCTAAGGTTTAGGGCTCAGGGTCTAGGGTTCCAGGCTCCGGCTTAGGGCTCCGTTGCTAGGGTTCAGGGCCCCGTTCTAAGGTTTAGGGCTCAGGGTCTAGGGTTCCAGGCTCCGTGTTAGGGCTTAGGGCTCCGTTGCTAGGGTTCAGGGCCCCATTCTAGGGTTTAGGGCTCAGGGTCTAGGGTTCCAGGCTCCGGCTTAGGGCTCCGTTGCTAGGGATCAGGGCCCCGTTCTAGGGTTTAGGGCTCAGGGTCTAGGGTTCCAGGCTCCGTGTTAGGGCTTAGGGCTCCGTTGCTAGGGTTCAGGGCCCCGTTCTAGGGTTTAGGGCTCAGGGTCTAGGGTTCCAGGCTCCGTGTTAGGGCTTAGGGCTCCGTTGCTAGGGTTCAGGGCCCCATTCTAGGGTTTAGGGCTCAGGGTCTAGGGTTCCAGGCTCCGGCTTAGGGCTCCGTTGCTAGGGATCAGGGCCCCGTTCTAGGGTTTAGGGCTCAGGGTCTAGGGTTCCAGGCTCCGGCTTAGGGCTCCGTTGCTAGGGTTCAGGGCCCCTTTCGAAGGTTTAGGGCTCAGGGTCTAGGGTTCCAGGCTCCGGGTTAGGGCTTCGGGCTCCGTTGCTAGGGTTCAGGGCCCCGTTCTAGGGTTTAGGGCTCAGGGTCTAGGGTTCCAGGCTCCGGCTTAGGGCTCCGTTGCTAGGGTTCAGGGCCCCGTTCTAAGGTTTAGGGCTCAGGGTCTAGGGTTCCAGGCTCCGTGTTAGGGCTTAGGGCTCCGTTGCTAGGGTTCAGGGCCCCATTCTAGGGTTTAGGGCTCAGGGTCTAGGGTTCCAGGCTCCGGGTTGGGGCTCCGTTGCTAGGGATCAGGGCCCCGTTCTAGGGTTTAGGGCTCAGGGTCTAGGGTTCCAGGCTCCGTGTTAGGGCTTAGGGCTCCGTTGCTAGGGTTCAGGGCCCCATTCTAGGGTTTAGGGCTCAGGGTCTAGGGTTCCAGGCTCCGGCTTAGGGCTCCGTTGCTAGGGTTCAGGGCCCCGTTCTAAGGTTTAGGGCTCAGGGTCTAGGGTTCCAGGCTCCGGGTTAGGGCTTAGGGCTCCGTTGCTAGGGTTCAGGGCCCCGTTCTAGGGTTTAGGGCTCAGGGTCTAGGGTTCCAGGCTCCGGGTTAGGGCTCCGTTGCTAGGGATCAGGGCCCCGTTCTAGGGTTTAGGGCTCAGGGTCTAGGGTTCCAGGCTCCGGCTTAGGGCTCCGTTGCTAGGGTTCAGGGCCCCGTTCTAAGGTTTAGGGCTCAGGGTCTAGGGTTCCAGGCTCCGTGTTAGGGCTCCGTTGCTAGGGTTCAGGGCCCCTTTCGAAGGTTTAGGGCTCAGGGTCTAGGGTTCCAGGCTCCGGGTTAGGGCTTCGGGCTCCGTTGCTAGGGTTCAGGGCCCCATTCTAGGGTTTAGGGCTCAGAGTCTAGGGTTCCAGGCTCCGGCTTAGGGCTCCGTTGCTAGGGATCAGGGCCCCGTTCTAGGGTTTAGGGCTCAGGGTCTAGGGTTCCAGGCTCCGGCTTAGGGCTCCGTTGCTAGGGTTCAGGGCCCCGTTCTAAGGTTTAGGGCTCAGGGTCTAGGGTTCCAGGCTCCGTGTTAGGGCTCCGTTGCTAGGGATCAGGGCCCCATTCTAGGGTTTAGGGCTCAGGGTCTAGGGTTCCAGGCTCCGGGTTAGGGCTTAGGGCTCCGTTGCTAGGGTTCAGGGCCCCATTCTAGGGTTTAGGGCTCAGAGTCTAGGGTTCCAGGCTTTGGGTTAGGGCTTAGGGCTCCGTTGCTAGGGTTCAGGTCCCCGTTCTAGGGTTTAGGGCTCAGGGTCTAGGGTTCCAGGCTCCGGCTTAGGGCTCCGTTGCTAGGGATCAGGGCCCCGTTCTAGGGTTTAGGGCTCAGGGTCTAGGGTTCCAGGCTCCGGCTTAGGGCTCCGTTGCTAGGGTTCAGGGCCCCGTTCTAAGGTTTAGGGCTCAGGGTCTAGGGTTCCAGGCTCCGGCTTAGGGCTCCGTTGCTAGGGATCAGGGCCCCGTTCTAGGGTTTAGGGCTCAGGGTCTAGGGTTCCAGGCTCCGGCTTAGGGCTCCGTTGCTAGGGTTCAGGGCCCCGTTCTAAGGTTTAGGGCTCAGGGTCTAGGGTTCCAGGCTCCGTGTTAGGGCTTAGGGCTCCGTTGCTAGGGTTCAGGGCCCCATTCTAGGGTTTAGGGCTCAGAGTCTAGGGTTCCAGGCTCCGGCTTAGGGCTCCGTTGCTAGGGATCAGGGCCCCGTTCTAGGGTTTAGGGCTCAGGGTCTAGGGTTCCAGGCTCCGGGTTAGGGCTCCGTTGCTAGGGATCAGGGCCCCGTTCTAGGGTTTAGGGCTCAGGGTCTAGGGTTCCAGGCTCCGGCTTAGGGCTCCGTTGCTAGGGTTCAGGGCCCCTTTCGAAGGTTTAGGGCTCAGGGTCTAGGGTTCCAGGCTTTGGGTTAGGGCTTAGGGCTCCGTTGCTAGGGTTCAGGGCCCCGTTCTAGGGTTTAGGGCTCAGGGTCTAGGGTTCCAGGCTCCGGGTTGGGGCTTAGGGCTCCGTTGCTAGGGTTCAGGGCCCCGTTCTAGGGTTTAGGGCTCAGGGTCTAGGGTTCCAGGCTCCGTGTTAGGGCTTAGGGCTCCGTTGCTAGGGTTCAGGGCCCCATTCTAGGGTTTAGGGCTCAGGGTCTAGGGTTCCAGGCTCCGGCTTAGGGCTCCGTTGCTAGGGTTCAGGGCCCCGTTCTAAGGTTTAGGGCTCAGGGTCTAGGGTTCCAGGCTCCGGGTTAGGGCTTAGGGCTCCGTTGCTAGGGTTCAGGGCCCCATTCTAGGGTTTAGGGCTCAGAGTCTAGGGTTCCAGGCTCCGGCTTAGGGCTCCGTTGCTAGGGATCAGGGCCCCGTTCTAGGGTTTAGGGCTCAGGGTCTAGGGTTCCAGGCTCCGGCTTAGGGCTCCGTTGCTAGGGTTCAGGGCCCCGTTCTAAGGTTTAGGGCTCAGGGTCTAGGGTTCCAGGCTCCGTGTTAGGGCTTAGGGCTCCGTTGCTAGGGTTCAGGGCCCCATTCTAGGGTTTAGGGCTCAGGGTCTAGGGTTCCAGGCTCCGGCTTAGGGCTCCGTTGCTAGGGTTCAGGGCCCCGTTCTAAGGTTTAGGGCTCAGGGTCTAGGGTTCCAGGCTCCGTGTTAGGGCTTAGGGCTCCGTTGCTAGGGTTCAGGGCCCCATTCTAGGGTTTAGGGCTCAGGGTCTAGGGTTCCAGGCTCCGGGTTGGGGCTCCGTTGCTAGGGATCAGGGCCCCGTTCTAGGGTTTAGGGCTCAGGGTCTAGGGTTCCAGGCTCCGTGTTAGGGCTTAGGGCTCCGTTGCTAGGGTTCAGGGCCCCATTCTAGGGTTTAGGGCTCAGGGTCTAGGGTTCCAGGCTCCGGCTTAGGGCTCCGTTGCTAGGGTTCAGGGCCCCGTTCTAAGGTTTAGGGCTCAGGGTCTAGGGTTCCAGGCTCCGGCTTAGGGCTTAGGGCTCCGTTGCTAGGGTTCAGGTCCCCGTTCTAGGGTTTAGGGCTCAGGGTCTAGGGTTCCAGGCTCCGTGTTAGGGCTCCGTTGCTAGGGATCAGGGCCCCATTCTAGGGTTTAGGGCTCAGGGTCTAGGGTTCCAGGCTCCGGGTTAGGGCTTAGGGCTCCGTTGCTAGGGTTCAGGGCCCCATTCTAGGGTTTAGGGCTCAGGGTCTAGGGTTCCAGGCTCCGGCTTAGGGCTCCGTTGCTAGGGATCAGGGCCCCGTTCTAGGGTTTAGGGCTCAGGGTCTAGGGTTCCAGGCTCCGGCTTAGGGCTCCGTTGCTAGGGTTCAGGGCCCCGTTCTAAGGTTTAGGGCTCAGGGTCTAGGGTTCCAGGCTCCGGCTTAGGGCTCCGTTGCTAGGGTTCAGGGCCCCGTTCTAAGGTTTAGGGCTCAGGGTCTAGGGTTCCAGGCTCCGTGTTAGGGCTTAGGGCTCCGTTGCTAGGGTTCAGGGCCCCATTCTAGGGTTTAGGGCTCAGGGTCTAGGGTTCCAGGCTTTGGGTTAGGGCTTAGGGCTCCGTTGCTAGGGTTCAGGGCCCCATTCTAGGGTTTAGGGCTCAGGGTCTAGGGTTCCAGGCTCCGTGTTAGGGCTTAGGGCTCCGTTGCTAGGGTTCAGGGCCCCATTCTAGGGTTTAGGGCTCAGGGTCTAGGGTTCCAGGCTCCGGCTTAGGGCTCCGTTGCTAGGGATCAGGGCCCCGTTCTAGGGTTTAGGGCTCAGGGTCTAGGGTTCCAGGCTCCGGGTTAGGGCTCCGTTGCTAGGGATCAGGGCCCCGTTCTAGGGTTTAGGGCTCAGGGTCTAGGGTTCCAGGCTCCGGCTTAGGGCTCCGTTGCTAGGGTTCAGGGCCCCGTTCTAAGGTTTAGGGCTCAGGGTCTAGGGTTCCAGGCTCCGTGTTAGGGCTTAGGGCTCCGTTGCTAGGGTTCAGGGCCCCATTCTAGGGTTTAGGGCTCAGAGTCTAGGGTTCCAGGCTCCGGCTTAGGGCTCCGTTGCTAGGGATCAGGGCCCCGTTCTAGGGTTTAGGGCTCAGGGTCTAGGGTTCCAGGCTCCGGGTTAGGGCTCCGTTGCTAGGGATCAGGGCCCCGTTCTAGGGTTTAGGGCTCAGGGTCTAGGGTTCCAGGCTCCGGCTTAGGGCTCCGTTGCTAGGGTTCAGGGCCCCTTTCGAAGGTTTAGGGCTCAGGGTCTAGGGTTCCAGGCTTTGGGTTAGGGCTTAGGGCTCCGTTGCTAGGGTTCAGGGCCCCGTTCTAGGGTTTAGGGCTCAGGGTCTAGGGTTCCAGGCTCCGGGTTGGGGCTTAGGGCTCCGTTGCTAGGGTTCAGGGCCCCGTTCTAGGGTTTAGGGCTCAGGGTCTAGGGTTCCAGGCTCCGTGTTAGGGCTTAGGGCTCCGTTGCTAGGGTTCAGGGCCCCATTCTAGGGTTTAGGGCTCAGGGTCTAGGGTTCCAGGCTCCGGCTTAGGGCTCCGTTGCTAGGGTTCAGGGCCCCGTTCTAAGGTTTAGGGCTCAGGGTCTAGGGTTCCAGGCTCCGGGTTAGGGCTTAGGGCTCCGTTGCTAGGGTTCAGGGCCCCATTCTAGGGTTTAGGGCTCAGAGTCTAGGGTTCCAGGCTCCGGCTTAGGGCTCCGTTGCTAGGGATCAGGGCCCCGTTCTAGGGTTTAGGGCTCAGGGTCTAGGGTTCCAGGCTCCGGCTTAGGGCTCCGTTGCTAGGGTTCAGGGCCCCTTTCGAAGGTTTAGGGCTCAGGGTCTAGGGTTCCAGGCTCCGGGTTAGGGCTTCGGGCTCCGTTGCTAGGGTTCAGGGCCCCGTTCTAGGGTTTAGGGCTCAGGGTCTAGGGTTCCAGGCTCCGGGTTGGGGCTTAGGGCTCCGTTGCTAGGGTTCAGGGCCCCGTTCTAGGGTTTAGGGCTCAGGGTCTAGGGTTCCAGGCTCCGGCTTAGGGCTCCGTTGCTAGGGATCAGGGCCCCATTCTAGGGTTTAGGGCTCAGGGTCTAGGGTTCCAGGCTCCGGCTTAGGGCTCCGTTGCTAGGGTTCAGGGCCCCGTTCTAAGGTTTAGGGCTCAGGGTCTAGGGTTCCAGGCTCCGGCTTAGGGCTCCGTTGCTAGGGATCAGGGCCCCGTTCTAGGGTTTAGGGCTCAGGGTCTAGGGTTCCAGGCTCCGGGTTAGGGCTCCGTTGCTAGGGATCAGGGCCCCGTTCTAGGGTTTAGGGCTCAGGGTCTAGGGTTCCAGGCTCCGGCTTAGGGCTCCGTTGCTAGGGTTCAGGGCCCCGTTCTAAGGTTTAGGGCTCAGGGTCTAGGGTTACAGGCTCCGTGTTAGGGCTTAGGGCTCCGTTGCTAGGGTTCAGGGCCCCATTCTAGGGTTTAGGGCTCAGGGTCTAGGGTTCCAGGCTCCGGCTTAGGGCTCCGTTGCTAGGGATCAGGGCCCCGTTCTAGGGTTTAGGGCTCAGGGTCTAGGTTTCCAGGCTCCGGCTTAGGGCTCCGTTGCTAGGGTTCAGGGCCCCGTTCTAAGGTTTAGGGCTCAGGGTCTAGGGTTCCAGGCTCCGTGTTAGGGCTTAGGGCTCCGTTGCTAGGGTTCAGGGCCCCATTCTAGGGTTTAGGGCTCAGGGTCTAGGGTTCCAGGCTCCGGCTTAGGGCTCCGTTGCTAGGGATCAGGGCCCCGTTCTAGGGTTTAGGGCTCAGGGTCTAGGGTTCCAGGCTCCGGCTTAGGGCTCCGTTGCTAGGGTTCAGGGCCCCGTTCTAAGGTTTAGGGCTCAGGGTCTAGGGTTCCAGGCTCCGGGTTAGGGCTTAGGGCTCCGTTGCTAGGGTTCAGGGCCCCATTCTAGGGTTTAGGGCTCAGGGTCTAGGGTTCCAGGCTCCGGCTTAGGGCTCCGTTGCTAGGGTTCAGGGCCCCGTTCTAAGGTTTAGGGCTCAGGGTCTAGGGTTCCAGGCTCCGTGTTAGGGCTTAGGGCTCCGTTGCTAGGGTTCAGGGCCCCATTCTAGGGTTTAGGGCTCAGAGTCTAGGGTTCCAGGCTCCGGCTTAGGGCTCCGTTGCTAGGGATCAGGGCCCCGTTCTAGGGTTTAGGGCTCAGGGTCTAGGGTTCCAGGCTCCGGCTTAGGGCTCCGTTGCTAGGGATCAGGGCCCCGTTCTAGGGTTTAGGGCTCAGGGTCTAGGGTTCCAGGCTCCGGCTTAGGGCTCCGTTGCTAGGGTTCAGGGCCCCTTTCGAAGGTTTAGGGCTCAGGGTCTAGGGTTCCAGGCTCCGGGTTAGGGCTTCGGGCTCCGTTGCTAGGGTTCAGGGCCCCGTTCTAGGGTTTAGGGCTCAGGGTCTAGGGTTCCAGGCTCCGGGTTGGGGCTTAGGGCTCCGTTGCTAGGGTTCAGGGCCCCGTTCTAGGGTTTAGGGCTCAGGGTCTAGGGTTCCAGGCTCCGGGTTAGGGCTTAGGGCTCCGTTGCTAGGGTTCAGGGCCCCATTCTAGGGTTTAGGGCTCAGGGTCTAGGGTTCCAGGCTCCGGCTTAGGGCTCCGTTGCTAGGGTTCAGGGCCCCGTTCTAAGGTTTAGGGCTCAGGGTCTAGGGTTCCAGGCTCCGTGTTAGGGCTTAGGGCTCCGTTGCTAGGGTTCAGGGCCCCATTCTAGGGTTTAGGGCTCAGGGTCTAGGGTTCCAGGCTTTGGGTTAGGGCTTAGGGCTCCGTTGCTAGGGTTCAGGGCCCCATTCTAGGGTTTAGGGCTCAGGGTCTAGGGTTCCAGGCTCCGGCTTAGGGCTCCGTTGCTAGGGATCAGGGCCCCGTTCTAGGGTTTAGGGCTCAGGGTCTAGGGTTCCAGGCTCCGGCTTAGGGCTCCGTTGCTAGGGTTCAGGGCCCCGTTCTAAGGTTTAGGGCTCAGGGTCTAGGGTTCCAGGCTCCGGGTTAGGGCTTAGGGCTCCGTTGCTAGGGTTCAGGGCCCCATTCTAGGGTTTAGGGCTCAGGGTCTAGGGTTCCAGGCTCCGGGTTGGGGCTTAGGGCTCCGTTGCTAGGGTTCAGGGCCCCGTTCTAGGGTTTAGGGCTCAGGGTCTAGGGTTCCAGGCTCCGTGTTGGGGCTTAGGGCTCCGTTGCTAGGGTTCAGGGCCCCGTTCTAGGGTTTAGGGCTCAGGGTCTAGGGTTCCAGGCTCCGGCTTAGGGCTCCGTTGCTAGGGTTCAGGGCCCCGTTCTAAGGTTTAGGGCTCAGGGTCTAGGGTTCCAGGCTCCGTGTTAGGGCTTAGGGCTCCGTTGCTAGGGTTCAGGGCCCCATTCTAGGGTTTAGGGCTCAGAGTCTAGGGTTCCAGGCTCCGGCTTAGGGCTCCGTTGCTAGGGATCAGGGCCCAGTTCTAGGGTTTAGGGCTCAGGGTCTAGGGTTCCAGGCTCCGTGTTAGGGCTTAGGGCTCCGTTGCTAGGGTTCAGGGCCCCGTTCTAGGGTTTAGGGCTCAGGGTCTAGGGTTCCAGGCTCCGGCTTAGGGCTCCGTTGCTAGGGTTCAGGGCCCCTTTCGAAGGTTTAGGGCTCAGGGTCTAGGGTTCCAGGCTCCGGGTTAGGGCTTCGGGCTCCGTTGCTAGGGTTCAGGGCCCCATTCTAGGGTTTAGGGCTCAGGGTCTAGGGTTCCAGGCTCCGGGTTGGGGCTCCGTTGCTAGGGATCAGGGCCCCGTTCTAGGGTTTAGGGCTCAGGGTCTAGGGTTCCAGGCTCCGTGTTAGGGCTTAGGGCTCCGTTGCTAGGGTTCAGGGCCCCATTCTAGGGTTTAGGGCTCAGGGTCTAGGGTTCCAGGCTCCGGCTTAGGGCTCCGTTGCTAGGGTTCAGGGCCCCGTTCTAAGGTTTAGGGCTCAGGGTCTAGGGTTCCAGGCTCCGGCTTAGGGCTCCGTTGCTAGGGTTCAGGGCCCCGTTCTAAGGTTTAGGGCTCAGGGTCTAGGGTTCCAGGCTCCGTGTTGGGGCTTAGGGCTCCGTTGCTAGGGTTCAGGGCCCCGTTCTAGGGTTTAGGGCTCAGGGTCTAGGGTTCCAGGCTCCGGCTTAGGGCTCCGTTGCTAGGGTTCAGGGCCCCGTTCTAAGGTTTAGGGCTCAGGGTCTAGGGTTCCAGGCTCCGTGTTAGGGCTTAGGGCTCCGTTGCTAGGGTTCAGGGCCCCATTCTAGGGTTTAGGGCTCAGAGTCTAGGGTTCCAGGCTCCGGCTTAGGGCTCCGTTGCTAGGGATCAGGGCCCCGTTCTAGGGTTTAGGGCTCAGGGTCTAGGGTTCCAGGCTCCGGCTTAGGGCTCCGTTGCTAGGGATCAGGGCCCCGTTCTAGGGTTTAGGGCTCAGGGTCTAGGGTTCCAGGCTCCGGCTTAGGGCTCCGTTGCTAGGGTTCAGGGCCCCTTTCGAAGGTTTAGGGCTCAGGGTCTAGGGTTCCAGGCTCCGGGTTAGGGCTTCGGGCTCCGTTGCTAGGGTTCAGGGCCCCGTTCTAGGGTTTAGGGCTCAGGGTCTAGGGTTCCAGGCTCCGGGTTGGGGCTTAGGGCTCCGTTGCTAGGGTTCAGGGCCCCGTTCTAGGGTTTAGGGCTCAGGGTCTAGGGTTCCAGGCTCCGGGTTAGGGCTTAGGGCTCCGTTGCTAGGGTTCAGGGCCCCATTCTAGGGTTTAGGGCTCAGGGTCTAGGGTTCCAGGCTCCGGGTTAGGGCTCCGTTGCTAGGGATCAGGGCCCCGTTCTAGGGTTTAGGGCTCAGGGTCTAGGGTTCCAGGCTCCGGCTTAGGGCTCCGTTGCTAGGGTTCAGGGCCCCTTTCGAAGGTTTAGGGCTCAGGGTCTAGGGTTCCAGGCTCCGGGTTAGGGCTTCGGGCTCCGTTGCTAGGGTTCAGGGCCCCGTTCTAGGGTTTAGGGCTCAGGGTCTAGGGTTCCAGGCTCCGGGTTGGGGCTTAGGGCTCCGTTGCTAGGGTTCAGGGCCCCGTTCTAGGGTTTAGGGCTCAGGGTCTAGGGTTCCAGGCTCCGTGTTAGGGCTTAGGGCTCCGTTGCTAGGGTTCAGGGCCCCATTCTAGGGTTTAGGGCTCAGGGTCTAGGGTTCCAGGCTCCGGCTTAGGGCTCCGTTGCTAGGGATCAGGGCCCCGTTCTAAGGTTTAGGGCTCAGGGTCTAGGGTTCCAGGCTCCGGGTTAGGGCTCCGTTGCTAGGGTTCAGGGCCCCGTTCTAAGGTTTAGGGCTCAGGGTCTAGGGTTCCAGGCTCCGGCTTAGGGCTCCGTTGCTAGGGATCAGGGCCCCGTTCTAGGGTTTAGGGCTCAGGGTCTAGGGTTCCAGGCTCCGGGTTAGGGCTCCGTTGCTAGGGATCAGGGCCCCGTTCTAGGGTTTAGGGCTCAGGGTCTAGGGTTCCAGGCTCCGGCTTAGGGCTCCGTTGCTAGGGTTCAGGGCCCCGTTCTAAGGTTTAGGGCTCAGGGTCTAGGGTTACAGGCTCCGGCTTAGGGCTCCGTTGCTAGGGTTCAGGGCCCCGTTCTAAGGTTTAGGGCTCAGGGTCTAGGGTTCCAGGCTCCGGCTTAGGGCTTAGGGCTCCGTTGCTAGGGTTCAGGTCCCCGTTCTAGGGTTTAGGGCTCAGGGTCTAGGGTTCCAGGCTCCGGCTTAGGGCTCCGTTGCTAGGGATCAGGGCCCCGTTCTAGGGTTTAGGGCTCAGGGTCTAGGGTTCCAGGCTCCGGCTTAGGGCTCCGTTGCTAGGGTTCAGGGCCCCTTTCGAAGGTTTAGGGCTCAGGGTCTAGGGTTCCAGGCTCCGGGTTAGGGCTTCGGGCTCCGTTGCTAGGGTTCAGGGCCCCGTTCTAGGGTTTAGGGCTCAGGGTCTAGGGTTCCAGGCTCCGGGTTGGGGCTTAGGGCTCCGTTGCTAGGGTTCAGGGCCCCGTTCTAGGGTTTAGGGCTCAGGGTCTAGGGTTCCAGGCTCCGGGTTAGGGCTTAGGGCTCCGTTGCTAGGGTTCAGGGCCCCATTCTAGGGTTTAGGGCTCAGAGTCTAGGGTTCCAGGCTCCGGGTTAGGGCTTCGGGCTCCGTTGCTAGGGTTCAGGGCCCCATTCTAGGGTTTAGGGCTCAGGGTCTAGGGTTCCAGGCTCCGGCTTAGGGCTCCGTTGCTAGGGATCAGGGCCCCGTTCTAGGGTTTAGGGCTCAGGGTCTAGGTTTCCAGGCTCCGGCTTAGGGCTCCGTTGCTAGGGTTCAGGGCCCCGTTCTAAGGTTTAGGGCTCAGGGTCTAGGGTTCCAGGCTCCGTGTTAGGGCTTAGGGCTCCGTTGCTAGGGTTCAGGGCCCCATTCTAGGGTTTAGGGCTCAGGGTCTAGGGTTCCAGGCTCCGGCTTAGGGCTCCGTTGCTAGGGTTCAGGGCCCCTTTCGAAGGTTTAGGGCTCAGGGTCTAGGGTTCCAGGCTCCGGGTTAGGGCTTCGGGCTCCGTTGCTAGGGTTCAGGGCCCCGTTCTAGGGTTTAGGGCTCAGGGTCTAGGGTTCCAGGCTCCGGGTTGGGGCTTAGGGCTCCGTTGCTAGGGTTCAGGGCCCCGTTCTAGGGTTTAGGGCTCAGGGTCTAGGGTTCCAGGCTCCGTGTTGGGGCTTAGGGCTCCGTTGCTAGGGTTCAGGGCCCCGTTCTAGGGTTTAGGGCTCAGGGTCTAGGGTTCCAGGCTCCGGCTTAGGGCTCCGTTGCTAGGGTTCAGGGCCCCGTTCTAAGGTTTAGGGCTCAGGGTCTAGGGTTCCAGGCTCCGTGTTAGGGCTTAGGGCTCCGTTGCTAGGGTTCAGGGCCCCATTCTAGGGTTTAGGGCTCAGGGTCTAGGGTTCCAGGCTCCGGCTTAGGGCTCCGTTGCTAGGGATCAGGGCCCAGTTCTAGGGTTTAGGGCTCAGGGTCTAGGGTTCCAGGCTCCGGGTTAGGGCTCCGTTGCTAGGGATCAGGGCCCCGTTCTAGGGTTTAGGGCTCAGGGTCTAGGGTTCCAGGCTCCGGCTTAGGGCTCCGTTGCTAGGGTTCAGGGCCCCGTTCTAAGGTTTAGGGCTCAGGGTCTAGGGTTCCAGGCTCCGGGTTAGGGCTTAGGGCTCCGTTGCTAGGGTTCAGGGCCCCATTCTAGGGTTTAGGGCTCAGGGTCTAGGGTTCCAGGCTCCGGCTTAGGGCTCCGTTGCTAGGGTTCAGGGCCCCGTTCTAAGGTTTAGGGCTCAGGGTCTAGGGTTCCAGGCTCCGGGTTAGGGCTTAGGGCTCCGTTGCTAGGGTTCAGGGCCCCATTCTAGGGTTTAGGGCTCAGAGTCTAGGGTTCCAGGCTCCGGCTTAGGGCTCCGTTGCTAGGGATCAGGGCCCCGTTCTAGGGTTTAGGGCTCAGGGTCTAGGGTTCCAGGCTCCGGGTTAGGGCTCCGTTGCTAGGGATCAGGGCCCCGTTCTAGGGTTTAGGGCTCAGGGTCTAGGGTTCCAGGCTCCGGGTTAGGGCTCCGTTGCTAGGGATCAGGGCCCCGTTCTAGGGTTTAGGGCTCAGGGTCTAGGGTTCCAGGCTCCGGCTTAGGGCTCCGTTGCTAGGGTTCAGGGCCCCTTTCGAAGGTTTAGGGCTCAGGGTCTAGGGTTCCAGGCTTTGGGTTAGGGCTTAGGGCTCCGTTGCTAGGGTTCAGGGCCCCGTTCTAGGGTTTAGGGCTCAGGGTCTAGGGTTCCAGGCTCCGGGTTGGGGCTTAGGGCTCCGTTGCTAGGGTTCAGGGCCCCGTTCTAGGGTTTAGGGCTCAGGGTCTAGGGTTCCAGGCTCCGGCTTAGGGCTCCGTTGCTAGGGATCAGGGCCCCGTTCTAAGGTTTAGGGCTCAGGGTCTAGGGTTCCAGGCTCCGGCTTAGGGCTTAGGGCTCCGTTGCTAGGGTTCAGGGCCCCATTCTAGGGTTTAGGGCTCAGAGTCTAGGGTTCCAGGCTCCGGCTTAGGGCTCCGTTGCTAGGGATCAGGGCCCCGTTCTAGGGTTTAGGGCTCAGGGTCTAGGGTTCCAGGCTCCGGGTTAGGGCTCCGTTGCTAGGGATCAGGGCCCCGTTCTAGGGTTTAGGGCTCAGGGTCTAGGGTTCCAGGCTCCGGCTTAGGGCTCCGTTGCTAGGGTTCAGGGCCCCTTTCGAAGGTTTAGGGCTCAGGGTCTAGGGTTCCAGGCTTTGGGTTAGGGCTTAGGGCTCCGTTGCTAGGGTTCAGGGCCCCGTTCTAGGGTTTAGGGCTCAGGGTCTAGGGTTCCAGGCTCCGGGTTGGGGCTTAGGGCTCCGTTGCTAGGGTTCAGGGCCCCGTTCTAGGGTTTAGGGCTCAGGGTCTAGGGTTCCAGGCTCCGTGTTAGGGCTTAGGGCTCCGTTGCTAGGGTTCAGGGCCCCATTCTAGGGTTTAGGGCTCAGGGTCTAGGGTTCCAGGCTCCGGCTTAGGGCTCCGTTGCTAGGGTTCAGGGCCCCGTTCTAAGGTTTAGGGCTCAGGGTCTAGGGTTCCAGGCTCCGGGTTAGGGCTTAGGGCTCCGTTGCTAGGGTTCAGGGCCCCATTCTAGGGTTTAGGGCTCAGAGTCTAGGGTTCCAGGCTCCGGCTTAGGGCTCCGTTGCTAGGGATCAGGGCCCCGTTCTAGGGTTTAGGGCTCAGGGTCTAGGGTTCCAGGCTCCGGCTTAGGGCTCCGTTGCTAGGGTTCAGGGCCCCGTTCTAAGGTTTAGGGCTCAGGGTCTAGGGTTCCAGGCTCCGTGTTAGGGCTTAGGGCTCCGTTGCTAGGGTTCAGGGCCCCATTCTAGGGTTTAGGGCTCAGGGTCTAGGGTTCCAGGCTCCGGCTTAGGGCTCCGTTGCTAGGGATCAGGGCCCAGTTCTAGGGTTTAGGGCTCAGGGTCTAGGGTTCCAGGCTCCGGGTTAGGGCTCCGTTGCTAGGGATCAGGGCCCCGTTCTAGGGTTTAGGGCTCAGGGTCTAGGGTTCCAGGCTCCGGCTTAGGGCTCCGTTGCTAGGGTTCAGGGCCCCGTTCTAAGGTTTAGGGCTCAGGGTCTAGGGTTCCAGGCTCCGTGTTAGGGCTTAGGGCTCCGTTGCTAGGGTTCAGGGCCCCATTCTAGGGTTTAGGGCTCAGGGTCTAGGGTTCCAGGCTCCGGGTTGGGGCTCCGTTGCTAGGGATCAGGGCCCCGTTCTAGGGTTTAGGGCTCAGGGTCTAGGGTTCCAGGCTCCGGGTTAGGGCTTAGGGCTCCGTTGCTAGGGTTCAGGGCCCCATTCTAGGGTTTAGGGCTCAGGGTCTAGGGTTCCAGGCTCCGGCTTAGGGCTCCGTTGCTAGGGTTCAGGGCCCCGTTCTAAGGTTTAGGGCTCAGGGTCTAGGGTTCCAGGCTCCGGCTTAGGGCTCCGTTGCTAGGGTTCAGGGCCCCGTTCTAAGGTTTAGGGCTCAGGGTCTAGGGTTCCAGGCTCCGGCTTAGGGCTCCGTTGCTAGGGATCAGGGCCCCGTTCTAGGGTTTAGGGCTCAGGGTCTAGGGTTCCAGGCTCCGGGTTAGGGCTCCGTTGCTAGGGATCAGGGCCCCGTTCTAGGGTTTAGGGCTCAGGGTCTAGGGTTCCAGGCTCCGGGTTAGGGCTCCGTTGCTAGGGATCAGGGCCCCGTTCTAGGGTTTAGGGCTCAGGGTCTAGGGTTCCAGGCTCCGGCTTAGGGCTCCGTTGCTAGGGTTCAGGGCCCCTTTCGAAGGTTTAGGGCTCAGGGTCTAGGGTTCCAGGCTTTGGGTTAGGGCTTAGGGCTCCGTTGCTAGGGTTCAGGGCCCCGTTCTAGGGTTTAGGGCTCAGGGTCTAGGGTTCCAGGCTCCGGGTTGGGGCTTAGGGCTCCGTTGCTAGGGTTCAGGGCCCCGTTCTAGGGTTTAGGGCTCAGGGTCTAGGGTTCCAGGCTCCGTGTTAGGGCTTAGGGCTCCGTTGCTAGGGTTCAGGGCCCCATTCTAGGGTTTAGGGCTCAGGGTCTAGGGTTCCAGGCTCCGGCTTAGGGCTCCGTTGCTAGGGTTCAGGGCCCCGTTCTAAGGTTTAGGGCTCAGGGTCTAGGGTTCCAGGCTCCGGGTTAGGGCTTAGGGCTCCGTTGCTAGGGTTCAGGGCCCCATTCTAGGGTTTAGGGCTCAGAGTCTAGGGTTCCAGGCTCCGGCTTAGGGCTCCGTTGCTAGGGATCAGGGCCCCGTTCTAGGGTTTAGGGCTCAGGGTCTAGGGTTCCAGGCTCCGGCTTAGGGCTCCGTTGCTAGGGTTCAGGGCCCCGTTCTAAGGTTTAGGGCTCAGGGTCTAGGGTTCCAGGCTCCGTGTTAGGGCTTAGGGCTCCGTTGCTAGGGTTCAGGGCCCCATTCTAGGGTTTAGGGCTCAGGGTCTAGGGTTCCAGGCTCCGGCTTAGGGCTCCGTTGCTAGGGATCAGGGCCCAGTTCTAGGGTTTAGGGCTCAGGGTCTAGGGTTCCAGGCTCCGGGTTAGGGCTCCGTTGCTAGGGATCAGGGCCCCATTCTAGGGTTTAGGGCTCAGAGTCTAGGGTTCCAGGCTCCGGCTTAGGGCTCCGTTGCTAGGGATCAGGGCCCCGTTCTAGGGTTTAGGGCTCAGGGTCTAGGGTTCCAGGCTCCGTGTTAGGGCTTAGGGCTCCGTTGCTAGGGTTCAGGGCCCCATTCTAGGGTTTAGGGCTCAGGGTCTAGGGTTCCAGGCTCCGGCTTAGGGCTCCGTTGCTAGGGATCAGGGCCCCGTTCTAGGGTTTAGGGCTCAGGGTCTAGGGTTCCAGGCTCCGGGTTAGGGCTCCGTTGCTAGGGATCAGGGCCCCGTTCTAGGGTTTAGGGCTCAGGGTCTAGGGTTCCAGGCTCCGGCTTAGGGCTCCGTTGCTAGGGTTCAGGGCCCCGTTCTAAGGTTTAGGGCTCAGGGTCTAGGGTTCCAGGCTCCGGGTTAGGGCTCCGTTGCTAGGGATCAGGGCCCCGTTCTAAGGTTTAGGGCTCAGGGTCTAGGGTTCCAGGCTCCGTGTTAGGGCTTAGGGCTCCGTTGCTAGGGTTCAGGGCCCCATTCTAGGGTTTAGGGCTCAGGGTCTAGGGTTCCAGGCTCCGGCTTAGGGCTCCGTTGCTAGGGTTCAGGGCCCCTTTCGAAGGTTTAGGGCTCAGGGTCTAGGGTTCCAGGCTCCGGGTTAGGGCTTCGGGCTCCGTTGCTAGGGTTCAGGGCCCCGTTCTAGGGTTTAGGGCTCAGGGTCTAGGGTTCCAGGCTCCGTGTTGGGGCTTAGGGCTCCGTTGCTAGGGTTCAGGGCCCCGTTCTAGGGTTTAGGGCTCAGGGTCTAGGGTTCCAGGCTCCGGCTTAGGGCTCCGTTGCTAGGGTTCAGGGCCCCGTTCTAAGGTTTAGGGCTCAGGGTCTAGGGTTCCAGGCTCCGTGTTAGGGCTTAGGGCTCCGTTGCTAGGGTTCAGGGCCCCATTCTAGGGTTTAGGGCTCAGAGTCTAGGGTTCCAGGCTCCGGCTTAGGGCTCCGTTGCTAGGGATCAGGGCCCCGTTCTAGGGTTTAGGGCTCAGGGTCTAGGGTTCCAGGCTCCGGCTTAGGGCTCCGTTGCTAGGGATCAGGGCCCCGTTCTAAGGTTTAGGGCTCAGGGTCTAGGGTTCCAGGCTCCGGCTTAGGGCTTAGGGCTCCGTTGCTAGGGTTCAGGGCCCCATTCTAGGGTTTAGGGCTCAGGGTCTAGGGTTCCAGGCTCCGGGTTAGGGCTTAGGGCTCCGTTGCTAGGGTTCAGGGCCCCGTTCTAGGGTTTAGGGCTCAGGGTCTAGGGTTCCAGGCTCCGGGTTAGGGCTTCGGGCTCCGTTGCTAGGGTTCAGGGCCCCATTCTAGGGTTTAGGGCTCAGAGTCTAGGGTTCCAGGCTTTGGGTTAGGGCTTAGGGCTCCGTTGCTAGGGTTCAGGTCCCCGTTCTAGGGTTTAGGGCTCAGGGTCTAGGGTTCCAGGCTCCGGCTTAGGGCTCCGTTGCTAGGGATCAGGGCCCCGTTCTAGGGTTTAGGGCTCAGGGTCTAGGGTTCCAGGCTCCGGCTTAGGGCTCCGTTGCTAGGGTTCAGGGCCCCGTTCTAAGGTTTAGGGCTCAGGGTCTAGGGTTCCAGGCTCCGGCTTAGGGCTCCGTTGCTAGGGATCAGGGCCCCGTTCTAGGGTTTAGGGCTCAGGGTCTAGGGTTCCAGGCTCCGGCTTAGGGCTCCGTTGCTAGGGTTCAGGGCCCCGTTCTAAGGTTTAGGGCTCAGGGTCTAGGGTTCCAGGCTCCGTGTTAGGGCTTAGGGCTCCGTTGCTAGGGTTCAGGGCCCCATTCTAGGGTTTAGGGCTCAGAGTCTAGGGTTCCAGGCTCCGGCTTAGGGCTCCGTTGCTAGGGATCAGGGCCCCGTTCTAGGGTTTAGGGCTCAGGGTCTAGGGTTCCAGGCTCCGGGTTAGGGCTCCGTTGCTAGGGATCAGGGCCCCGTTCTAGGGTTTAGGGCTCAGGGTCTAGGGTTCCAGGCTCCGGCTTAGGGCTCCGTTGCTAGGGTTCAGGGCCCCTTTCGAAGGTTTAGGGCTCAGGGTCTAGGGTTCCAGGCTTTGGGTTAGGGCTTAGGGCTCCGTTGCTAGGGTTCAGGGCCCCGTTCTAGGGTTTAGGGCTCAGGGTCTAGGGTTCCAGGCTCCGGGTTGGGGCTTAGGGCTCCGTTGCTAGGGTTCAGGGCCCCGTTCTAGGGTTTAGGGCTCAGGGTCTAGGGTTCCAGGCTCCGTGTTAGGGCTTAGGGCTCCGTTGCTAGGGTTCAGGGCCCCATTCTAGGGTTTAGGGCTCAGGGTCTAGGGTTCCAGGCTCCGGCTTAGGGCTCCGTTGCTAGGGTTCAGGGCCCCGTTCTAAGGTTTAGGGCTCAGGGTCTAGGGTTCCAGGCTCCGGGTTAGGGCTTAGGGCTCCGTTGCTAGGGTTCAGGGCCCCATTCTAGGGTTTAGGGCTCAGAGTCTAGGGTTCCAGGCTCCGGCTTAGGGCTCCGTTGCTAGGGATCAGGGCCCCGTTCTAGGGTTTAGGGCTCAGGGTCTAGGGTTCCAGGCTCCGGCTTAGGGCTCCGTTGCTAGGGTTCAGGGCCCCGTTCTAAGGTTTAGGGCTCAGGGTCTAGGGTTCCAGGCTCCGTGTTAGGGCTTAGGGCTCCGTTGCTAGGGTTCAGGGCCCCATTCTAGGGTTTAGGGCTCAGGGTCTAGGGTTCCAGGCTCCGGCTTAGGGCTCCGTTGCTAGGGTTCAGGGCCCCGTTCTAAGGTTTAGGGCTCAGGGTCTAGGGTTCCAGGCTCCGTGTTAGGGCTTAGGGCTCCGTTGCTAGGGTTCAGGGCCCCATTCTAGGGTTTAGGGCTCAGGGTCTAGGGTTCCAGGCTCCGGGTTGGGGCTCCGTTGCTAGGGATCAGGGCCCCGTTCTAGGGTTTAGGGCTCAGGGTCTAGGGTTCCAGGCTCCGTGTTAGGGCTTAGGGCTCCGTTGCTAGGGTTCAGGGCCCCATTCTAGGGTTTAGGGCTCAGGGTCTAGGGTTCCAGGCTCCGGCTTAGGGCTCCGTTGCTAGGGTTCAGGGCCCCGTTCTAAGGTTTAGGGCTCAGGGTCTAGGGTTCCAGGCTCCGGCTTAGGGCTTAGGGCTCCGTTGCTAGGGTTCAGGTCCCCGTTCTAGGGTTTAGGGCTCAGGGTCTAGGGTTCCAGGCTCCGTGTTAGGGCTCCGTTGCTAGGGATCAGGGCCCCATTCTAGGGTTTAGGGCTCAGGGTCTAGGGTTCCAGGCTCCGGGTTAGGGCTTAGGGCTCCGTTGCTAGGGTTCAGGGCCCCATTCTAGGGTTTAGGGCTCAGGGTCTAGGGTTCCAGGCTCCGGCTTAGGGCTCCGTTGCTAGGGATCAGGGCCCCGTTCTAGGGTTTAGGGCTCAGGGTCTAGGGTTCCAGGCTCCGGCTTAGGGCTCCGTTGCTAGGGTTCAGGGCCCCGTTCTAAGGTTTAGGGCTCAGGGTCTAGGGTTCCAGGCTCCGTGTTAGGGCTTAGGGCTCCGTTGCTAGGGTTCAGGGCCCCATTCTAGGGTTTAGGGCTCAGGGTCTAGGGTTCCAGGCTCCGGCTTAGGGCTCCGTTGCTAGGGATCAGGGCCCAGTTCTAGGGTTTAGGGCTCAGGGTCTAGGGTTCCAGGCTCCGGGTTAGGGCTCCGTTGCTAGGGATCAGGGCCCCGTTCTAGGGTTTAGGGCTCAGGGTCTAGGGTTCCAGGCTCCGGCTTAGGGCTCCGTTGCTAGGGTTCAGGGCCCCGTTCTAAGGTTTAGGGCTCAGGGTCTAGGGTTCCAGGCTCCGTGTTAGGGCTTAGGGCTCCGTTGCTAGGGTTCAGGGCCCCATTCTAGGGTTTAGGGCTCAGGGTCTAGGGTTCCAGGCTCCGGGTTGGGGCTCCGTTGCTAGGGATCAGGGCCCCGTTCTAGGGTTTAGGGCTCAGGGTCTAGGGTTCCAGGCTCCGGGTTAGGGCTTAGGGCTCCGTTGCTAGGGTTCAGGGCCCCATTCTAGGGTTTAGGGCTCAGGGTCTAGGGTTCCAGGCTCCGGCTTAGGGCTCCGTTGCTAGGGTTCAGGGCCCCGTTCTAAGGTTTAGGGCTCAGGGTCTAGGGTTCCAGGCTCCGGCTTAGGGCTCCGTTGCTAGGGTTCAGGGCCCCGTTCTAGGGTTTAGGGCTCAGGGTCTAGGGTTCCAGGCTCCGGCTTAGGGCTCCGTTGCTAGGGATCAGGGCCCCGTTCTAGGGTTTAGGGCTCAGGGTCTAGGGTTCCAGGCTCCGGCTTAGGGCTCCGTTGCTAGGGTTCAGGGCCCCTTTCGAAGGTTTAGGGCTCAGGGTCTAGGGTTCCAGGCTCCGGGTTAGGGCTTCGGGCTCCGTTGCTAGGGTTCAGGGCCCCGTTCTAGGGTTTAGGGCTCAGGGTCTAGGGTTCCAGGCTCCGGGTTGGGGCTTAGGGCTCCGTTGCTAGGGTTCAGGGCCCCGTTCTAGGGTTTAGGGCTCAGGGTCTAGGGTTCCAGGCTCCGGGTTAGGGCTTAGGGCTCCGTTGCTAGGGTTCAGGGCCCCATTCTAGGGTTTAGGGCTCAGGGTCTAGGGTTCCAGGCTCCGGCTTAGGGCTCCGTTGCTAGGGTTCAGGGCCCCGTTCTAAGGTTTAGGGCTCAGGGTCTAGGGTTCCAGGCTCCGTGTTAGGGCTTAGGGCTCCGTTGCTAGGGTTCAGGGCCCCATTCTAGGGTTTAGGGCTCAGGGTCTAGGGTTCCAGGCTTTGGGTTAGGGCTTAGGGCTCCGTTGCTAGGGTTCAGGGCCCCATTCTAGGGTTTAGGGCTCAGGGTCTAGGGTTCCAGGCTCCGGCTTAGGGCTCCGTTGCTAGGGATCAGGGCCCCGTTCTAAGGTTTAGGGCTCAGGGTCTAGGGTTCCAGGCTCCGGCTTAGGGCTTAGGGCTCCGTTGCTAGGGTTCAGGGCCCCATTCTAGGGTTTAGGGCTCAGAGTCTAGGGTTCCAGGCTCCGGCTTAGGGCTCCGTTGCTAGGGATCAGGGCCCCGTTCTAGGGTTTAGGGCTCAGGGTCTAGGGTTCCAGGCTCCGGCTTAGGGCTTAGGGCTCCGTTGCTAGGGTTCAGGTCCCCGTTCTAGGGTTTAGGGCTCAGGGTCTAGGGTTCCAGGCTCCGGCTTAGGGCTCCGTTGCTAGGGTTCAGGGCCCCGTTCTAAGGTTTAGGGCTCAGGGTCTAGGGTTCCAGGCTCCGGCTTAGGGCTCCGTTGCTAGGGATCAGGGCCCCGTTCTAGGGTTTAGGGCTCAGGGTCTAGGGTTCCAGGCTCCGGGTTAGGGCTCCGTTGCTAGGGATCAGGGCCCCGTTCTAGGGTTTAGGGCTCAGGGTCTAGGGTTCCAGGCTCCGGGTTAGGGCTCCGTTGCTAGGGATCAGGGCCCCGTTCTAGGGTTTAGGGCTCAGGGTCTAGGGTTCCAGGCTCCGGCTTAGGGCTCCGTTGCTAGGGTTCAGGGCCCCTTTCGAAGGTTTAGGGCTCAGGGTCTAGGGTTCCAGGCTTTGGGTTAGGGCTTAGGGCTCCGTTGCTAGGGTTCAGGGCCCCGTTCTAGGGTTTAGGGCTCAGGGTCTAGGGTTCCAGGCTTTGGGTTAGGGCTTAGGGCTCCGTTGCTAGGGTTCAGGGCCCCGTTCTAGGGTTTAGGGCTCAGGGTCTAGGGTTCCAGGCTCCGGGTTGGGGCTTAGGGCTCCGTTGCTAGGGTTCAGGGCCCCGTTCTAGGGTTTAGGGCTCAGGGTCTAGGGTTCCAGGCTCCGTGTTAGGGCTTAGGGCTCCGTTGCTAGGGTTCAGGGCCCCATTCTAGGGTTTAGGGCTCAGGGTCTAGGGTTCCAGGCTCCGGCTTAGGGCTCCGTTGCTAGGGTTCAGGGCCCCGTTCTAAGGTTTAGGGCTCAGGGTCTAGGGTTCCAGGCTCCGGGTTAGGGCTTAGGGCTCCGTTGCTAGGGTTCAGGGCCCCATTCTAGGGTTTAGGGCTCAGAGTCTAGGGTTCCAGGCTCCGGCTTAGGGCTCCGTTGCTAGGGATCAGGGCCCCGTTCTAGGGTTTAGGGCTCAGGGTCTAGGGTTCCAGGCTCCGGGTTGGGGCTTAGGGCTCCGTTGCTAGGGTTCAGGGCCCCGTTCTAGGGTTTAGGGCTCAGGGTCTAGGGTTCCAGGCTCCGGCTTAGGGCTCCGTTGCTAGGGATCAGGGCCCCGTTCTAGGGTTTAGGGCTCAGGGTCTAGGGTTCCAGGCTCCGGCTTAGGGCTCCGTTGCTAGGGTTCAGGGCCCCGTTCTAAGGTTTAGGGCTCAGGGTCTAGGGTTCCAGGCTCCGTGTTAGGGCTTAGGGCTCCGTTGCTAGGGTTCAGGGCCCCATTCTAGGGTTTAGGGCTCAGGGTCTAGGGTTCCAGGCTTTGGGTTAGGGCTTAGGGCTCCGTTGCTAGGGTTCAGGGCCCCGTTCTAGGGTTTAGGGCTCAGGGTCTAGGGTTCCAGGCTCCGGGTTGGGGCTTAGGGCTCCGTTGCTAGGGTTCAGGGCCCCATTCTAGGGTTTAGGGCTCAGGGTCTAGGGTTCCAGGCTCCGGCTTAGGGCTCCGTTGCTAGGGTTCAGGGCCCCGTTCTAAGGTTTAGGGCTCAGGGTCTAGGGTTCCAGGCTCCGGCTTAGGGCTCCGTTGCTAGGGATCAGGGCCCCGTTCTAAGGTTTAGGGCTCAGGGTCTAGGGTTCCAGGCTCCGGCTTAGGGCTTAGGGCTCCGTTGCTAGGGTTCAGGGCCCCGTTCTAGGGTTTAGGGCTCAGGGTCTAGGGTTCCAGGCTCCGGGTTGGGGCTTAGGGCTCCGTTGCTAGGGTTCAGGGCCCCGTTCTAGGGTTTAGGGCTCAGGGTCTAGGGTTCCAGGCTCCGTGTTGGGGCTTAGGGCTCCGTTGCTAGGGTTCAGGGCCCCGTTCTAGGGTTTAGGGCTCAGGGTCTAGGGTTCCAGGCTCCGGCTTAGGGCTCCGTTGCTAGGGTTCAGGGCCCCGTTCTAAGGTTTAGGGCTCAGGGTCTAGGGTTCCAGGCTCCGTGTTAGGGCTTAGGGCTCCGTTGCTAGGGTTCAGGGCCCCATTCTAGGGTTTAGGGCTCAGGGTCTAGGGTTCCAGGCTCCGGCTTAGGGCTCCGTTGCTAGGGATCAGGGCCCCGTTCTAGGGTTTAGGGCTCAGGGTCTAGGGTTCCAGGCTCCGGCTTAGGGCTCCGTTGCTAGGGTTCAGGGCCCCGTTCTAAGGTTTAGGGCTCAGGGTCTAGGGTTCCAGGCTCCGTGTTAGGGCTTAGGGCTCCGTTGCTAGGGTTCAGGGCCCCATTCTAGGGTTTAGGGCTCAGGGTCTAGGGTTCCAGGCTCCGGCTTAGGGCTCCGTTGCTAGGGATCAGGGCCCAGTTCTAGGGTTTAGGGCTCAGGGTCTAGGGTTCCAGGCTCCGGGTTAGGGCTCCGTTGCTAGGGATCAGGGCCCCGTTCTAGGGTTTAGGGCTCAGGGTCTAGGGTTCCAGGCTCCGGCTTAGGGCTCCGTTGCTAGGGTTCAGGGCCCCGTTCTAAGGTTTAGGGCTCAGGGTCTAGGGTTCCAGGCTCCGTGTTAGGGCTTAGGGCTCCGTTGCTAGGGTTCAGGGCCCCATTCTAGGGTTTAGGGCTCAGGGTCTAGGGTTCCAGGCTCCGGGTTGGGGCTCCGTTGCTAGGGATCAGGGCCCCGTTCTAGGGTTTAGGGCTCAGGGTCTAGGGTTCCAGGCTCCGGGTTAGGGCTTAGGGCTCCGTTGCTAGGGTTCAGGGCCCCATTCTAGGGTTTAGGGCTCAGGGTCTAGGGTTCCAGGCTCCGGCTTAGGGCTCCGTTGCTAGGGTTCAGGGCCCCGTTCTAAGGTTTAGGGCTCAGGGTCTAGGGTTCCAGGCTCCGGCTTAGGGCTCCGTTGCTAGGGTTCAGGGCCCCGTTCTAGGGTTTAGGGCTCAGGGTCTAGGGTTCCAGGCTCCGGCTTAGGGCTCCGTTGCTAGGGATCAGGGCCCCGTTCTAGGGTTTAGGGCTCAGGGTCTAGGGTTCCAGGCTCCGGCTTAGGGCTCCGTTGCTAGGGTTCAGGGCCCCTTTCGAAGGTTTAGGGCTCAGGGTCTAGGGTTCCAGGCTCCGGGTTAGGGCTTCGGGCTCCGTTGCTAGGGTTCAGGGCCCCGTTCTAGGGTTTAGGGCTCAGGGTCTAGGGTTCCAGGCTCCGGGTTGGGGCTTAGGGCTCCGTTGCTAGGGTTCAGGGCCCCGTTCTAGGGTTTAGGGCTCAGGGTCTAGGGTTCCAGGCTCCGGGTTAGGGCTTAGGGCTCCGTTGCTAGGGTTCAGGGCCCCATTCTAGGGTTTAGGGCTCAGGGTCTAGGGTTCCAGGCTCCGGCTTAGGGCTCCGTTGCTAGGGTTCAGGGCCCCGTTCTAAGGTTTAGGGCTCAGGGTCTAGGGTTCCAGGCTCCGTGTTAGGGCTTAGGGCTCCGTTGCTAGGGTTCAGGGCCCCATTCTAGGGTTTAGGGCTCAGGGTCTAGGGTTCCAGGCTTTGGGTTAGGGCTTAGGGCTCCGTTGCTAGGGTTCAGGGCCCCATTCTAGGGTTTAGGGCTCAGGGTCTAGGGTTCCAGGCTCCGGCTTAGGGCTCCGTTGCTAGGGATCAGGGCCCCGTTCTAAGGTTTAGGGCTCAGGGTCTAGGGTTCCAGGCTCCGGCTTAGGGCTTAGGGCTCCGTTGCTAGGGTTCAGGGCCCCATTCTAGGGTTTAGGGCTCAGAGTCTAGGGTTCCAGGCTCCGGCTTAGGGCTCCGTTGCTAGGGATCAGGGCCCCGTTCTAGGGTTTAGGGCTCAGGGTCTAGGGTTCCAGGCTCCGGCTTAGGGCTTAGGGCTCCGTTGCTAGGGTTCAGGTCCCCGTTCTAGGGTTTAGGGCTCAGGGTCTAGGGTTCCAGGCTCCGGCTTAGGGCTCCGTTGCTAGGGTTCAGGGCCCCGTTCTAAGGTTTAGGGCTCAGGGTCTAGGGTTCCAGGCTCCGGCTTAGGGCTCCGTTGCTAGGGATCAGGGCCCCGTTCTAGGGTTTAGGGCTCAGGGTCTAGGGTTCCAGGCTCCGGGTTAGGGCTCCGTTGCTAGGGATCAGGGCCCCGTTCTAGGGTTTAGGGCTCAGGGTCTAGGGTTCCAGGCTCCGGGTTAGGGCTCCGTTGCTAGGGATCAGGGCCCCGTTCTAGGGTTTAGGGCTCAGGGTCTAGGGTTCCAGGCTCCGGCTTAGGGCTCCGTTGCTAGGGTTCAGGGCCCCTTTCGAAGGTTTAGGGCTCAGGGTCTAGGGTTCCAGGCTTTGGGTTAGGGCTTAGGGCTCCGTTGCTAGGGTTCAGGGCCCCGTTCTAGGGTTTAGGGCTCAGGGTCTAGGGTTCCAGGCTTTGGGTTAGGGCTTAGGGCTCCGTTGCTAGGGTTCAGGGCCCCGTTCTAGGGTTTAGGGCTCAGGGTCTAGGGTTCCAGGCTCCGGGTTGGGGCTTAGGGCTCCGTTGCTAGGGTTCAGGGCCCCGTTCTAGGGTTTAGGGCTCAGGGTCTAGGGTTCCAGGCTCCGGCTTAGGGCTCCGTTGCTAGGGATCAGGGCCCCGTTCTAGGGTTTAGGGCTCAGGGTCTAGGGTTCCAGGCTCCGTGTTAGGGCTTAGGGCTCCGTTGCTAGGGTTCAGGGCCCCGTTCTAGGGTTTAGGGCTCAGGGTCTAGGGTTCCAGGCTCCGGCTTAGGGCTCCGTTGCTAGGGTTCAGGGCCCCGTTCTAAGGTTTAGGGCTCAGGGTCTAGGGTTCCAGGCTCCGGGTTAGGGCTTAGGGCTCCGTTGCTAGGGTTCAGGGCCCCATTCTAGGGTTTAGGGCTCAGAGTCTAGGGTTCCAGGCTCCGGCTTAGGGCTCCGTTGCTAGGGATCAGGGCCCCGTTCTAGGGTTTAGGGCTCAGGGTCTAGGGTTCCAGGCTCCGGCTTAGGGCTCCGTTGCTAGGGTTCAGGGCCCCGTTCTAAGGTTTAGGGCTCAGGGTCTAGGGTTCCAGGCTCCGTGTTAGGGCTTAGGGCTCCGTTGCTAGGGTTCAGGGCCCCATTCTAGGGTTTAGGGCTCAGGGTCTAGGGTTCCAGGCTCCGGCTTAGGGCTCCGTTGCTAGGGTTCAGGGCCCCGTTCTAAGGTTTAGGGCTCAGGGTCTAGGGTTCCAGGCTCCGGCTTAGGGCTTAGGGCTCCGTTGCTAGGGTTCAGGTCCCCGTTCTAGGGTTTAGGGCTCAGGGTCTAGGGTTCCAGGCTCCGTGTTAGGGCTCCGTTGCTAGGGATCAGGGCCCCATTCTAGGGTTTAGGGCTCAGGGTCTAGGGTTCCAGGCTCCGGGTTAGGGCTTAGGGCTCCGTTGCTAGGGTTCAGGGCCCCATTCTAGGGTTTAGGGCTCAGGGTCTAGGGTTCCAGGCTCCGGCTTAGGGCTCCGTTGCTAGGGATCAGGGCCCCGTTCTAGGGTTTAGGGCTCAGGGTCTAGGGTTCCAGGCTCCGGCTTAGGGCTCCGTTGCTAGGGTTCAGGGCCCCGTTCTAAGGTTTAGGGCTCAGGGTCTAGGGTTCCAGGCTCCGGGTTAGGGCTTAGGGCTCCGTTGCTAGGGTTCAGGGCCCCATTCTAGGGTTTAGGGCTCAGAGTCTAGGGTTCCAGGCTCCGGCTTAGGGCTCCGTTGCTAGGGATCAGGGCCCCGTTCTAGGGTTTAGGGCTCAGGGTCTAGGGTTCCAGGCTCCGGCTTAGGGCTCCGTTGCTAGGGTTCAGGGCCCCGTTCTAAGGTTTAGGGCTCAGGGTCTAGGGTTCCAGGCTCCGTGTTAGGGCTTAGGGCTCCGTTGCTAGGGTTCAGGGCCCCATTCTAGGGTTTAGGGCTCAGGGTCTAGGGTTCCAGGCTCCGGCTTAGGGCTCCGTTGCTAGGGATCAGGGCCCAGTTCTAGGGTTTAGGGCTCAGGGTCTAGGGTTCCAGGCTCCGGGTTAGGGCTCCGTTGCTAGGGATCAGGGCCCCGTTCTAGGGTTTAGGGCTCAGGGTCTAGGGTTCCAGGCTCCGGCTTAGGGCTCCGTTGCTAGGGTTCAGGGCCCCGTTCTAAGGTTTAGGGCTCAGGGTCTAGGGTTCCAGGCTCCGTGTTAGGGCTTAGGGCTCCGTTGCTAGGGTTCAGGGCCCCATTCTAGGGTTTAGGGCTCAGGGTCTAGGGTTCCAGGCTCCGGGTTGGGGCTCCGTTGCTAGGGATCAGGGCCCCGTTCTAGGGTTTAGGGCTCAGGGTCTAGGGTTCCAGGCTCCGGGTTAGGGCTTAGGGCTCCGTTGCTAGGGTTCAGGGCCCCATTCTAGGGTTTAGGGCTCAGGGTCTAGGGTTCCAGGCTCCGGCTTAGGGCTCCGTTGCTAGGGTTCAGGGCCCCGTTCTAAGGTTTAGGGCTCAGGGTCTAGGGTTCCAGGCTCCGGCTTAGGGCTCCGTTGCTAGGGTTCAGGGCCCCGTTCTAAGGTTTAGGGCTCAGGGTCTAGGGTTCCAGGCTCCGTGTTAGGGCTCCGTTGCTAGGGTTCAGGGCCCCTTTCGAAGGTTTAGGGCTCAGGGTCTAGGGTTCCAGGCTCCGGGTTAGGGCTTCGGGCTCCGTTGCTAGGGTTCAGGGCCCCATTCTAGGGTTTAGGGCTCAGAGTCTAGGGTTCCAGGCTCCGGCTTAGGGCTCCGTTGCTAGGGATCAGGGCCCCGTTCTAGGGTTTAGGGCTCAGGGTCTAGGGTTCCAGGCTCCGGCTTAGGGCTCCGTTGCTAGGGTTCAGGGCCCCGTTCTAAGGTTTAGGGCTCAGGGTCTAGGGTTCCAGGCTCCGGCTTAGGGCTCCGTTGCTAGGGATCAGGGCCCCGTTCTAGGGTTTAGGGCTCAGAGTCTAGGGTTCCAGGCTCCGGCTTAGGGCTCCGTTGCTAGGGATCAGGGCCCCGTTCTAGGGTTTAGGGCTCAGGGTCTAGGGTTCCAGGCTCCGGGTTGGGGCTTAGGGCTCCGTTGCTAGGGTTCAGGGCCCCGTTCTAGGGTTTAGGGCTCAGGGTCTAGGGTTCCAGGCTCCGGGTTGGGGCTTAGGGCTCCGTTGCTAGGGTTCAGGGCCCCGTTCTAGGGTTTAGGGCTCAGGGTCTAGGGTTCCAGGCTCCGGCTTAGGGCTCCGTTGCTAGGGATCAGGGCCCCGTTCTAGGGTTTAGGGCTCAGGGTCTAGGGTTCCAGGCTCCGGCTTAGGGCTCCGTTGCTAGGGTTCAGGGCCCCGTTCTAAGGTTTAGGGCTCAGGGTCTAGGGTTCCAGGCTCCGTGTTAGGGCTTAGGGCTCCGTTGCTAGGGTTCAGGGCCCCATTCTAGGGTTTAGGGCTCAGAGTCTAGGGTTCCAGGCTCCGGCTTAGGGCTCCGTTGCTAGGGATCAGGGCCCCGTTCTAGGGTTTAGGGCTCAGGGTCTAGGGTTCCAGGCTCCGGCTTAGGGCTCCGTTGCTAGGGATCAGGGCCCCGTTCTAAGGTTTAGGGCTCAGGGTCTAGGGTTCCAGGCTCCGGCTTAGGGCTTAGGGCTCCGTTGCTAGGGTTCAGGGCCCCATTCTAGGGTTTAGGGCTCAGGGTCTAGGGTTCCAGGCTCCGGGTTAGGGCTTAGGGCTCCGTTGCTAGGGTTCAGGGCCCCATTCTAGGGTTTAGGGCTCAGGGTCTAGGGTTCCAGGCTCCGGCTTAGGGCTCCGTTGCTAGGGATCAGGGCCCCGTTCTAGGGTTTAGGGCTCAGGGTCTAGGGTTCCAGGCTCCGGCTTAGGGCTCCGTTGCTAGGGTTCAGGGCCCCGTTCTAAGGTTTAGGGCTCAGGGTCTAGGGTTCCAGGCTCCGTGTTAGGGCTTAGGGCTCCGTTGCTAGGGTTCAGGGCCCCATTCTAGGGTTTAGGGCTCAGGGTCTAGGGTTCCAGGCTCCGGCTTAGGGCTCCGTTGCTAGGGATCAGGGCCCAGTTCTAGGGTTTAGGGCTCAGGGTCTAGGGTTCCAGGCTCCGGGTTAGGGCTCCGTTGCTAGGGATCAGGGCCCCGTTCTAGGGTTTAGGGCTCAGGGTCTAGGGTTCCAGGCTCCGGCTTAGGGCTCCGTTGCTAGGGTTCAGGGCCCCGTTCTAAGGTTTAGGGCTCAGGGTCTAGGGTTCCAGGCTCCGTGTTAGGGCTTAGGGCTCCGTTGCTAGGGTTCAGGGCCCCATTCTAGGGTTTAGGGCTCAGGGTCTAGGGTTCCAGGCTCCGGGTTGGGGCTCCGTTGCTAGGGATCAGGGCCCCGTTCTAGGGTTTAGGGCTCAGGGTCTAGGGTTCCAGGCTCCGGGTTAGGGCTTAGGGCTCCGTTGCTAGGGTTCAGGGCCCCATTCTAGGGTTTAGGGCTCAGGGTCTAGGGTTCCAGGCTCCGGCTTAGGGCTCCGTTGCTAGGGTTCAGGGCCCCGTTCTAAGGTTTAGGGCTCAGGGTCTAGGGTTCCAGGCTCCGGCTTAGGGCTCCGTTGCTAGGGTTCAGGGCCCCGTTCTAGGGTTTAGGGCTCAGGGTCTAGGGTTCCAGGCTCCGGCTTAGGGCTCCGTTGCTAGGGATCAGGGCCCCGTTCTAGGGTTTAGGGCTCAGGGTCTAGGGTTCCAGGCTCCGGCTTAGGGCTCCGTTGCTAGGGTTCAGGGCCCCTTTCGAAGGTTTAGGGCTCAGGGTCTAGGGTTCCAGGCTCCGGGTTAGGGCTTCGGGCTCCGTTGCTAGGGTTCAGGGCCCCGTTCTAGGGTTTAGGGCTCAGGGTCTAGGGTTCCAGGCTCCGGGTTGGGGCTTAGGGCTCCGTTGCTAGGGTTCAGGGCCCCGTTCTAGGGTTTAGGGCTCAGGGTCTAGGGTTCCAGGCTCCGGGTTAGGGCTTAGGGCTCCGTTGCTAGGGTTCAGGGCCCCATTCTAGGGTTTAGGGCTCAGGGTCTAGGGTTCCAGGCTCCGGCTTAGGGCTCCGTTGCTAGGGTTCAGGGCCCCGTTCTAAGGTTTAGGGCTCAGGGTCTAGGGTTCCAGGCTCCGTGTTAGGGCTTAGGGCTCCGTTGCTAGGGTTCAGGGCCCCATTCTAGGGTTTAGGGCTCAGGGTCTAGGGTTCCAGGCTTTGGGTTAGGGCTTAGGGCTCCGTTGCTAGGGTTCAGGGCCCCATTCTAGGGTTTAGGGCTCAGGGTCTAGGGTTCCAGGCTCCGGCTTAGGGCTCCGTTGCTAGGGATCAGGGCCCCGTTCTAAGGTTTAGGGCTCAGGGTCTAGGGTTCCAGGCTCCGGCTTAGGGCTTAGGGCTCCGTTGCTAGGGTTCAGGGCCCCATTCTAGGGTTTAGGGCTCAGAGTCTAGGGTTCCAGGCTCCGGCTTAGGGCTCCGTTGCTAGGGATCAGGGCCCCGTTCTAGGGTTTAGGGCTCAGGGTCTAGGGTTCCAGGCTCCGGCTTAGGGCTCCGTTGCTAGGGTTCAGGGCCCCTTTCGAAGGTTTAGGGCTCAGGGTCTAGGGTTCCAGGCTCCGGGTTAGGGCTTCGGGCTCCGTTGCTAGGGTTCAGGGCCCCGTTCTAGGGTTTAGGGCTCAGAGTCTAGGGTTCCAGGCTCCGGCTTAGGGCTCCGTTGCTAGGGATCAGGGCCCCGTTCTAGGGTTTAGGGCTCAGGGTCTAGGGTTCCAGGCTCCGGCTTAGGGCTCCGTTGCTAGGGTTCAGGGCCCCGTTCTAAGGTTTAGGGCTCAGGGTCTAGGGTTCCAGGCTCCGGGTTAGGGCTCCGTTGCTAGGGATCAGGGCCCCGTTCTAGGGTTTAGGGCTCAGGGTCTAGGGTTCCAGGCTCCGGGTTAGGGCTCCGTTGCTAGGGTTCAGGGCCCCTTTCGAAGGTTTAGGGCTCAGGGTCTAGGGTTCCAGGCTCCGGGTTAGGGCTTCGGGCTCCGTTGCTAGGGTTCAGGGCCCCGTTCTAGGGTTTAGGGCTCAGGGTCTAGGGTTCCAGGCTCCGGGTTGGGGCTTAGGGCTCCGTTGCTAGGGTTCAGGGCCCCGTTCTAGGGTTTAGGGCTCAGGGTCTAGGGTTCCAGGCTCCGGGTTAGGGCTTAGGGCTCCGTTGCTAGGGTTCAGGGCCCCATTCTAGGGTTTAGGGCTCAGGGTCTAGGGTTCCAGGCTCCGGCTTAGGGCTCCGTTGCTAGGGTTCAGGGCCCCGTTCTAAGGTTTAGGGCTCAGGGTCTAGGGTTCCAGGCTCCGTGTTAGGGCTTAGGGCTCCGTTGCTAGGGTTCAGGGCCCCATTCTAGGGTTTAGGGCTCAGGGTCTAGGGTTCCAGGCTCCGGCTTAGGGCTCCGTTGCTAGGGATCAGGGCCCCGTTCTAGGGTTTAGGGCTCAGGGTCTAGGGTTCCAGGCTCCGGGTTAGGGCTCCGTTGCTAGGGATCAGGGCCCCGTTCTAGGGTTTAGGGCTCAGGGTCTAGGGTTCCAGGCTCCGGCTTAGGGCTCCGTTGCTAGGGTTCAGGGCCCCTTTCGAAGGTTTAGGGCTCAGGGTCTAGGGTTCCAGGCTCCGGGTTAGGGCTTCGGGCTCCGTTGCTAGGGTTCAGGGCCCCGTTCTAGGGTTTAGGGCTCAGGGTCTAGGGTTCCAGGCTCCGGGTTGGGGCTTAGGGCTCCGTTGCTAGGGTTCAGGGCCCCGTTCTAGGGTTTAGGGCTCAGGGTCTAGGGTTCCAGGCTCCGGGTTGGGGCTTAGGGCTCCGTTGCTAGGGTTCAGGGCCCCGTTCTAGGGTTTAGGGCTCAGGGTCTAGGGTTCCAGGCTCCGGGTTAGGGCTTAGGGCTCCGTTGCTAGGGTTCAGGGCCCCGTTCTAGGGTTTAGGGCTCAGGGTCTAGGGTTCCAGGCTCCGGGTTGGGGCTTAGGGCTCCGTTGCTAGGGTTCAGGGCCCCGTTCTAGGGTTTAGGGCTCAGGGTCTAGGGTTCCAGGCTCCGGGTTAGGGCTTAGGGCTCCGTTGCTAGGGTTCAGGGCCCCATTCTAGGGTTTAGGGCTCAGGGTCTAGGGTTCCAGGCTCCGGCTTAGGGCTCCGTTGCTAGGGTTCAGGGCCCCGTTCTAAGGTTTAGGGCTCAGGGTCTAGGGTTCCAGGCTCCGTGTTAGGGCTTAGGGCTCCGTTGCTAGGGTTCAGGGCCCCGTTCTAGGGTTTAGGGCTCAGGGTCTAGGGTTCCAGGCTCCGTGTTGGGGCTTAGGGCTCCGTTGCTAGGGTTCAGGGCCCCGTTCTAGGGTTTAGGGCTCAGGGTCTAGGGTTCCAGGCTCCGGCTTAGGGCTCCGTTGCTAGGGTTCAGGGCCCCGTTCTAAGGTTTAGGGCTCAGGGTCTAGGGTTCCAGGCTCCGTGTTAGGGCTTAGGGCTCCGTTGCTAGGGTTCAGGGCCCCATTCTAGGGTTTAGGGCTCAGGGTCTAGGGTTCCAGGCTCCGGCTTAGGGCTCCGTTGCTAGGGTTCAGGGCCCCGTTCTAAGGTTTAGGGCTCAGGGTCTAGGGTTCCAGGCTCCGGCTTAGGGCTCCGTTGCTAGGGTTCAGGGCCCCGTTCTAAGGTTTAGGGCTCAGGGTCTAGGGTTCCAGGCTCCGGGTTAGGGCTTAGGGCTCCGTTGCTAGGGTTCAGGGCCCCATTCTAGGGTTTAGGGCTCAGAGTCTAGGGTTCCAGGCTCCGGCTTAGGGCTCCGTTGCTAGGGATCAGGGCCCCGTTCTAGGGTTTAGGGCTCAGGGTCTAGGTTTCCAGGCTCCGGCTTAGGGCTCCGTTGCTAGGGTTCAGGGCCCCGTTCTAAGGTTTAGGGCTCAGGGTCTAGGGTTCCAGGCTCCGTGTTAGGGCTTAGGGCTCCGTTGCTAGGGTTCAGGGCCCCATTCTAGGGTTTAGGGCTCAGGGTCTAGGGTTCCAGGCTCCGTGTTAGGGCTCCGTTGCTAGGGATCAGGGCCCCATTCTAGGGTTTAGGGCTCAGGGTCTAGGGTTCCAGGCTCCGGGTTAGGGCTTAGGGCTCCGTTGCTAGGGTTCAGGGCCCCATTCTAGGGTTTAGGGCTCAGGGTCTAGGGTTCCAGGCTCCGGCTTAGGGCTCCGTTGCTAGGGATCAGGGCCCAGTTCTAGGGTTTAGGGCTCAGGGTCTAGGGTTCCAGGCTCCGTGTTAGGGCTTAGGGCTCCGTTGCTAGGGTTCAGGGCCCCATTCTAGGGTTTAGGGCTCAGAGTCTAGGGTTCCAGGCTCCGGCTTAGGGCTCCGTTGCTAGGGATCAGGGCCCCGTTCTAGGGTTTAGGGCTCAGGGTCTAGGTTTCCAGGCTCCGGCTTAGGGCTCCGTTGCTAGGGTTCAGGGCCCCGTTCTAAGGTTTAGGGCTCAGGGTCTAGGGTTCCAGGCTCCGGCTTAGGGCTCCGTTGCTAGGGTTCAGGGCCCCGTTCTAAGGTTTAGGGCTCAGGGTCTAGGGTTCCAGGCTCCGGGTTAGGGCTTAGGGCTCCGTTGCTAGGGTTCAGGGCCCCGTTCTAGGGTTTAGGGCTCAGGGTCTAGGGTTCCAGGCTCCGGGTTGGGGCTTAGGGCTCCGTTGCTAGGGTTCAGGGCCCCGTTCTAGGGTTTAGGGCTCAGGGTCTAGGGTTCCAGGCTCCGGCTTAGGGCTCCGTTGCTAGGGTTCAGGGCCCCTTTCGAAGGTTTAGGGCTCAGGGTCTAGGGTTCCAGGCTCCGGGTTAGGGCTTCGGGCTCCGTTGCTAGGGTTCAGGGCCCCGTTCTAGGGTTTAGGGCTCAGGGTCTAGGGTTCCAGGCTCCGGCTTAGGGCTCCGTTGCTAGGGATCAGGGCCCCGTTCTAGGGTTTAGGGCTCAGGGTCTAGGGTTCCAGGCTCCGGCTTAGGGCTCCGTTGCTAGGGTTCAGGGCCCCGTTCTAAGGTTTAGGGCTCAGGGTCTAGGGTTCCAGGCTCCGTGTTAGGGCTTAGGGCTCCGTTGCTAGGGTTCAGGGCCCCATTCTAGGGTTTAGGGCTCAGGGTCTAGGGTTCCAGGCTCCGGGTTGGGGCTCCGTTGCTAGGGATCAGGGCCCCGTTCTAGGGTTTAGGGCTCAGGGTCTAGGGTTCCAGGCTCCGGGTTAGGGCTTAGGGCTCCGTTGCTAGGGTTCAGGGCCCCATTCTAGGGTTTAGGGCTCAGGGTCTAGGGTTCCAGGCTCCGGCTTAGGGCTCCGTTGCTAGGGTTCAGGGCCCCGTTCTAAGGTTTAGGGCTCAGGGTCTAGGGTTCCAGGCTCCGGCTTAGGGCTCCGTTGCTAGGGTTCAGGGCCCCGTTCTAAGGTTTAGGGCTCAGGGTCTAGGGTTCCAGGCTCCGGCTTAGGGCTCCGTTGCTAGGGATCAGGGCCCCGTTCTAGGGTTTAGGGCTCAGGGTCTAGGGTTCCAGGCTCCGGGTTAGGGCTCCGTTGCTAGGGATCAGGGCCCCGTTCTAGGGTTTAGGGCTCAGGGTCTAGGGTTCCAGGCTCCGGGTTAGGGCTCCGTTGCTAGGGATCAGGGCCCCGTTCTAGGGTTTAGGGCTCAGGGTCTAGGGTTCCAGGCTCCGGCTTAGGGCTCCGTTGCTAGGGTTCAGGGCCCCTTTCGAAGGTTTAGGGCTCAGGGTCTAGGGTTCCAGGCTTTGGGTTAGGGCTTAGGGCTCCGTTGCTAGGGTTCAGGGCCCCGTTCTAGGGTTTAGGGCTCAGGGTCTAGGGTTCCAGGCTCCGGGTTGGGGCTTAGGGCTCCGTTGCTAGGGTTCAGGGCCCCGTTCTAGGGTTTAGGGCTCAGGGTCTAGGGTTCCAGGCTCCGTGTTAGGGCTTAGGGCTCCGTTGCTAGGGTTCAGGGCCCCATTCTAGGGTTTAGGGCTCAGGGTCTAGGGTTCCAGGCTCCGGCTTAGGGCTCCGTTGCTAGGGATCAGGGCCCCGTTCTAGGGTTTAGGGCTCAGGGTCTAGGGTTCCAGGCTCCGGCTTAGGGCTCCGTTGCTAGGGTTCAGGGCCCCTTTCGAAGGTTTAGGGCTCAGGGTCTAGGGTTCCAGGCTCCGGGTTAGGGCTCCGTTGCTAGGGTTCAGGGCCCCTTTCGAAGGTTTAGGGCTCAGGGTCTAGGGTTCCAGGCTCCGGGTTAGGGCTTCGGGCTCCGTTGCTAGGGTTCAGGGCCCCGTTCTAGGGTTTAGGGCTCAGGGTCTAGGGTTCCAGGCTCCGGGTTGGGGCTTAGGGCTCCGTTGCTAGGGTTCAGGGCCCCGTTCTAGGGTTTAGGGCTCAGGGTCTAGGGTTCCAGGCTCCGTGTTGGGGCTTAGGGCTCCGTTGCTAGGGTTCAGGGCCCCGTTCTAGGGTTTAGGGCTCAGGGTCTAGGGTTCCAGGCTCCGGCTTAGGGCTCCGTTGCTAGGGTTCAGGGCCCCGTTCTAAGGTTTAGGGCTCAGGGTCTAGGGTTCCAGGCTCCGTGTTAGGGCTTAGGGCTCCGTTGCTAGGGTTCAGGGCCCCGTTCTAGGGTTTAGGGCTCAGGGTCTAGGGTTCCAGGCTCCGGGTTGGGGCTTAGGGCTCCGTTGCTAGGGTTCAGGGCCCCGTTCTAGGGTTTAGGGCTCAGGGTCTAGGGTTCCAGGCTCCGGGTTGGGGCTTAGGGCTCCGTTGCTAGGGTTCAGGGCCCCGTTCTAGGGTTTAGGGCTCAGGGTCTAGGGTTCCAGGCTCCGGCTTAGGGCTCCGTTGCTAGGGATCAGGGCCCCGTTCTAGGGTTTAGGGCTCAGGGTCTAGGGTTCCAGGCTCCGGCTTAGGGCTCCGTTGCTAGGGTTCAGGGCCCCGTTCTAAGGTTTAGGGCTCAGGGTCTAGGGTTCCAGGCTCCGTGTTAGGGCTTAGGGCTCCGTTGCTAGGGTTCAGGGCCCCATTCTAGGGTTTAGGGCTCAGGGTCTAGGGTTCCAGGCTTTGGGTTAGGGCTTAGGGCTCCGTTGCTAGGGTTCAGGGCCCCGTTCTAGGGTTTAGGGCTCAGGGTCTAGGGTTCCAGGCTCCGGGTTGGGGCTTAGGGCTCCGTTGCTAGGGTTCAGGGCCCCGTTCTAGGGTTTAGGGCTCAGGGTCTAGGGTTCCAGGCTCCGGGTTGGGGCTTAGGGCTCCGTTGCTAGGGTTCAGGGCCCCGTTCTAGGGTTTAGGGCTCAGGGTCTAGGGTTCCAGGCTCCGGCTTAGGGCTCCGTTGCTAGGGATCAGGGCCCCGTTCTAGGGTTTAGGGCTCAGGGTCTAGGGTTCCAGGCTCCGGCTTAGGGCTCCGTTGCTAGGGTTCAGGGCCCCGTTCTAAGGTTTAGGGCTCAGGGTCTAGGGTTCCAGGCTCCGTGTTAGGGCTTAGGGCTCCGTTGCTAGGGTTCAGGGCCCCATTCTAGGGTTTAGGGCTCAGGGTCTAGGGTTCCAGGCTCCGGCTTAGGGCTCCGTTGCTAGGGATCAGGGCCCCGTTCTAGGGTTTAGGGCTCAGGGTCTAGGGTTCCAGGCTCCGGGTTAGGGCTCCGTTGCTAGGGATCAGGGCCCCGTTCTAGGGTTTAGGGCTCAGGGTCTAGGGTTCCAGGCTCCGGCTTAGGGCTCCGTTGCTAGGGTTCAGGGCCCCTTTCGAAGGTTTAGGGCTCAGGGTCTAGGGTTCCAGGCTCCGGGTTAGGGCTTCGGGCTCCGTTGCTAGGGTTCAGGGCCCCGTTCTAGGGTTTAGGGCTCAGGGTCTAGGGTTCCAGGCTCCGGCTTAGGGCTCCGTTGCTAGGGTTCAGGGCCCCGTTCTAAGGTTTAGGGCTCAGGGTCTAGGGTTCCAGGCTCCGTGTTAGGGCTTAGGGCTCCGTTGCTAGGGTTCAGGGCCCCATTCTAGGGTTTAGGGCTCAGGGTCTAGGGTTCCAGGCTCCGGGTTGGGGCTTAGGGCTCCGTTGCTAGGGTTCAGGGCCCCGTTCTAGGGTTTAGGGCTCAGGGTCTAGGGTTCCAGGCTCCGGGTTGGGGCTTAGGGCTCCGTTGCTAGGGTTCAGGGCCCCGTTCTAGGGTTTAGGGCTCAGGGTCTAGGGTTCCAGGCTCCGGCTTAGGGCTCCGTTGCTAGGGATCAGGGCCCCGTTCTAGGGTTTAGGGCTCAGGGTCTAGGGTTCCAGGCTCCGGGTTAGGGCTCCGTTGCTAGGGTTCAGGGCCCCTTTCGAAGGTTTAGGGCTCAGGGTCTAGGGTTCCAGGCTCCGTGTTAGGGCTTAGGGCTCCGTTGCTAGGGTTCAGGGCCCCATTCTAGGGTTTAGGGCTCAGGGTCTAGGGTTCCAGGCTCCGGCTTAGGGCTCCGTTGCTAGGGTTCAGGGCCCCGTTCTAAGGTTTAGGGCTCAGGGTCTAGGGTTCCAGGCTCCGGGTTAGGGCTTCGGGCTCCGTTGCTAGGGTTCAGGGCCCCGTTCTAGGGTTTAGGGCTCAGGGTCTAGGGTTCCAGGCTCCGGCTTAGGGCTCCGTTGCTAGGGATCAGGGCCCCGTTCTAGGGTTTAGGGCTCAGGGTCTAGGGTTCCAGGCTCCGGGTTAGGGCTCCGTTGCTAGGGATCAGGGCCCCGTTCTAGGGTTTAGGGCTCAGGGTCTAGGGTTCCAGGCTCCGGCTTAGGGCTCCGTTGCTAGGGTTCAGGGCCCCTTTCGAAGGTTTAGGGCTCAGGGTCTAGGGTTCCAGGCTCCGGGTTAGGGCTTCGGGCTCCGTTGCTAGGGTTCAGGGCCCCGTTTTAGGGTTTAGGGCTCAGGGTCTAGGGTTCCAGGCTCCGGGTTGGGGCTTAGGGCTCCGTTGCTAGGGTTCAGGGCCCCGTTCTAGGGTTTAGGGCTCAGGGTCTAGGGTTCCAGGCTCCGGGTTGGGGCTTAGGGCTCCCTTGCTAGGGTTCAGGGCCCCGTTCTAGGGTTTAGGGCTCAGGGTCTAGGGTTCCAGGCTCCGGGTTAGGGCTTAGGGCTCCGTTGCTAGGGTTCAGGGCCCCGTTCTAGGGTTTAGGGCTCGGGGTCTAGGGTTCCAGGCTCCGGCTTAGGGCTCCGTTGCTAGGGATCAGGGCCCCGTTCTAGGGTTTAGGGCTCAGGGTCTAGGGTTCCAGGCTTTGTGTTAGGGCTTAGGGCTCCGTTGCTAGGGTTCAGGGCCCCATTCTAGGGTTTAGGGCTCAGGGTCTAGGGTTCCAGGCTCCGGGTTAGGGCTCCGTTGCTAGGGATCAGGGCCCCGTTCTAGGGTTTAGGGCTCAGGGTCTAGGGTTCCAGGCTCCGGCTTAGGGCTCCGTTGCTAGGGATCAGGGCCCCGTTCTAGGGTTTAGGGCTCAGGGTCTAGGGTTCCAGGCTCCGGGTTAGGGCTCCGTTGCTAGGGTTCAGGGCCCCTTTCGAAGGTTTAGGGCTCAGGGTCTAGGGTTCCAGGCTCCGTGTTAGGGCTTAGGGCTCCGTTGCTAGGGTTCAGGGCCCCATTCTAGGGTTTAGGGCTCAGGGTCTAGGGTTCCAGGCTCCGGCTTAGGGCTCCGTTGCTAGGGTTCAGGGCCCCGTTCTAAGGTTTAGGGCTCAGGGTCTAGGGTTCCAGGCTCCGGGTTAGGGCTTCGGGCTCCGTTGCTAGGGTTCAGGGCCCCGTTCTAGGGTTTAGGGCTCAGGGTCTAGGGTTCCAGGCTCCGGCTTAGGGCTCCGTTGCTAGGGATCAGGGCCCCGTTCTAAGGTTTAGGGCTCAGGGTCTAGGGTTCCAGGCTCCGGCTTAGGGCTTAGGGCTCCGTTGCTAGGGTTCAGGGCCCCATTCTAGGGTTTAGGGCTCAGAGTCTAGGGTTCCAGGCTCCGGCTTAGGGCTCCGTTGCTAGGGATCAGGGCCCCGTTCTAGGGTTTAGGGCTCAGGGTCTAGGGTTCCAGGCTCCGGCTTAGGGCTTAGGGCTCCGTTGCTAGGGTTCAGGTCCCCGTTCTAGGGTTTAGGGCTCAGGGTCTAGGGTTCCAGGCTCCGGCTTAGGGCTCCGTTGCTAGGGTTCAGGGCCCCGTTCTAAGGTTTAGGGCTCAGGGTCTAGGGTTCCAGGCTCCGGCTTAGGGCTCCGTTGCTAGGGATCAGGGCCCCGTTCTAGGGTTTAGGGCTCAGGGTCTAGGGTTCCAGGCTCCGGGTTAGGGCTCCGTTGCTAGGGATCAGGGCCCCGTTCTAGGGTTTAGGGCTCAGGGTCTAGGGTTCCAGGCTCCGGGTTAGGGCTCCGTTGCTAGGGATCAGGGCCCCGTTCTAGGGTTTAGGGCTCAGGGTCTAGGGTTCCAGGCTCCGGCTTAGGGCTCCGTTGCTAGGGTTCAGGGCCCCTTTCGAAGGTTTAGGGCTCAGGGTCTAGGGTTCCAGGCTTTGGGTTAGGGCTTAGGGCTCCGTTGCTAGGGTTCAGGGCCCCGTTCTAGGGTTTAGGGCTCAGGGTCTAGGGTTCCAGGCTTTGGGTTAGGGCTTAGGGCTCCGTTGCTAGGGTTCAGGGCCCCGTTCTAGGGTTTAGGGCTCAGGGTCTAGGGTTCCAGGCTCCGGGTTGGGGCTTAGGGCTCCGTTGCTAGGGTTCAGGGCCCCGTTCTAGGGTTTAGGGCTCAGGGTCTAGGGTTCCAGGCTCCGGCTTAGGGCTCCGTTGCTAGGGATCAGGGCCCCGTTCTAGGGTTTAGGGCTCAGGGTCTAGGGTTCCAGGCTCCGGGTTAGGGCTCCGTTGCTAGGGTTCAGGGCCCCTTTCGAAGGTTTAGGGCTCAGGGTCTAGGGTTCCAGGCTCCGTGTTAGGGCTTAGGGCTCCGTTGCTAGGGTTCAGGGCCCCATTCTAGGGTTTAGGGCTCAGGGTCTAGGGTTCCAGGCTCCGGCTTAGGGCTCCGTTGCTAGGGTTCAGGGCCCCGTTCTAAGGTTTAGGGCTCAGGGTCTAGGGTTCCAGGCTCCGGGTTAGGGCTTCGGGCTCCGTTGCTAGGGTTCAGGGCCCCATTCTAGGGTTTAGGGCTCAGGGTCTAGGGTTCCAGGCTCCGGCTTAGGGCTCCGTTGCTAGGGTTCAGGGCCCCGTTCTAAGGTTTAGGGCTCAGGGTCTAGGGTTCCAGGCTCCGTGTTAGGGCTTAGGGCTCCGTTGCTAGGGTTCAGGGCCCCATTCTAGGGTTTAGGGCTCAGAGTCTAGGGTTCCAGGCTCCGGCTTAGGGCTCCGTTGCTAGGGATCAGGGCCCCGTTCTAGGGTTTAGGGCTCAGGGTCTAGGTTTCCAGGCTCCGGCTTAGGGCTCCGTTGCTAGGGTTCAGGGCCCCGTTCTAAGGTTTAGGGCTCAGGGTCTAGGGTTCCAGGCTCCGGCTTAGGGCTCCGTTGCTAGGGTTCAGGGCCCCTTTCGAAGGTTTAGGGCTCAGGGTCTAGGGTTCCAGGCTCCGTGTTAGGGCTTAGGGCTCCGTTGCTAGGGTTCAGGGCCCCATTCTAGGGTTTAGGGCTCAGGGTCTAGGGTTCCAGGCTCCGGCTTAGGGCTCCGTTGCTAGGGATCAGGGCCCCGTTCTAGGGTTTAGGGCTCAGGGTCTAGGGTTCCAGGCTCCGGGTTAGGGCTCCGTTGCTAGGGATCAGGGCCCCGTTCTAGGGTTTAGGGCTCAGGGTCTAGGGTTCCAGGCTTTGGGTTAGGGCTTAGGGCTCCGTTGCTAGGGTTCAGGGCCCCATTCTAGGGTTTAGGGCTCAGAGTCTAGGGTTCCAGGCTCCGGCTTAGGGCTCCGTTGCTAGGGATCAGGGCCCCGTTCTAGGGTTTAGGGCTCAGGGTCTAGGGTTCCAGGCTCCGGGTTGGGGCTTAGGGCTCCGTTGCTAGGGTTCAGGGCCCCGTTCTAGGGTTTAGGGCTCAGGGTCTAGGGTTCCAGGCTCCGTGTTAGGGCTTAGGGCTCCGTTGCTAGGGTTCAGGGCCCCATTCTAGGGTTTAGGGCTCAGGGTCTAGGGTTCCAGGCTCCGGCTTAGGGCTCCGTTGCTAGGGTTCAGGGCCCCGTTCTAAGGTTTAGGGCTCAGGGTCTAGGGTTCCAGGCTCCGGGTTAGGGCTTAGGGCTCCGTTGCTAGGGTTCAGGGCCCCATTCTAGGGTTTAGGGCTCAGAGTCTAGGGTTCCAGGCTCCGGCTTAGGGCTCCGTTGCTAGGGATCAGGGCCCCGTTCTAGGGTTTAGGGCTCAGGGTCTAGGGTTCCAGGCTCCGGCTTAGGGCTCCGTTGCTAGGGTTCAGGGCCCCGTTCTAAGGTTTAGGGCTCAGGGTCTAGGGTTCCAGGCTCCGTGTTAGGGCTTAGGGCTCCGTTGCTAGGGTTCAGGGCCCCATTCTAGGGTTTAGGGCTCAGGGTCTAGGGTTCCAGGCTCCGGCTTAGGGCTCCGTTGCTAGGGTTCAGGGCCCCGTTCTAAGGTTTAGGGCTCAGGGTCTAGGGTTCCAGGCTCCGTGTTAGGGCTTAGGGCTCCGTTGCTAGGGTTCAGGGCCCCATTCTAGGGTTTAGGGCTCAGGGTCTAGGGTTCCAGGCTCCGGCTTAGGGCTCCGTTGCTAGGGTTCAGGGCCCCGTTCTAAGGTTTAGGGCTCAGGGTCTAGGGTTCCAGGCTCCGGGTTAGGGCTTCGGGCTCCGTTGCTAGGGTTCAGGGCCCCATTCTAGGGTTTAGGGCTCAGGGTCTAGGGTTCCAGGCTCCGGCTTAGGGCTCCGTTGCTAGGGTTCAGGGCCCCGTTCTAAGGTTTAGGGCTCAGGGTCTAGGGTTCCAGGCTCCGTGTTAGGGCTTAGGGCTCCGTTGCTAGGGTTCAGGGCCCCATTCTAGGGTTTAGGGCTCAGAGTCTAGGGTTCCAGGCTCCGGCTTAGGGCTCCGTTGCTAGGGATCAGGGCCCCGTTCTAGGGTTTAGGGCTCAGGGTCTAGGTTTCCAGGCTCCGGCTTAGGGCTCCGTTGCTAGGGTTCAGGGCCCCGTTCTAAGGTTTAGGGCTCAGGGTCTAGGGTTCCAGGCTCCGGCTTAGGGCTCCGTTGCTAGGGTTCAGGGCCCCTTTCGAAGGTTTAGGGCTCAGGGTCTAGGGTTCCAGGCTCCGTGTTAGGGCTTAGGGCTCCGTTGCTAGGGTTCAGGGCCCCATTCTAGGGTTTAGGGCTCAGGGTCTAGGGTTCCAGGCTCCGGCTTAGGGCTCCGTTGCTAGGGATCAGGGCCCCGTTCTAGGGTTTAGGGCTCAGGGTCTAGGGTTCCAGGCTCCGGGTTAGGGCTCCGTTGCTAGGGATCAGGGCCCCGTTCTAGGGTTTAGGGCTCAGGGTCTAGGGTTCCAGGCTCCGGGTTAGGGCTTAGGGCTCCGTTGCTAGGGTTCAGGGCCCCATTCTAGGGTTTAGGGCTCAGAGTCTAGGGTTCCAGGCTCCGGCTTAGGGCTCCGTTGCTAGGGATCAGGGCCCAGTTCTAGGGTTTAGGGCTCAGGGTCTAGGGTTCCAGGCTCCGGCTTAGGGCTCCGTTGCTAGGGTTCAGGGCCCCGTTCTAAGGTTTAGGGCTCAGGGTCTAGGGTTCCAGGCTCCGGCTTAGGGCTCCGTTGCTAGGGTTCAGGGCCCCTTTCGAAGGTTTAGGGCTCAGGGTCTAGGGTTCCAGGCTCCGTGTTAGGGCTTAGGGCTCCGTTGCTAGGGTTCAGGGCCCCATTCTAGGGTTTAGGGCTCAGGGTCTAGGGTTCCAGGCTCCGGCTTAGGGCTCCGTTGCTAGGGATCAGGGCCCCGTTCTAGGGTTTAGGGCTCAGGGTCTAGGGTTCCAGGCTCCGGGTTAGGGCTCCGTTGCTAGGGATCAGGGCCCCGTTCTAGGGTTTAGGGCTCAGGGTCTAGGGTTCCAGGCTTTGGGTTAGGGCTTAGGGCTCCGTTGCTAGGGTTCAGGGCCCCATTCTAGGGTTTAGGGCTCAGAGTCTAGGGTTCCAGGCTCCGGCTTAGGGCTCCGTTGCTAGGGATCAGGGCCCCGTTCTAGGGTTTAGGGCTCAGGGTCTAGGGTTCCAGGCTCCGGGTTGGGGCTTAGGGCTCCGTTGCTAGGGTTCAGGGCCCCGTTCTAGGGTTTAGGGCTCAGGGTCTAGGGTTCCAGGCTCCGTGTTAGGGCTTAGGGCTCCGTTGCTAGGGTTCAGGGCCCCATTCTAGGGTTTAGGGCTCAGGGTCTAGGGTTCCAGGCTCCGGCTTAGGGCTCCGTTGCTAGGGTTCAGGGCCCCGTTCTAAGGTTTAGGGCTCAGGGTCTAGGGTTCCAGGCTCCGGGTTAGGGCTCCGTTGCTAGGGATCAGGGCCCCGTTCTAGGGTTTAGGGCTCAGGGTCTAGGGTTCCAGGCTCCGGCTTAGGGCTCCGTTGCTAGGGTTCAGGGCCCCGTTCTAAGGTTTAGGGCTCAGGGTCTAGGGTTCCAGGCTCCGTGTTAGGGCTTAGGGCTCCGTTGCTAGGGTTCAGGGCCCCGTTCTAGGGTTTAGGGCTCAGGGTCTAGGGTTCCAGGCTCCGGGTTAGGGCTTAGGGCTCCGTTGCTAGGGTTCAGGGCCCCGTTCTAGGGTTTAGGGCTCAGGGTCTAGGGTTCCAGGCTCCGGCTTAGGGCTCCGTTGCTAGGGATCAGGGCCCCATTCTAGGGTTTAGGGCTCAGGGTCTAGGGTTCCAGGCTCCGGCTTAGGGCTCCGTTGCTAGGGTTCAGGGCCCCGTTCTAAGGTTTAGGGCTCAGGGTCTAGGGTTCCAGGCTCCGTGTTAGGGCTTAGGGCTCCGTTGCTAGGGTTCAGGGCCCCATTCTAGGGTTTAGGGCTCAGGGTCTAGGGTTCCAGGCTTTGGGTTAGGGCTTAGGGCTCCGTTGCTAGGGTTCAGGGCCCCATTCTAGGGTTTAGGGCTCAGGGTCTAGGGTTCCAGGCTCCGGCTTAGGGCTCCGTTGCTAGGGATCAGGGCCCCGTTCTAAGGTTTAGGGCTCAGGGTCTAGGGTTCCAGGCTCCGGCTTAGGGCTTAGGGCTCCGTTGCTAGGGTTCAGGGCCCCATTCTAGGGTTTAGGGCTCAGAGTCTAGGGTTCCAGGCTCCGGCTTAGGGCTCCGTTGCTAGGGATCAGGGCCCCGTTCTAGGGTTTAGGGCTCAGGGTCTAGGGTTCCAGGCTCCGTGTTAGGGCTTAGGGCTCCGTTGCTAGGGTTCAGGGCCCCATTCTAGGGTTTAGGGCTCAGGGTCTAGGGTTCCAGGCTCCGGCTTAGGGCTCCGTTGCTAGGGATCAGGGCCCCGTTCTAGGGTTTAGGGCTCAGGGTCTAGGGTTCCAGGCTCCGGGTTAGGGCTCCGTTGCTAGGGATCAGGGCCCCGTTCTAGGGTTTAGGGCTCAGGGTCTAGGGTTCCAGGCTCCGGCTTAGGGCTCCGTTGCTAGGGTTCAGGGCCCCGTTCTAAGGTTTAGGGCTCAGGGTCTAGGGTTCCAGGCTCCGTGTTAGGGCTCCGTTGCTAGGGTTCAGGGCCCCTTTCGAAGGTTTAGGGCTCAGGGTCTAGGGTTCCAGGCTCCGTGTTAGGGCTTAGGGCTCCGTTGCTAGGGTTCAGGGCCCCATTCTAGGGTTTAGGGCTCAGGGTCTAGGGTTCCAGGCTCCGGCTTAGGGCTCCGTTGCTAGGGATCAGGGCCCCGTTCTAGGGTTTAGGGCTCAGGGTCTAGGGTTCCAGGCTCCGGCTTAGGGCTCCGTTGCTAGGGTTCAGGGCCCCGTTCTAAGGTTTAGGGCTCAGGGTCTAGGGTTCCAGGCTCCGTGTTAGGGCTTAGGGCTCCGTTGCTAGGGTTCAGGGCCCCATTCTAGGGTTTAGGGCTCAGAGTCTAGGGTTCCAGGCTCCGGCTTAGGGCTCCGTTGCTAGGGATCAGGGCCCCGTTCTAGGGTTTAGGGCTCAGGGTCTAGGGTTCCAGGCTCCGGCTTAGGGCTCCGTTGCTAGGGTTCAGGGCCCCGTTCTAAGGTTTAGGGCTCAGGGTCTAGGGTTCCAGGCTCCGTGTTAGGGCTTAGGGCTCCGTTGCTAGGGTTCAGGGCCCCATTCTAGGGTTTAGGGCTCAGGGTCTAGGGTTCCAGGCTCCGGCTTAGGGCTCCGTTGCTAGGGTTCAGGGCCCCGTTCTAAGGTTTAGGGCTCAGGGTCTAGGGTTCCAGGCTCCGTGTTAGGGCTTAGGGCTCCGTTGCTAGGGTTCAGGGCCCCATTCTAGGGTTTAGGGCTCAGGGTCTAGGGTTCCAGGCTCCGGGTTGGGGCTCCGTTGCTAGGGATCAGGGCCCCGTTCTAGGGTTTAGGGCTCAGGGTCTAGGGTTCCAGGCTCCGTGTTAGGGCTTAGGGCTCCGTTGCTAGGGTTCAGGGCCCCATTCTAGGGTTTAGGGCTCAGGGTCTAGGGTTCCAGGCTCCGGCTTAGGGCTCCGTTGCTAGGGTTCAGGGCCCCGTTCTAAGGTTTAGGGCTCAGGGTCTAGGGTTCCAGGCTCCGGCTTAGGGCTTAGGGCTCCGTTGCTAGGGTTCAGGTCCCCGTTCTAGGGTTTAGGGCTCAGGGTCTAGGGTTCCAGGCTCCGTGTTAGGGCTCCGTTGCTAGGGATCAGGGCCCCATTCTAGGGTTTAGGGCTCAGGGTCTAGGGTTCCAGGCTCCGGGTTAGGGCTTAGGGCTCCGTTGCTAGGGTTCAGGGCCCCATTCTAGGGTTTAGGGCTCAGGGTCTAGGGTTCCAGGCTCCGGCTTAGGGCTCCGTTGCTAGGGATCAGGGCCCCGTTCTAGGGTTTAGGGCTCAGGGTCTAGGGTTCCAGGCTCCGGCTTAGGGCTCCGTTGCTAGGGTTCAGGGCCCCGTTCTAAGGTTTAGGGCTCAGGGTCTAGGGTTCCAGGCTCCGTGTTAGGGCTTAGGGCTCCGTTGCTAGGGTTCAGGGCCCCATTCTAGGGTTTAGGGCTCAGGGTCTAGGGTTCCAGGCTCCGGCTTAGGGCTCCGTTGCTAGGGATCAGGGCCCAGTTCTAGGGTTTAGGGCTCAGGGTCTAGGGTTCCAGGCTCCGGGTTAGGGCTCCGTTGCTAGGGATCAGGGCCCCGTTCTAGGGTTTAGGGCTCAGGGTCTAGGGTTCCAGGCTCCGGCTTAGGGCTCCGTTGCTAGGGTTCAGGGCCCCGTTCTAAGGTTTAGGGCTCAGGGTCTAGGGTTCCAGGCTCCGGGTTAGGGCTTCGGGCTCCGTTGCTAGGGTTCAGGGCCCCGTTCTAGGGTTTAGGGCTCAGGGTCTAGGGTTCCAGGCTCCGGCTTAGGGCTCCGTTGCTAGGGATCAGGGCCCCGTTCTAGGGTTTAGGGCTCAGGGTCTAGGGTTCCAGGCTCCGGGTTAGGGCTCCGTTGCTAGGGATCAGGGCCCCGTTCTAGGGTTTAGGGCTCAGGGTCTAGGGTTCCAGGCTCCGGCTTAGGGCTCCGTTGCTAGGGATCAGGGCCCCGTTCTAGGGTTTAGGGCTCAGGGTCTAGGGTTCCAGGCTCCGGCTTAGGGCTCCGTTGCTAGGGTTCAGGGCCCCTTTCGAAGGTTTAGGGCTCAGGGTCTAGGGTTCCAGGCTCCGGGTTAGGGCTTCGGGCTCCGTTGCTAGGGTTCAGGGCCCCGTTCTAGGGTTTAGGGCTCAGGGTCTAGGGTTCCAGGCTCCGGGTTAGGGCTTAGGGCTCCGTTGCTAGGGTTCAGGGCCCCATTCTAGGGTTTAGGGCTCAGGGTCTAGGGTTCCAGGCTCCGGCTTAGGGCTCCGTTGCTAGGGTTCAGGGCCCCGTTCTAAGGTTTAGGGCTCAGGGTCTAGGGTTCCAGGCTCCGTGTTAGGGCTTAGGGCTCCGTTGCTAGGGTTCAGGGCCCCATTCTAGGGTTTAGGGCTCAGGGTCTAGGGTTCCAGGCTCCGGCTTAGGGCTCCGTTGCTAGGGATCAGGGCCCCGTTCTAGGGTTTAGGGCTCAGGGTCTAGGGTTCCAGGCTCCGGGTTAGGGCTTAGGGCTCCGTTGCTAGGGTTCAGGTCCCCGTTCTAGGGTTTAGGGCTCAGGGTCTAGGGTTCCAGGCTCCGTGTTAGGGCTCCGTTGCTAGGGATCAGGGCCCCATTCTAGGGTTTAGGGCTCAGGGTCTAGGGTTCCAGGCTCCGGGTTAGGGCTTAGGGCTCCGTTGCTAGGGTTCAGGGCCCCATTCTAGGGTTTAGGGCTCAGGGTCTAGGGTTCCAGGCTCCGGCTTAGGGCTCCGTTGCTAGGGTTCAGGGCCCCGTTCTAAGGTTTAGGGCTCAGGGTCTAGGGTTCCAGGCTCCGGGTTAGGGCTTAGGGCTCCGTTGCTAGGGTTCAGGGCCCCATTCTAGGGTTTAGGGCTCAGGGTCTAGGGTTCCAGGCTCCGGCTTAGGGCTCCGTTGCTAGGGATCAGGGCCCAGTTCTAGGGTTTAGGGCTCAGGGTCTAGGGTTCCAGGCTCCGGGTTAGGGCTCCGTTGCTAGGGATCAGGGCCCCGTTCTAGGGTTTAGGGCTCAGGGTCTAGGGTTCCAGGCTCCGGCTTAGGGCTCCGTTGCTAGGGTTCAGGGCCCCGTTCTAAGGTTTAGGGCTCAGGGTCTAGGGTTCCAGGCTCCGGGTTAGGGCTTCGGGCTCCGTTGCTAGGGTTCAGGGCCCCGTTCTAGGGTTTAGGGCTCAGGGTCTAGGGTTCCAGGCTCCGGCTTAGGGCTCCGTTGCTAGGGATCAGGGCCCCGTTCTAGGGTTTAGGGCTCAGGGTCTAGGGTTCCAGGCTCCGGGTTAGGGCTCCGTTGCTAGGGATCAGGGCCCCGTTCTAGGGTTTAGGGCTCAGGGTCTAGGGTTCCAGGCTCCGGCTTAGGGCTCCGTTGCTAGGGATCAGGGCCCCGTTCTAGGGTTTAGGGCTCAGGGTCTAGGGTTCCAGGCTCCGGCTTAGGGCTCCGTTGCTAGGGTTCAGGGCCCCTTTCGAAGGTTTAGGGCTCAGGGTCTAGGGTTCCAGGCTCCGGGTTAGGGCTTCGGGCTCCGTTGCTAGGGTTCAGGGCCCCGTTCTAGGGTTTAGGGCTCAGGGTCTAGGGTTCCAGGCTCCGGGTTAGGGCTTAGGGCTCCGTTGCTAGGGTTCAGGGCCCCATTCTAGGGTTTAGGGCTCAGGGTCTAGGGTTCCAGGCTCCGGCTTAGGGCTCCGTTGCTAGGGTTCAGGGCCCCGTTCTAAGGTTTAGGGCTCAGGGTCTAGGGTTCCAGGCTCCGTGTTAGGGCTTAGGGCTCCGTTGCTAGGGTTCAGGGCCCCATTCTAGGGTTTAGGGCTCAGGGTCTAGGGTTCCAGGCTCCGGCTTAGGGCTCCGTTGCTAGGGATCAGGGCCCCGTTCTAGGGTTTAGGGCTCAGGGTCTAGGGTTCCAGGCTCCGGGTTAGGGCTCCGTTGCTAGGGTTCAGGGCCCCTTTCGAAGGTTTAGGGCTCAGGGTCTAGGGTTCCAGGCTCCGTGTTAGGGCTTAGGGCTCCGTTGCTAGGGTTCAGGGCCCCATTCTAGGGTTTAGGGCTCAGGGTCTAGGGTTCCAGGCTCCGGCTTAGGGCTCCGTTGCTAGGGTTCAGGGCCCCGTTCTAAGGTTTAGGGCTCAGGGTCTAGGGTTCCAGGCTCCGGGTTAGGGCTTCGGGCTCCGTTGCTAGGGTTCAGGGCCCCATTCTAGGGTTTAGGGCTCAGGGTCTAGGGTTCCAGGCTCCGGCTTAGGGCTCCGTTGCTAGGGTTCAGGGCCCCGTTCTAAGGTTTAGGGCTCAGGGTCTAGGGTTCCAGGCTCCGTGTTAGGGCTTAGGGCTCCGTTGCTAGGGTTCAGGGCCCCATTCTAGGGTTTAGGGCTCAGGGTCTAGGGTTCCAGGCTCCGGGTTAGGGCTCCGTTGCTAGGGATCAGGGCCCCGTTCTAGGGTTTAGGGCTCAGGGTCTAGGGTTCCAGGCTCCGGGTTAGGGCTCCGTTGCTAGGGTTCAGGGCCCCTTTCGAAGGTTTAGGGCTCAGGGTCTAGGGTTCCAGGCTCCGTGTTAGGGCTTAGGGCTCCGTTGCTAGGGTTCAGGGCCCCATTCTAGGGTTTAGGGCTCAGGGTCTAGGGTTCCAGGCTCCGGCTTAGGGCTCCGTTGCTAGGGTTCAGGGCCCCGTTCTAAGGTTTAGGGCTCAGGGTCTAGGGTTCCAGGCTCCGGGTTAGGGCTTCGGGCTCCGTTGCTAGGGTTCAGGGCCCCGTTCTAGGGTTTAGGGCTCAGGGTCTAGGGTTCCAGGCTCCGGCTTAGGGCTCCGTTGCTAGGGATCAGGGCCCCGTTCTAGGGTTTAGGGCTCAGGGTCTAGGGTTCCAGGCTCCGGGTTAGGGCTCCGTTGCTAGGGATCAGGGCCCCGTTCTAGGGTTTAGGGCTCAGGGTCTAGGGTTCCAGGCTCCGGCTTAGGGCTCCGTTGCTAGGGATCAGGGCCCCGTTCTAGGGTTTAGGGCTCAGGGTCTAGGGTTCCAGGCTCCGGCTTAGGGCTCCGTTGCTAGGGTTCAGGGCCCCTTTCGAAGGTTTAGGGCTCAGGGTCTAGGGTTCCAGGCTCCGGGTTAGGGCTTCGGGCTCCGTTGCTAGGGTTCAGGGCCCCGTTCTAGGGTTTAGGGCTCAGGGTCTAGGGTTCCAGGCTCCGGGTTAGGGCTTAGGGCTCCGTTGCTAGGGTTCAGGGCCCCATTCTAGGGTTTAGGGCTCAGGGTCTAGGGTTCCAGGCTCCGGCTTAGGGCTCCGTTGCTAGGGTTCAGGGCCCCGTTCTAAGGTTTAGGGCTCAGGGTCTAGGGTTCCAGGCTCCGTGTTAGGGCTTAGGGCTCCGTTGCTAGGGTTCAGGGCCCCATTCTAGGGTTTAGGGCTCAGGGTCTAGGGTTCCAGGCTCCGGCTTAGGGCTCCGTTGCTAGGGATCAGGGCCCCGTTCTAGGGTTTAGGGCTCAGGGTCTAGGGTTCCAGGCTCCGGGTTAGGGCTCCGTTGCTAGGGTTCAGGGCCCCTTTCGAAGGTTTAGGGCTCAGGGTCTAGGGTTCCAGGCTCCGTGTTAGGGCTTAGGGCTCCGTTGCTAGGGTTCAGGGCCCCATTCTAGGGTTTAGGGCTCAGGGTCTAGGGTTCCAGGCTCCGGCTTAGGGCTCCGTTGCTAGGGTTCAGGGCCCCGTTCTAAGGTTTAGGGCTCAGGGTCTAGGGTTCCAGGCTCCGGCTTAGGGCTCCGTTGCTAGGGATCAGGGCCCCGTTCTAGGGTTTAGGGCTCAGGGTCTAGGGTTCCAGGCTCCGGCTTAGGGCTCCGTTGCTAGGGTTCAGGGCCCCGTTCTAAGGTTTAGGGCTCAGGGTCTAGGGTTCCAGGCTCCGTGTTAGGGCTTAGGGCTCCGTTGCTAGGGTTCAGGGCCCCATTCTAGGGTTTAGGGCTCAGGGTCTAGGGTTCCAGGCTCCGGCTTAGGGCTCCGTTGCTAGGGTTCAGGGCCCCGTTCTAAGGTTTAGGGCTCAGGGTCTAGGGTTCCAGGCTCCGGCTTAGGGCTCCGTTGCTAGGGATCAGGGCCCCGTTCTAGGGTTTAGGGCTCAGGGTCTAGGGTTCCAGGCTCCGGGTTAGGGCTCCGTTGCTAGGGATCAGGGCCCCGTTCTAGGGTTTAGGGCTCAGGGTCTAGGGTTCCAGGCTCCGGCTTAGGGCTCCGTTGCTAGGGATCAGGGCCCCGTTCTAGGGTTTAGGGCTCAGGGTCTAGGGTTCCAGGCTCCGGCTTAGGGCTCCGTTGCTAGGGTTCAGGGCCCCTTTCGAAGGTTTAGGGCTCAGGGTCTAGGGTTCCAGGCTCCGGGTTAGGGCTTCGGGCTCCGTTGCTAGGGTTCAGGGCCCCGTTCTAGGGTTTAGGGCTCAGGGTCTAGGGTTCCAGGCTCCGGGTTAGGGCTTAGGGCTCCGTTGCTAGGGTTCAGGGCCCCATTCTAGGGTTTAGGGCTCAGGGTCTAGGGTTCCAGGCTCCGGCTTAGGGCTCCGTTGCTAGGGTTCAGGGCCCCGTTCTAAGGTTTAGGGCTCAGGGTCTAGGGTTCCAGGCTCCGTGTTAGGGCTTAGGGCTCCGTTGCTAGGGTTCAGGGCCCCATTCTAGGGTTTAGGGCTCAGGGTCTAGGGTTCCAGGCTCCGGCTTAGGGCTCCGTTGCTAGGGATCAGGGCCCCGTTCTAGGGTTTAGGGCTCAGGGTCTAGGGTTCCAGGCTCCGGGTTAGGGCTCCGTTGCTAGGGTTCAGGGCCCCTTTCGAAGGTTTAGGGCTCAGGGTCTAGGGTTCCAGGCTCCGTGTTAGGGCTTAGGGCTCCGTTGCTAGGGTTCAGGGCCCCATTCTAGGGTTTAGGGCTCAGGGTCTAGGGTTCCAGGCTCCGGCTTAGGGCTCCGTTGCTAGGGTTCAGGGCCCCGTTCTAAGGTTTAGGGCTCAGGGTCTAGGGTTCCAGGCTCCGGGTTAGGGCTTCGGGCTCCGTTGCTAGGGTTCAGGGCCCCATTCTAGGGTTTAGGGCTCAGGGTCTAGGGTTCCAGGCTCCGGCTTAGGGCTCCGTTGCTAGGGTTCAGGGCCCCGTTCTAAGGTTTAGGGCTCAGGGTCTAGGGTTCCAGGCTCCGTGTTAGGGCTTAGGGCTCCGTTGCTAGGGTTCAGGGCCCCATTCTAGGGTTTAGGGCTCAGGGTCTAGGGTTCCAGGCTCCGGCTTAGGGCTCCGTTGCTAGGGTTCAGGGCCCCGTTCTAAGGTTTAGGGCTCAGGGTCTAGGGTTCCAGGCTCCGGCTTAGGGCTCCGTTGCTAGGGATCAGGGCCCCGTTCTAGGGTTTAGGGCTCAGGGTCTAGGGTTCCAGGCTCCGGGTTAGGGCTCCGTTGCTAGGGATCAGGGCCCCGTTCTAGGGTTTAGGGCTCAGGGTCTAGGGTTCCAGGCTCCGGCTTAGGGCTCCGTTGCTAGGGATCAGGGCCCCGTTCTAGGGTTTAGGGCTCAGGGTCTAGGGTTCCAGGCTCCGGCTTAGGGCTCCGTTGCTAGGGTTCAGGGCCCCTTTCGAAGGTTTAGGGCTCAGGGTCTAGGGTTCCAGGCTCCGGGTTAGGGCTTCGGGCTCCGTTGCTAGGGTTCAGGGCCCCGTTCTAGGGTTTAGGGCTCAGGGTCTAGGGTTCCAGGCTCCGGGTTAGGGCTTAGGGCTCCGTTGCTAGGGTTCAGGGCCCCATTCTAGGGTTTAGGGCTCAGGGTCTAGGGTTCCAGGCTCCGGCTTAGGGCTCCGTTGCTAGGGTTCAGGGCCCCGTTCTAAGGTTTAGGGCTCAGGGTCTAGGGTTCCAGGCTCCGTGTTAGGGCTTAGGGCTCCGTTGCTAGGGTTCAGGGCCCCATTCTAGGGTTTAGGGCTCAGGGTCTAGGGTTCCAGGCTCCGGCTTAGGGCTCCGTTGCTAGGGATCAGGGCCCCGTTCTAGGGTTTAGGGCTCAGGGTCTAGGGTTCCAGGCTCCGGGTTAGGGCTCCGTTGCTAGGGTTCAGGGCCCCTTTCGAAGGTTTAGGGCTCAGGGTCTAGGGTTCCAGGCTCCGTGTTAGGGCTTAGGGCTCCGTTGCTAGGGTTCAGGGCCCCATTCTAGGGTTTAGGGCTCAGGGTCTAGGGTTCCAGGCTCCGGCTTAGGGCTCCGTTGCTAGGGTTCAGGGCCCCGTTCTAAGGTTTAGGGCTCAGGGTCTAGGGTTCCAGGCTCCGGGTTAGGGCTTCGGGCTCCGTTGCTAGGGTTCAGGGCCCCGTTCTAGGGTTTAGGGCTCAGGGTCTAGGGTTCCAGGCTCCGGGTTAGGGCTTAGGGCTCCGTTGCTAGGGTTCAGGGCCCCATTCTAGGGTTTAGGGCTCAGGGTCTAGGGTTCCAGGCTCCGGCTTAGGGCTCCGTTGCTAGGGTTCAGGGCCCCGTTCTAAGGTTTAGGGCTCAGGGTCTAGGGTTCCAGGCTCCGGGTTAGGGCTTAGGGCTCCGTTGCTAGGGTTCAGGGCCCCGTTCTAGGGTTTAGGGCTCAGGGTCTAGGGTTCCAGGCTCCGGGTTAGGGCTCCGTTGCTAGGGATCAGGGCCCCGTTCTAGGGTTTAGGGCTCAGGGTCTAGGGTTCCAGGCTTTGGGTTAGGGCTTAGGGCTCCGTTGCTAGGGTTCAGGGCCCCATTCTAGGGTTTAGGGCTCAGGGTCTAGGGTTCCAGGCTCCGGCTTAGGGCTCCGTTGCTAGGGTTCAGGGCCCCGTTCTAAGGTTTAGGGCTCAGGGTCTAGGGTTCCAGGCTCCGGGTTAGGGCTTAGGGCTCCGTTGCTAGGGTTCAGGGCCCCATTCTAGGGTTTAGGGCTCAGAGTCTAGGGTTCCAGGCTCCGGCTTAGGGCTCCGTTGCTAGGGATCAGGGCCCCGTTCTAGGGTTTAGGGCTCAGGGTCTAGGGTTCCAGGCTCCGGCTTAGGGCTCCGTTGCTAGGGTTCAGGGCCCCGTTCTAAGGTTTAGGGCTCAGGGTCTAGGGTTCCAGGCTCCGTGTTAGGGCTTAGGGCTCCGTTGCTAGGGTTCAGGGCCCCATTCTAGGGTTTAGGGCTCAGGGTCTAGGGTTCCAGGCTCCGGCTTAGGGCTCCGTTGCTAGGGATCAGGGCCCCGTTCTAGGGTTTAGGGCTCAGGGTCTAGGGTTCCAGGCTCCGGCTTAGGGCTCCGTTGCTAGGGTTCAGGGCCCCGTTCTAAGGTTTAGGGCTCAGGGTCTAGGGTTCCAGGCTCCGTGTTAGGGCTTAGGGCTCCGTTGCTAGGGTTCAGGGCCCCATTCTAGGGTTTAGGGCTCAGGGTCTAGGGTTCCAGGCTCCGGGTTGGGGCTCCGTTGCTAGGGATCAGGGCCCCGTTCTAGGGTTTAGGGCTCAGGGTCTAGGGTTCCAGGCTCCGGCTTAGGGCTCCGTTGCTAGGGTTCAGGGCCCCGTTCTAAGGTTTAGGGCTCAGGGTCTAGGGTTCCAGGCTCCGGCTTAGGGCTTAGGGCTCCGTTGCTAGGGTTCAGGTCCCCGTTCTAGGGTTTAGGGCTCAGGGTCTAGGGTTCCAGGCTCCGGCTTAGGGCTCCGTTGCTAGGGATCAGGGCCCCGTTCTAGGGTTTAGGGCTCAGGGTCTAGGGTTCCAGGCTCCGGCTTAGGGCTCCGTTGCTAGGGTTCAGGGCCCCGTTCTAAGGTTTAGGGCTCAGGGTCTAGGGTTCCAGGCTCCGTGTTAGGGCTTAGGGCTCCGTTGCTAGGGTTCAGGGCCCCATTCTAGGGTTTAGGGCTCAGGGTCTAGGGTTCCAGGCTCCGGCTTAGGGCTCCGTTGCTAGGGATCAGGGCCCCGTTCTAGGGTTTAGGGCTCAGGGTCTAGGGTTCCAGGCTCCGGCTTAGGGCTCCGTTGCTAGGGTTCAGGGCCCCGTTCTAAGGTTTAGGGCTCAGGGTCTAGGGTTCCAGGCTCCGGGTTAGGGCTTAGGGCTCCGTTGCTAGGGTTCAGGGCCCCGTTCTAGGGTTTAGGGCTCAGGGTCTAGGGTTCCAGGCTCCGGGTTAGGGCTCCGTTGCTAGGGATCAGGGCCCCGTTCTAGGGTTTAGGGCTCAGGGTCTAGGGTTCCAGGCTTTGGGTTAGGGCTTAGGGCTCCGTTGCTAGGGTTCAGGGCCCCATTCTAGGGTTTAGGGCTCAGGGTCTAGGGTTCCAGGCTCCGGCTTAGGGCTCCGTTGCTAGGGTTCAGGGCCCCGTTCTAAGGTTTAGGGCTCAGGGTCTAGGGTTCCAGGCTCCGTGTTAGGGCTTAGGGCTCCGTTGCTAGGGTTCAGGGCCCCATTCTAGGGTTTAGGGCTCAGGGTCTAGGGTTCCAGGCTCCGGCTTAGGGCTCCGTTGCTAGGGTTCAGGGCCCCGTTCTAAGGTTTAGGGCTCAGGGTCTAGGGTTACAGGCTCCGGCTTAGGGCTTAGGGCTCCGTTGCTAGGGTTCAGGTCCCCGTTCTAGGGTTTAGGGCTCAGGGTCTAGGGTTCCAGGCTCCGGCTTAGGGCTCCGTTGCTAGGGATCAGGGCCCCGTTCTAGGGTTTAGGGCTCAGGGTCTAGGGTTCCAGGCTCCGGCTTAGGGCTCCGTTGCTAGGGTTCAGGGCCCCGTTCTAAGGTTTAGGGCTCAGGGTCTAGGGTTCCAGGCTCCGTGTTAGGGCTTAGGGCTCCGTTGCTAGGGTTCAGGGCCCCATTCTAGGGTTTAGGGCTCAGGGTCTAGGGTTCCAGGCTCCGGGTTGGGGCTCCGTTGCTAGGGATCAGGGCCCCGTTCTAGGGTTTAGGGCTCAGGGTCTAGGGTTCCAGGCTCCGGCTTAGGGCTCCGTTGCTAGGGTTCAGGGCCCCGTTCTAAGGTTTAGGGCTCAGGGTCTAGGGTTCCAGGCTCCGGCTTAGGGCTTAGGGCTCCGTTGCTAGGGTTCAGGTCCCCGTTCTAGGGTTTAGGGCTCAGGGTCTAGGGTTCCAGGCTCCGGCTTAGGGCTCCGTTGCTAGGGATCAGGGCCCCGTTCTAGGGTTTAGGGCTCAGGGTCTAGGGTTCCAGGCTCCGGCTTAGGGCTCCGTTGCTAGGGTTCAGGGCCCCGTTCTAAGGTTTAGGGCTCAGGGTCTAGGGTTCCAGGCTCCGTGTTAGGGCTTAGGGCTCCGTTGCTAGGGTTCAGGGCCCCATTCTAGGGTTTAGGGCTCAGGGTCTAGGGTTCCAGGCTCCGGCTTAGGGCTCCGTTGCTAGGGATCAGGGCCCCGTTCTAGGGTTTAGGGCTCAGGGTCTAGGGTTCCAGGCTCCGGCTTAGGGCTCCGTTGCTAGGGTTCAGGGCCCCGTTCTAAGGTTTAGGGCTCAGGGTCTAGGGTTCCAGGCTCCGGGTTAGGGCTTAGGGCTCCGTTGCTAGGGTTCAGGGCCCCGTTCTAGGGTTTAGGGCTCAGGGTCTAGGGTTCCAGGCTCCGGGTTAGGGCTCCGTTGCTAGGGATCAGGGCCCCGTTCTAGGGTTTAGGGCTCAGGGTCTAGGGTTCCAGGCTTTGGGTTAGGGCTTAGGGCTCCGTTGCTAGGGTTCAGGGCCCCATTCTAGGGTTTAGGGCTCAGGGTCTAGGGTTCCAGGCTCCGGCTTAGGGCTCCGTTGCTAGGGTTCAGGGCCCCGTTCTAAGGTTTAGGGCTCAGGGTCTAGGGTTCCAGGCTCCGGCTTAGGGCTTAGGGCTCCGTTGCTAGGGTTCAGGTCCCCGTTCTAGGGTTTAGGGCTCAGGGTCTAGGGTTCCAGGCTCCGGCTTAGGGCTCCGTTGCTAGGGATCAGGGCCCCGTTCTAGGGTTTAGGGCTCAGGGTCTAGGGTTCCAGGCTCCGGGTTAGGGCTCCGTTGCTAGGGATCAGGGCCCCGTTCTAGGGTTTAGGGCTCAGGGTCTAGGGTTCCAGGCTCCGGGTTAGGGCTTAGGGCTCCGTTGCTAGGGTTCAGGGCCCCATTCTAGGGTTTAGGGCTCAGGGTCTAGGGTTCCAGGCTCCGGCTTAGGGCTCCGTTGCTAGGGATCAGGGCCCCGTTCTAGGGTTTAGGGCTCAGGGTCTAGGGTTCCAGGCTCCGGCTTAGGGCTCCGTTGCTAGGGTTCAGGGCCCCGTTCTAAGGTTTAGGGCTCAGGGTCTAGGGTTCCAGGCTCCGGGTTAGGGCTTAGGGCTCCGTTGCTAGGGTTCAGGGCCCCATTCTAGGGTTTAGGGCTCAGAGTCTAGGGTTCCAGGCTCCGGCTTAGGGCTCCGTTGCTAGGGATCAGGGCCCCGTTCTAGGGTTTAGGGCTCAGGGTCTAGGGTTCCAGGCTCCGGCTTAGGGCTCCGTTGCTAGGGTTCAGGGCCCCGTTCTAAGGTTTAGGGCTCAGGGTCTAGGGTTCCAGGCTCCGTGTTAGGGCTTAGGGCTCCGTTGCTAGGGTTCAGGGCCCCATTCTAGGGTTTAGGGCTCAGGGTCTAGGGTTCCAGGCTCCGGCTTAGGGCTCCGTTGCTAGGGATCAGGGCCCCGTTCTAGGGTTTAGGGCTCAGGGTCTAGGGTTCCAGGCTCCGGCTTAGGGCTCCGTTGCTAGGGTTCAGGGCCCCGTTCTAAGGTTTAGGGCTCAGGGTCTAGGGTTCCAGGCTCCGGGTTAGGGCTTAGGGCTCCGTTGCTAGGGTTCAGGGCCCCGTTCTAGGGTTTAGGGCTCAGGGTCTAGGGTTCCAGGCTCCGGCTTAGGGCTCCGTTGCTAGGGTTCAGGGCCCCGTTCTAAGGTTTAGGGCTCAGGGTCTAGGGTTACAGGCTCCGGCTTAGGGCTTAGGGCTCCGTTGCTAGGGTTCAGGTCCCCGTTCTAGGGTTTAGGGCTCAGGGTCTAGGGTTCCAGGCTCCGGCTTAGGGCTCCGTTGCTAGGGATCAGGGCCCCGTTCTAGGGTTTAGGGCTCAGGGTCTAGGGTTCCAGGCTCCGGCTTAGGGCTCCGTTGCTAGGGTTCAGGGCCCCGTTCTAAGGTTTAGGGCTCAGGGTCTAGGGTTCCAGGCTCCGTGTTAGGGCTTAGGGCTCCGTTGCTAGGGTTCAGGGCCCCATTCTAGGGTTTAGGGCTCAGGGTCTAGGGTTCCAGGCTCCGGGTTGGGGCTCCGTTGCTAGGGATCAGGGCCCCGTTCTAGGGTTTAGGGCTCAGGGTCTAGGGTTCCAGGCTCCGGCTTAGGGCTCCGTTGCTAGGGTTCAGGGCCCCGTTCTAAGGTTTAGGGCTCAGGGTCTAGGGTTCCAGGCTCCGGCTTAGGGCTTAGGGCTCCGTTGCTAGGGTTCAGGTCCCCGTTCTAGGGTTTAGGGCTCAGGGTCTAGGGTTCCAGGCTCCGGCTTAGGGCTCCGTTGCTAGGGATCAGGGCCCCGTTCTAGGGTTTAGGGCTCAGGGTCTAGGGTTCCAGGCTCCGGCTTAGGGCTCCGTTGCTAGGGTTCAGGGCCCCGTTCTAAGGTTTAGGGCTCAGGGTCTAGGGTTCCAGGCTCCGTGTTAGGGCTTAGGGCTCCGTTGCTAGGGTTCAGGGCCCCATTCTAGGGTTTAGGGCTCAGGGTCTAGGGTTCCAGGCTCCGGCTTAGGGCTCCGTTGCTAGGGATCAGGGCCCCGTTCTAGGGTTTAGGGCTCAGGGTCTAGGGTTCCAGGCTCCGGCTTAGGGCTCCGTTGCTAGGGTTCAGGGCCCCGTTCTAAGGTTTAGGGCTCAGGGTCTAGGGTTCCAGGCTCCGGGTTAGGGCTTAGGGCTCCGTTGCTAGGGTTCAGGGCCCCGTTCTAGGGTTTAGGGCTCAGGGTCTAGGGTTCCAGGCTCCGGGTTAGGGCTCCGTTGCTAGGGATCAGGGCCCCGTTCTAGGGTTTAGGGCTCAGGGTCTAGGGTTCCAGGCTCCGGGTTAGGGCTCCGTTGCTAGGGTTCAGGGCCCCTTTCGAAGGTTTAGGGCTCAGGGTCTAGGGTTCCAGGCTCCGTGTTAGGGCTTAGGGCTCCGTTGCTAGGGTTCAGGGCCCCATTCTAGGGTTTAGGGCTCAGGGTCTAGGGTTCCAGGCTCCGGGTTAGGGCTTAGGGCTCCGTTGCTAGGGTTCAGGGCCCCATTCTAGGGTTTAGGGCTCAGGGTCTAGGGTTCCAGGCTCCGGCTTAGGGCTCCGTTGCTAGGGATCAGGGCCCCGTTCTAGGGTTTAGGGCTCAGGGTCTAGGGTTCCAGGCTCCGGCTTAGGGCTCCGTTGCTAGGGTTCAGGGCCCCGTTCTAAGGTTTAGGGCTCAGGGTCTAGGGTTCCAGGCTCCGGGTTAGGGCTTAGGGCTCCGTTGCTAGGGTTCAGGGCCCCATTCTAGGGTTTAGGGCTCAGAGTCTAGGGTTCCAGGCTCCGGCTTAGGGCTCCGTTGCTAGGGATCAGGGCCCCGTTCTAGGGTTTAGGGCTCAGGGTCTAGGGTTCCAGGCTCCGGCTTAGGGCTCCGTTGCTAGGGTTCAGGGCCCCGTTCTAAGGTTTAGGGCTCAGGGTCTAGGGTTCCAGGCTCCGTGTTAGGGCTCCGTTGCTAGGGTTCAGGGCCCCTTTCGAAGGTTTAGGGCTCAGGGTCTAGGGTTCCAGGCTCCGTGTTAGGGCTTAGGGCTCCGTTGCTAGGGTTCAGGGCCCCATTCTAGGGTTTAGGGCTCAGGGTCTAGGGTTCCAGGCTCCGGGTTGGGGCTCCGTTGCTAGGGATCAGGGCCCCGTTCTAGGGTTTAGGGCTCAGGGTCTAGGGTTCCAGGCTCCGGGTTAGGGCTTAGGGCTCCGTTGCTAGGGTTCAGGGCCCCATTCTAGGGTTTAGGGCTCAGGGTCTAGGGTTCCAGGCTCCGGCTTAGGGCTCCGTTGCTAGGGTTCAGGGCCCCGTTCTAAGGTTTAGGGCTCAGGGTCTAGGGTTCCAGGCTCCGGCTTAGGGCTTAGGGCTCCGTTGCTAGGGTTCAGGGCCCCATTCTAGGGTTTAGGGCTCAGGGTCTAGGGTTCCAGGCTCCGGCTTAGGGCTCCGTTGCTAGGGATCAGGGCCCCGTTCTAGGGTTTAGGGCTCAGGGTCTAGGTTTCCAGGCTCCGGCTTAGGGCTCCGTTGCTAGGGATCAGGGCCCCGTTCTAGGGTTTAGGGCTCAGGGTCTAGGGTTCCAGGCTCCGGCTTAGGGCTCCGTTGCTAGGGTTCAGGGCCCCTTTCGAAGGTTTAGGGCTCAGGGTCTAGGGTTCCAGGCTCCGTGTTAGGGCTTAGGGCTCCGTTGCTAGGGTTCAGGGCCCCATTCTAGGGTTTAGGGCTCAGGGTCTAGGGTTCCAGGCTCCGGCTTAGGGCTCCGTTGCTAGGGTTCAGGGCCCCGTTCTAAGGTTTAGGGCTCAGGGTCTAGGGTTCCAGGCTCCGGGTTAGGGCTTAGGGCTCCGTTGCTAGGGTTCAGGGCCCCATTCTAGGGTTTAGGGCTCAGGGTCTAGGGTTCCAGGCTCCGGCTTAGGGCTCCGTTGCTAGGGTTCAGGGCCCCGTTCTAAGGTTTAGGGCTCAGGGTCTAGGGTTCCAGGCTCCGGCTTAGGGCTTAGGGCTCCGTTGCTAGGGTTCAGGTCCCCGTTCTAGGGTTTAGGGCTCAGGGTCTAGGGTTCCAGGCTCCGGCTTAGGGCTCCGTTGCTAGGGATCAGGGCCCCGTTCTAGGGTTTAGGGCTCAGGGTCTAGGGTTCCAGGCTCCGGGTTGGGGCTTAGGGCTCCGTTGCTAGGGTTCAGGGCCCCGTTCTAGGGTTTAGGGCTCAGGGTCTAGGGTTCCAGGCTCCGGCTTAGGGCTCCGTTGCTAGGGTTCAGGGCCCCTTTCGAAGGTTTAGGGCTCAGGGTCTAGGGTTCCAGGCTCCGGGTTAGGGCTTCGGGCTCCGTTGCTAGGGTTCAGGGCCCCGTTCTAGGGTTTAGGGCTCAGGGTCTAGGGTTCCAGGCTCCGGGTTGGGGCTTAGGGCTCCGTTGCTAGGGTTCAGGGCCCCGTTCTAGGGTTTAGGGCTCAGGGTCTAGGGTTCCAGGCTCCGGGTTAGGGCTTAGGGCTCCGTTGCTAGGGTTCAGGGCCCCATTCTAGGGTTTAGGGCTCAGGGTCTAGGGTTCCAGGCTCCGGCTTAGGGCTCCGTTGCTAGGGTTCAGGGCCCCGTTCTAAGGTTTAGGGCTCAGGGTCTAGGGTTCCAGGCTCCGTGTTAGGGCTTAGGGCTCCGTTGCTAGGGTTCAGGGCCCCATTCTAGGGTTTAGGGCTCAGGGTCTAGGGTTCCAGGCTCCGGCTTAGGGCTCCGTTGCTAGGGATCAGGGCCCCGTTCTAGGGTTTAGGGCTCAGGGTCTAGGGTTCCAGGCTCCGGGTTAGGGCTCCGTTGCTAGGGATCAGGGCCCCGTTCTAGGGTTTAGGGCTCAGGGTCTAGGGTTCCAGGCTCCGGCTTAGGGCTCCGTTGCTAGGGTTCAGGGCCCCTTTCGAAGGTTTAGGGCTCAGGGTCTAGGGTTCCAGGCTCCGGGTTAGGGCTTCGGGCTCCGTTGCTAGGGTTCAGGGCCCCGTTCTAGGGTTTAGGGCTCAGGGTCTAGGGTTCCAGGCTCCGGCTTAGGGCTCCGTTGCTAGGGTTCAGGGCCCCTTTCGAAGGTTTAGGGCTCAGGGTCTAGGGTTCCAGGCTCCGTGTTAGGGCTTAGGGCTCCGTTGCTAGGGTTCAGGGCCCCATTCTAGGGTTTAGGGCTCAGGGTCTAGGGTTCCAGGCTCCGGCTTAGGGCTCCGTTGCTAGGGTTCAGGGCCCCGTTCTAAGGTTTAGGGCTCAGGGTCTAGGGTTCCAGGCTCCGGGTTAGGGCTTAGGGCTCCGTTGCTAGGGTTCAGGGCCCCATTCTAGGGTTTAGGGCTCAGGGTCTAGGGTTCCAGGCTCCGGCTTAGGGCTCCGTTGCTAGGGTTCAGGGCCCCGTTCTAAGGTTTAGGGCTCAGGGTCTAGGGTTCCAGGCTCCGGCTTAGGGCTTAGGGCTCCGTTGCTAGGGTTCAGGTCCCCGTTCTAGGGTTTAGGGCTCAGGGTCTAGGGTTCCAGGCTCCGGCTTAGGGCTCCGTTGCTAGGGATCAGGGCCCCGTTCTAGGGTTTAGGGCTCAGGGTCTAGGGTTCCAGGCTCCGGGTTGGGGCTTAGGGCTCCGTTGCTAGGGTTCAGGGCCCCGTTCTAGGGTTTAGGGCTCAGGGTCTAGGGTTCCAGGCTCCGGCTTAGGGCTCCGTTGCTAGGGTTCAGGGCCCCTTTCGAAGGTTTAGGGCTCAGGGTCTAGGGTTCCAGGCTCCGGGTTAGGGCTTCGGGCTCCGTTGCTAGGGTTCAGGGCCCCGTTCTAGGGTTTAGGGCTCAGGGTCTAGGGTTCCAGGCTCCGGGTTGGGGCTTAGGGCTCCGTTGCTAGGGTTCAGGGCCCCGTTCTAGGGTTTAGGGCTCAGGGTCTAGGGTTCCAGGCTCCGGGTTAGGGCTTAGGGCTCCGTTGCTAGGGTTCAGGGCCCCATTCTAGGGTTTAGGGCTCAGGGTCTAGGGTTCCAGGCTCCGGCTTAGGGCTCCGTTGCTAGGGTTCAGGGCCCCGTTCTAAGGTTTAGGGCTCAGGGTCTAGGGTTCCAGGCTGCGTGTTAGGGCTTAGGGCTCCGTTGCTAGGGTTCAGGGCCCCATTCTAGGGTTTAGGGCTCAGGGTCTAGGGTTCCAGGCTCCGGCTTAGGGCTCCGTTGCTAGGGTTCAGGGCCCCGTTCTAAGGTTTAGGGCTCAGGGTCTAGGGTTCCAGGCTCCGTGTTAGGGCTTAGGGCTCCGTTGCTAGGGTTCAGGGCCCCATTCTAGGGTTTAGGGCTCAGGGTCTAGGGTTCCAGGCTCCGGCTTAGGGCTCCGTTGCTAGGGTTCAGGGCCCCGTTCTAAGGTTTAGGGCTCAGGGTCTAGGGTTCCAGGCTCCGGCTTAGGGCTCCGTTGCTAGGGATCAGGGCCCCGTTCTAGGGTTTAGGGCTCAGGGTCTAGGGTTCCAGGCTCCGGCTTAGGGCTCCGTTGCTAGGGTTCAGGGCCCCGTTCTAAGGTTTAGGGCTCAGGGTCTAGGGTTCCAGGCTCCGGCTTAGGGCTTAGGGCTCCGTTGCTAGGGTTCAGGTCCCCGTTCTAGGGTTTAGGGCTCAGGGTCTAGGGTTCCAGGCTCCGGCTTAGGGCTCCGTTGCTAGGGATCAGGGCCCCGTTCTAGGGTTTAGGGCTCAGGGTCTAGGGTTCCAGGCTCCGGCTTAGGGCTCCGTTGCTAGGGTTCAGGGCCCCGTTCTAAGGTTTAGGGCTCAGGGTCTAGGGTTCCAGGCTCCGGCTTAGGGCTTAGGGCTCCGTTGCTAGGGTTCAGGTCCCCGTTCTAGGGTTTAGGGCTCAGGGTCTAGGGTTCCAGGCTCCGGCTTAGGGCTCCGTTGCTAGGGATCAGGGCCCCGTTCTAGGGTTTAGGGCTCAGGGTCTAGGGTTCCAGGCTCCGGGTTGGGGCTTAGGGCTCCGTTGCTAGGGTTCAGGGCCCCGTTCTAGGGTTTAGGGCTCAGGGTCTAGGGTTCCAGGCTCCGGCTTAGGGCTCCGTTGCTAGGGTTCAGGGCCCCTTTCGAAGGTTTAGGGCTCAGGGTCTAGGGTTCCAGGCTCCGGGTTAGGGCTTCGGGCTCCGTTGCTAGGGTTCAGGGCCCCGTTCTAGGGTTTAGGGCTCAGGGTCTAGGGTTCCAGGCTCCGGCTTAGGGCTCCGTTGCTAGGGTTCAGGGCCCCGTTCTAAGGTTTAGGGCTCAGGGTCTAGGGTTCCAGGCTCCGGCTTAGGGCTCCGTTGCTAGGGTTCAGGGCCCCGTTCTAAGGTTTAGGGCTCAGGGTCTAGGGTTCCAGGCTCCGGCTTAGGGCTTAGGGCTCCGTTGCTAGGGTTCAGGGCCCCATTCTAGGGTTTAGGGCTCAGGGTCTAGGGTTCCAGGCTCCGGCTTAGGGCTCCGTTGCTAGGGATCAGGGCCCCGTTCTAGGGTTTAGGGCTCAGGGTCTAGGGTTCCAGGCTCCGGGTTAGGGCTCCGTTGCTAGGGATCAGGGCCCCGTTCTAGGGTTTAGGGCTCAGGGTCTAGGGTTCCAGGCTCCGGCTTAGGGCTCCGTTGCTAGGGTTCAGGGCCCCTTTCGAAGGTTTAGGGCTCAGGGTCTAGGGTTCCAGGCTCCGGGTTAGGGCTTCGGGCTCCGTTGCTAGGGTTCAGGGCCCCGTTCTAGGGTTTAGGGCTCAGGGTCTAGGGTTCCAGGCTCCGGCTTAGGGCTCCGTTGCTAGGGATCAGGGCCCCGTTCTAGGGTTTAGGGCTCAGGGTCTAGGGTTCCAGGCTCCGGCTTAGGGCTCCGTTGCTAGGGTTCAGGGCCCCGTTCTAAGGTTTAGGGCTCAGGGTCTAGGGTTCCAGGCTCCGGCTTAGGGCTCCGTTGCTAGGGTTCAGGGCCCCGTTCTAAGGTTTAGGGCTCAGGGTCTAGGGTTCCAGGCTCCGGCTTAGGGCTCCGTTGCTAGGGTTCAGGGCCCCGTTCTAAGGTTTAGGGCTCAGGGTCTAGGGTTCCAGGCTCCGGCTTAGGGCTCCGTTGCTAGGGATCAGGGCCCCGTTCTAGGGTTTAGGGCTCAGGGTCTAGGGTTCCAGGCTCCGGGTTAGGGCTCCGTTGCTAGGGATCAGGGCCCCGTTCTAGGGTTTAGGGCTCAGGGTCTAGGGTTCCAGGCTCCGGGTTAGGGCTCCGTTGCTAGGGATCAGGGCCCCGTTCTAGGGTTTAGGGCTCAGGGTCTAGGGTTCCAGGCTCCGGCTTAGGGCTCCGTTGCTAGGGTTCAGGGCCCCTTTCGAAGGTTTAGGGCTCAGGGTCTAGGGTTCCAGGCTTTGGGTTAGGGCTTAGGGCTCCGTTGCTAGGGTTCAGGGCCCCGTTCTAGGGTTTAGGGCTCAGGGTCTAGGGTTCCAGGCTCCGGGTTAGGGCTCCGTTGCTAGGGATCAGGGCCCCGTTCTAGGGTTTAGGGCTCAGGGTCTAGGGTTCCAGGCTCCGGCTTAGGGCTCCGTTGCTAGGGTTCAGGGCCCCTTTCGAAGGTTTAGGGCTCAGGGTCTAGGGTTCCAGGCTCCGGGTTAGGGCTTCGGGCTCCGTTGCTAGGGTTCAGGGCCCCGTTCTAGGGTTTAGGGCTCAGGGTCTAGGGTTCCAGGCTCCGGCTTAGGGCTCCGTTGCTAGGGTTCAGGGCCCCTTTCGAAGGTTTAGGGCTCAGGGTCTAGGGTTCCAGGCTCCGTGTTAGGGCTTAGGGCTCCGTTGCTAGGGTTCAGGGCCCCATTCTAGGGTTTAGGGCTCAGGGTCTAGGGTTCCAGGCTCCGGCTTAGGGCTCCGTTGCTAGGGTTCAGGGCCCCGTTCTAAGGTTTAGGGCTCAGGGTCTAGGGTTCCAGGCTCCGGGTTAGGGCTTAGGGCTCCGTTGCTAGGGTTCAGGGCCCCATTCTAGGGTTTAGGGCTCAGGGTCTAGGGTTCCAGGCTCCGGCTTAGGGCTCCGTTGCTAGGGTTCAGGGCCCCGTTCTAAGGTTTAGGGCTCAGGGTCTAGGGTTCCAGGCTCCGTGTTAGGGCTTAGGGCTCCGTTGCTAGGGTTCAGGGCCCCATTCTAGGGTTTAGGGCTCAGGGTCTAGGGTTCCAGGCTCCGGCTTAGGGCTCCGTTGCTAGGGTTCAGGGCCCCGTTCTAAGGTTTAGGGCTCAGGGTCTAGGGTTCCAGGCTCCGGCTTAGGGCTCCGTTGCTAGGGATCAGGGCCCCGTTCTAGGGTTTAGGGCTCAGGGTCTAGGGTTCCAGGCTCCGGCTTAGGGCTCCGTTGCTAGGGTTCAGGGCCCCGTTCTAAGGTTTAGGGCTCAGGGTCTAGGGTTCCAGGCTCCGGCTTAGGGCTTAGGGCTCCGTTGCTAGGGTTCAGGTCCCCGTTCTAGGGTTTAGGGCTCAGGGTCTAGGGTTCCAGGCTCCGGCTTAGGGCTCCGTTGCTAGGGATCAGGGCCCCGTTCTAGGGTTTAGGGCTCAGGGTCTAGGGTTCCAGGCTCCGGCTTAGGGCTCCGTTGCTAGGGTTCAGGGCCCCGTTCTAAGGTTTAGGGCTCAGGGTCTAGGGTTCCAGGCTCCGGCTTAGGGCTTAGGGCTCCGTTGCTAGGGTTCAGGTCCCCGTTCTAGGGTTTAGGGCTCAGGGTCTAGGGTTCCAGGCTCCGGCTTAGGGCTCCGTTGCTAGGGATCAGGGCCCCGTTCTAGGGTTTAGGGCTCAGGGTCTAGGGTTCCAGGCTCCGGGTTGGGGCTTAGGGCTCCGTTGCTAGGGTTCAGGGCCCCGTTCTAGGGTTTAGGGCTCAGGGTCTAGGGTTCCAGGCTCCGGCTTAGGGCTCCGTTGCTAGGGTTCAGGGCCCCTTTCGAAGGTTTAGGGCTCAGGGTCTAGGGTTCCAGGCTCCGGGTTAGGGCTTCGGGCTCCGTTGCTAGGGTTCAGGGCCCCGTTCTAGGGTTTAGGGCTCAGGGTCTAGGGTTCCAGGCTCCGGCTTAGGGCTCCGTTGCTAGGGTTCAGGGCCCCGTTCTAAGGTTTAGGGCTCAGGGTCTAGGGTTCCAGGCTCCGGCTTAGGGCTCCGTTGCTAGGGTTCAGGGCCCCGTTCTAAGGTTTAGGGCTCAGGGTCTAGGGTTCCAGGCTCCGGCTTAGGGCTCCGTTGCTAGGGTTCAGGGCCCCGTTCTAAGGTTTAGGGCTCAGGGTCTAGGGTTCCAGGCTCCGGCTTAGGGCTCCGTTGCTAGGGTTCAGGGCCCCGTTCTAAGGTTTAGGGCTCAGGGTCTAGGGTTCCAGGCTCCGGCTTAGGGCTCCGTTGCTAGGGATCAGGGCCCCGTTCTAGGGTTTAGGGCTCAGGGTCTAGGGTTCCAGGCTCCGGGTTAGGGCTCCGTTGCTAGGGATCAGGGCCCCGTTCTAGGGTTTAGGGCTCAGGGTCTAGGGTTCCAGGCTCCGGGTTAGGGCTCCGTTGCTAGGGATCAGGGCCCCGTTCTAGGGTTTAGGGCTCAGGGTCTAGGGTTCCAGGCTCCGGCTTAGGGCTCCGTTGCTAGGGTTCAGGGCCCCTTTCGAAGGTTTAGGGCTCAGGGTCTAGGGTTCCAGGCTTTGGGTTAGGGCTTAGGGCTCCGTTGCTAGGGTTCAGGGCCCCGTTCTAGGGTTTAGGGCTCAGGGTCTAGGGTTCCAGGCTCCGGGTTAGGGCTCCGTTGCTAGGGATCAGGGCCCCGTTCTAGGGTTTAGGGCTCAGGGTCTAGGGTTCCAGGCTCCGGCTTAGGGCTCCGTTGCTAGGGTTCAGGGCCCCTTTCGAAGGTTTAGGGCTCAGGGTCTAGGGTTCCAGGCTCCGGGTTAGGGCTTCGGGCTCCGTTGCTAGGGTTCAGGGCCCCGTTCTAGGGTTTAGGGCTCAGGGTCTAGGGTTCCAGGCTCCGGCTTAGGGCTCCGTTGCTAGGGTTCAGGGCCCCTTTCGAAGGTTTAGGGCTCAGGGTCTAGGGTTCCAGGCTCCGTGTTAGGGCTTAGGGCTCCGTTGCTAGGGTTCAGGGCCCCATTCTAGGGTTTAGGGCTCAGGGTCTAGGGTTCCAGGCTCCGGCTTAGGGCTCCGTTGCTAGGGTTCAGGGCCCCGTTCTAAGGTTTAGGGCTCAGGGTCTAGGGTTCCAGGCTCCGGGTTAGGGCTTAGGGCTCCGTTGCTAGGGTTCAGGGCCCCATTCTAGGGTTTAGGGCTCAGGGTCTAGGGTTCCAGGCTCCGGCTTAGGGCTCCGTTGCTAGGGTTCAGGGCCCCGTTCTAAGGTTTAGGGCTCAGGGTCTAGGGTTCCAGGCTCCGGCTTAGGGCTTAGGGCTCCGTTGCTAGGGTTCAGGTCCCCGTTCTAGGGTTTAGGGCTCAGGGTCTAGGGTTCCAGGCTCCGGCTTAGGGCTCCGTTGCTAGGGATCAGGGCCCCGTTCTAGGGTTTAGGGCTCAGGGTCTAGGGTTCCAGGCTCCGGGTTGGGGCTTAGGGCTCCGTTGCTAGGGTTCAGGGCCCCGTTCTAGGGTTTAGGGCTCAGGGTCTAGGGTTCCAGGCTCCGGCTTAGGGCTCCGTTGCTAGGGTTCAGGGCCCCTTTCGAAGGTTTAGGGCTCAGGGTCTAGGGTTCCAGGCTCCGGGTTAGGGCTTCGGGCTCCGTTGCTAGGGTTCAGGGCCCCGTTCTAGGGTTTAGGGCTCAGGGTCTAGGGTTCCAGGCTCCGGCTTAGGGCTCCGTTGCTAGGGTTCAGGGCCCCGTTCTAAGGTTTAGGGCTCAGGGTCTAGGGTTACAGGCTCCGGCTTAGGGCTTAGGGCTCCGTTGCTAGGGTTCAGGTCCCCGTTCTAGGGTTTAGGGCTCAGGGTCTAGGGTTCCAGGCTCCGGCTTAGGGCTCCGTTGCTAGGGATCAGGGCCCCGTTCTAGGGTTTAGGGCTCAGGGTCTAGGGTTCCAGGCTCCGGCTTAGGGCTCCGTTGCTAGGGATCAGGGCCCCGTTCTAGGGTTTAGGGCTCAGGGTCTAGGGTTCCAGGCTCCGGCTTAGGGCTCCGTTGCTAGGGATCAGGGCCCCGTTCTAGGGTTTAGGGCTCAGGGTCTAGGGTTCCAGGCTCCGGCTTAGGGCTCCGTTGCTAGGGTTCAGGGCCCCGTTCTAAGGTTTAGGGCTCAGGGTCTAGGGTTCCAGGCTCCGGCTTAGGGCTCCGTTGCTAGGGTTCAGGGCCCCGTTCTAAGGTTTAGGGCTCAGGGTCTAGGGTTCCAGGCTCCGGCTTAGGGCTTAGGGCTCCGTTGCTAGGGTTCAGGTCCCCGTTCTAGGGTTTAGGGCTCAGGGTCTAGGGTTCCAGGCTCCGGCTTAGGGCTCCGTTGCTAGGGATCAGGGCCCCGTTCTAGGGTTTAGGGCTCAGGGTCTAGGGTTCCAGGCTCCGGGTTGGGGCTTAGGGCTCCGTTGCTAGGGTTCAGGGCCCCGTTCTAGGGTTTAGGGCTCAGGGTCTAGGGTTCCAGGCTCCGGCTTAGGGCTCCGTTGCTAGGGTTCAGGGCCCCTTTCGAAGGTTTAGGGCTCAGGGTCTAGGGTTCCAGGCTCCGGGTTAGGGCTTCGGGCTCCGTTGCTAGGGTTCAGGGCCCCGTTCTAGGGTTTAGGGCTCAGGGTCTAGGGTTCCAGGCTCCGGCTTAGGGCTCCGTTGCTAGGGTTCAGGGCCCCGTTCTAAGGTTTAGGGCTCAGGGTCTAGGGTTACAGGCTCCGGCTTAGGGCTTAGGGCTCCGTTGCTAGGGTTCAGGGCCCCATTCTAGGGTTTAGGGCTCAGGGTCTAGGGTTCCAGGCTCCGGCTTAGGGCTCCGTTGCTAGGGATCAGGGCCCCGTTCTAGGGTTTAGGGCTCAGGGTCTAGGGTTCCAGGCTCCGGCTTAGGGCTCCGTTGCTAGGGTTCAGGGCCCCGTTCTAAGGTTTAGGGCTCAGGGTCTAGGGTTACAGGCTCCGGCTTAGGGCTTAGGGCTCCGTTGCTAGGGTTCAGGTCCCCGTTCTAGGGTTTAGGGCTCAGGGTCTAGGGTTCCAGGCTCCGGCTTAGGGCTCCGTTGCTAGGGATCAGGGCCCCGTTCTAGGGTTTAGGGCTCAGGGTCTAGGGTTCCAGGCTCCGGCTTAGGGCTCCGTTGCTAGGGATCAGGGCCCCGTTCTAGGGTTTAGGGCTCAGGGTCTAGGGTTCCAGGCTCCGGCTTAGGGCTCCGTTGCTAGGGTTCAGGGCCCCGTTCTAAGGTTTAGGGCTCAGGGTCTAGGGTTCCAGGCTCCGGCTTAGGGCTCCGTTGCTAGGGTTCAGGGCCCCGTTCTAAGGTTTAGGGCTCAGGGTCTAGGGTTCCAGGCTCCGGCTTAGGGCTCCGTTGCTAGGGATCAGGGCCCCGTTCTAGGGTTTAGGGCTCAGGGTCTAGGGTTCCAGGCTCCGGGTTAGGGCTCCGTTGCTAGGGATCAGGGCCCCGTTCTAGGGTTTAGGGCTCAGGGTCTAGGGTTCCAGGCTCCGGGTTAGGGCTCCGTTGCTAGGGTTCAGGGCCCCTTTCGAAGGTTTAGGGCTCAGGGTCTAGGGTTCCAGGCTCCGTGTTAGGGCTTAGGGCTCCGTTGCTAGGGTTCAGGGCCCCATTCTAGGGTTTAGGGCTCAGGGTCTAGGGTTCCAGGCTCCGGCTTAGGGCTCCGTTGCTAGGGATCAGGGCCCCGTTCTAGGGTTTAGGGCTCAGGGTCTAGGGTTCCAGGCTCCGGGTTAGGGCTCCGTTGCTAGGGATCAGGGCCCCGTTCTAGGGTTTAGGGCTCAGGGTCTAGGGTTCCAGGCTCCGGCTTAGGGCTCCGTTGCTAGGGTTCAGGGCCCCTTTCGAAGGTTTAGGGCTCAGGGTCTAGGGTTCCAGGCTTTGGGTTAGGGCTTAGGGCTCCGTTGCTAGGGTTCAGGGCCCCGTTCTAGGGTTTAGGGCTCAGGGTCTAGGGTTCCAGGCTCCGGCTTAGGGCTCCGTTGCTAGGGATCAGGGCCCCGTTCTAGGGTTTAGGGCTCAGGGTCTAGGGTTCCAGGCTCCGGGTTGGGGCTTAGGGCTCCGTTGCTAGGGTTCAGGGCCCCATTCTAGGGTTTAGGGCTCAGGGTCTAGGGTTCCAGGCTCCGGCTTAGGGCTCCGTTGCTAGGGTTCAGGGCCCCGTTCTAAGGTTTAGGGCTCAGGGTCTAGGGTTCCAGGCTCCGTGTTAGGGCTTAGGGCTCCGTTGCTAGGGTTCAGGGCCCCATTCTAGGGTTTAGGGCTCAGGGTCTAGGGTTCCAGGCTCCGGCTTAGGGCTCCGTTGCTAGGGATCAGGGCCCCGTTCTAGGGTTTAGGGCTCAGGGTCTAGGGTTCCAGGCTCCGGCTTAGGGCTCCGTTGCTAGGGATCAGGGCCCCGTTCTAGGGTTTAGGGCTCAGGGTCTAGGGTTACAGGCTCCGGCTTAGGGCTTAGGGCTCCGTTGCTAGGGTTCAGGGCCCCGTTCTAGGGTTTAGGGCTCAGGGTCTAGGGTTCCAGGCTCCGGCTTAGGGCTCCGTTGCTAGGGATCAGGGCCCCGTTCTAGGGTTTAGGGCTCAGGGTCTAGGGTTCCAGGCTCCGGGTTAGGGCTCCGTTGCTAGGGATCAGGGCCCCGTTCTAGGGTTTAGGGCTCAGGGTCTAGGGTTCCAGGCTTTGGGTTAGGGCTTAGGGCTCCGTTGCTAGGGTTCAGGGCCCCATTCTAGGGTTTAGGGCTCAGAGTCTAGGGTTCCAGGCTCCGGCTTAGGGCTCCGTTGCTAGGGATCAGGGCCCCGTTCTAGGGTTTAGGGCTCAGGGTCTAGGGTTCCAGGCTCCGGCTTAGGGCTCCGTTGCTAGGGTTCAGGGCCCCGTTCTAAGGTTTAGGGCTCAGGGTCTAGGGTTCCAGGCTCCGGGTTAGGGCTTAGGGCTCCGTTGCTAGGGTTCAGGGCCCCATTCTAGGGTTTAGGGCTCAGGGTCTAGGGTTCCAGGCTCCGGCTTAGGGCTCCGTTGCTAGGGTTCAGGGCCCCGTTCTAAGGTTTAGGGCTCAGGGTCTAGGGTTCCAGGCTCCGTGTTAGGGCTTAGGGCTCCGTTGCTAGGGTTCAGGGCCCCATTCTAGGGTTTAGGGCTCAGGGTCTAGGGTTCCAGGCTCCGGCTTAGGGCTCCGTTGCTAGGGTTCAGGGCCCCTTTCGAAGGTTTAGGGCTCAGGGTCTAGGGTTCCAGGCTCCGGGTTAGGGCTTAGGGCTCCGTTGCTAGGGTTCAGGGCCCCATTCTAGGGTTTAGGGCTCAGGGTCTAGGGTTCCAGGCTCCGGCTTAGGGCTCCGTTGCTAGGGTTCAGGGCCCCGTTCTAAGGTTTAGGGCTCAGGGTCTAGGGTTCCAGGCTCCGGCTTAGGGCTCCGTTGCTAGGGTTCAGGGCCCCGTTCTAAGGTTTAGGGCTCAGGGTCTAGGGTTCCAGGCTCCGGGTTAGGGCTTAGGGCTCCGTTGCTAGGGTTCAGGGCCCCATTCTAGGGTTTAGGGCTCAGGGTCTAGGGTTCCAGGCTCCGGCTTAGGGCTCCGTTGCTAGGGTTCAGGGCCCCGTTCTAAGGTTTAGGGCTCAGGGTCTAGGGTTCCAGGCTCCGTGTTAGGGCTTAGGGCTCCGTTGCTAGGGTTCAGGGCCCCATTCTAGGGTTTAGGGCTCAGGGTCTAGGGTTCCAGGCTCCGGCTTAGGGCTCCGTTGCTAGGGTTCAGGGCCCCTTTCGAAGGTTTAGGGCTCAGGGTCTAGGGTTCCAGGCTCCGGCTTAGGGCTCCGTTGCTAGGGTTCAGGGCCCCGTTCTAAGGTTTAGGGCTCAGGGTCTAGGGTTACAGGCTCCGGCTTAGGGCTTAGGGCTCCGTTGCTAGGGTTCAGGGCCCCATTCTAGGGTTTAGGGCTCAGGGTCTAGGGTTCCAGGCTCCGGCTTAGGGCTCCGTTGCTAGGGATCAGGGCCCCGTTCTAGGGTTTAGGGCTCAGGGTCTAGGGTTCCAGGCTCCGGGTTGGGGCTTAGGGCTCCGTTGCTAGGGTTCAGGGCCCCATTCTAGGGTTTAGGGCTCAGAGTCTAGGGTTCCAGGCTCCGGCTTAGGGCTCCGTTGCTAGGGATCAGGGCCCCGTTCTAGGGTTTAGGGCTCAGGGTCTAGGTTTCCAGGCTCCGGCTTAGGGCTCCGTTGCTAGGGTTCAGGGCCCCGTTCTAAGGTTTAGGGCTCAGGGTCTAGGGTTCCAGGCTCCGGCTTAGGGCTCCGTTGCTAGGGTTCAGGGCCCCTTTCGAAGGTTTAGGGCTCAGGGTCTAGGGTTCCAGGCTCCGTGTTAGGGCTTAGGGCTCCGTTGCTAGGGTTCAGGGCCCCATTCTAGGGTTTAGGGCTCAGGGTCTAGGGTTCCAGGCTCCGGCTTAGGGCTCCGTTGCTAGGGTTCAGGGCCCCTTTCGAAGGTTTAGGGCTCAGGGTCTAGGGTTCCAGGCTCCGGGTTAGGGCTTAGGGCTCCGTTGCTAGGGTTCAGGGCCCCATTCTAGGGTTTAGGGCTCAGGGTCTAGGGTTCCAGGCTCCGGCTTAGGGCTCCGTTGCTAGGGTTCAGGGCCCCGTTCTAAGGTTTAGGGCTCAGGGTCTAGGGTTCCAGGCTCCGGCTTAGGGCTCCGTTGCTAGGGTTCAGGGCCCCGTTCTAAGGTTTAGGGCTCAGGGTCTAGGGTTCCAGGCTCCGGGTTAGGGCTTAGGGCTCCGTTGCTAGGGTTCAGGGCCCCATTCTAGGGTTTAGGGCTCAGGGTCTAGGGTTCCAGGCTCCGGCTTAGGGCTCCGTTGCTAGGGTTCAGGGCCCCGTTCTAAGGTTTAGGGCTCAGGGTCTAGGGTTCCAGGCTCCGTGTTAGGGCTTAGGGCTCCGTTGCTAGGGTTCAGGGCCCCATTCTAGGGTTTAGGGCTCAGGGTCTAGGGTTCCAGGCTCCGGCTTAGGGCTCCGTTGCTAGGGTTCAGGGCCCCTTTCGAAGGTTTAGGGCTCAGGGTCTAGGGTTCCAGGCTCCGGCTTAGGGCTCCGTTGCTAGGGTTCAGGGCCCCGTTCTAAGGTTTAGGGCTCAGGGTCTAGGGTTACAGGCTCCGGCTTAGGGCTTAGGGCTCCGTTGCTAGGGTTCAGGGCCCCATTCTAGGGTTTAGGGCTCAGGGTCTAGGGTTCCAGGCTCCGGCTTAGGGCTCCGTTGCTAGGGATCAGGGCCCCGTTCTAGGGTTTAGGGCTCAGGGTCTAGGGTTCCAGGCTCCGGGTTGGGGCTTAGGGCTCCGTTGCTAGGGTTCAGGGCCCCATTCTAGGGTTTAGGGCTCAGAGTCTAGGGTTCCAGGCTCCGGCTTAGGGCTCCGTTGCTAGGGATCAGGGCCCCGTTCTAGGGTTTAGGGCTCAGGGTCTAGGTTTCCAGGCTCCGGCTTAGGGCTCCGTTGCTAGGGTTCAGGGCCCCGTTCTAAGGTTTAGGGCTCAGGGTCTAGGGTTCCAGGCTCCGGCTTAGGGCTCCGTTGCTAGGGTTCAGGGCCCCTTTCGAAGGTTTAGGGCTCAGGGTCTAGGGTTCCAGGCTCCGTGTTAGGGCTTAGGGCTCCGTTGCTAGGGTTCAGGGCCCCATTCTAGGGTTTAGGGCTCAGGGTCTAGGGTTCCAGGCTCCGGCTTAGGGCTCCGTTGCTAGGGTTCAGGGCCCCTTTCGAAGGTTTAGGGCTCAGGGTCTAGGGTTCCAGGCTCCGGGTTAGGGCTTAGGGCTCCGTTGCTAGGGTTCAGGGCCCCATTCTAGGGTTTAGGGCTCAGGGTCTAGGGTTCCAGGCTCCGGCTTAGGGCTCCGTTGCTAGGGTTCAGGGCCCCGTTCTAAGGTTTAGGGCTCAGGGTCTAGGGTTCCAGGCTCCGGCTTAGGGCTCCGTTGCTAGGGTTCAGGGCCCCGTTCTAAGGTTTAGGGCTCAGGGTCTAGGGTTCCAGGCTCCGGGTTAGGGCTTAGGGCTCCGTTGCTAGGGTTCAGGGCCCCATTCTAGGGTTTAGGGCTCAGGGTCTAGGGTTCCAGGCTCCGGCTTAGGGCTCCGTTGCTAGGGTTCAGGGCCCCGTTCTAAGGTTTAGGGCTCAGGGTCTAGGGTTCCAGGCTCCGGCTTAGGGCTCCGTTGCTAGGGATCAGGGCCCCGTTCTAGGGTTTAGGGCTCAGGGTCTAGGGTTCCAGGCTCCGGCTTAGGGCTCCGTTGCTAGGGTTCAGGGCCCCGTTCTAAGGTTTAGGGCTCAGGGTCTAGGGTTCCAGGCTCCGGCTTAGGGCTCCGTTGCTAGGGTTCAGGGCCCCGTTCTAAGGTTTAGGGCTCAGGGTCTAGGGTTCCAGGCTCCGGGTTAGGGCTTAGGGCTCCGTTGCTAGGGTTCAGGGCCCCATTCTAGGGTTTAGGGCTCAGGGTCTAGGGTTCCAGGCTCCGGCTTAGGGCTCCGTTGCTAGGGTTCAGGGCCCCGTTCTAAGGTTTAGGGCTCAGGGTCTAGGGTTCCAGGCTCCGTGTTAGGGCTTAGGGCTCCGTTGCTAGGGTTCAGGGCCCCATTCTAGGGTTTAGGGCTCAGGGTCTAGGGTTCCAGGCTCCGGCTTAGGGCTCCGTTGCTAGGGTTCAGGGCCCCGTTCTAAGGTTTAGGGCTCAGGGTCTAGGGTTCCAGGCTCCGGCTTAGGGCTCCGTTGCTAGGGTTCAGGGCCCCGTTCTAAGGTTTAGGGCTCAGGGTCTAGGGTTCCAGGCTCCGGGTTAGGGCTTAGGGCTCCGTTGCTAGGGTTCAGGGCCCCATTCTAGGGTTTAGGGCTCAGGGTCTAGGGTTCCAGGCTCCGGCTTAGGGCTCCGTTGCTAGGGTTCAGGGCCCCGTTCTAAGGTTTAGGGCTCAGGGTCTAGGGTTCCAGGCTCCGTGTTAGGGCTTAGGGCTCCGTTGCTAGGGTTCAGGGCCCCATTCTAGGGTTTAGGGCTCAGGGTCTAGGGTTCCAGGCTCCGGCTTAGGGCTCCGTTGCTAGGGTTCAGGGCCCCTTTCGAAGGTTTAGGGCTCAGGGTCTAGGGTTCCAGGCTCCGGCTTAGGGCTCCGTTGCTAGGGTTCAGGGCCCCGTTCTAAGGTTTAGGGCTCAGGGTCTAGGGTTACAGGCTCCGGCTTAGGGCTTAGGGCTCCGTTGCTAGGGTTCAGGGCCCCATTCTAGGGTTTAGGGCTCAGGGTCTAGGGTTCCAGGCTCCGGCTTAGGGCTCCGTTGCTAGGGATCAGGGCCCCGTTCTAGGGTTTAGGGCTCAGGGTCTAGGGTTCCAGGCTCCGGCTTAGGGCTCCGTTGCTAGGGTTCAGGGCCCCGTTCTAAGGTTTAGGGCTCAGGGTCTAGGGTTCCAGGCTCCGGGTTAGGGCTTAGGGCTCCGTTGCTAGGGTTCAGGGCCCCATTCTAGGGTTTAGGGCTCAGGGTCTAGGGTTCCAGGCTCCGGCTTAGGGCTCCGTTGCTAGGGATCAGGGCCCCGTTCTAGGGTTTAGGGCTCAGGGTCTAGGGTTCCAGGCTCCGGGTTGGGGCTTAGGGCTCCGTTGCTAGGGTTCAGGGCCCCGTTCTAAGGTTTAGGGCTCAGGGTCTAGGGTTACAGGCTCCGGCTTAGGGCTTAGGGCTCCGTTGCTAGGGTTCAGGGCCCCATTCTAGGGTTTAGGGCTCAGGGTCTAGGGTTCCAGGCTCCGGCTTAGGGCTCCGTTGCTAGGGATCAGGGCCCCGTTCTAGGGTTTAGGGCTCAGGGTCTAGGGTTCCAGGCTTTGGGTTAGGGCTTAGGGCTCCGTTGCTAGGGTTCAGGGCCCCATTCTAGGGTTTAGGGCTCAGGGTCTAGGGTTCCAGGCTCCGGCTTAGGGCTCCGTTGCTAGGGTTCAGGGCCCCGTTCTAAGGTTTAGGGCTCAGGGTCTAGGGTTCCAGGCTCCGGCTTAGGGCTCCGTTGCTAGGGTTCAGGGCCCCGTTCTAAGGTTTAGGGCTCAGGGTCTAGGGTTCCAGGCTCCGGGTTAGGGCTTAGGGCTCCGTTGCTAGGGTTCAGGGCCCCATTCTAGGGTTTAGGGCTCAGGGTCTAGGGTTCCAGGCTCCGGCTTAGGGCTCCGTTGCTAGGGTTCAGGGCCCCGTTCTAAGGTTTAGGGCTCAGGGTCTAGGGTTCCAGGCTCCGTGTTAGGGCTTAGGGCTCCGTTGCTAGGGTTCAGGGCCCCATTCTAGGGTTTAGGGCTCAGGGTCTAGGGTTCCAGGCTCCGGCTTAGGGCTCCGTTGCTAGGGTTCAGGGCCCCTTTCGAAGGTTTAGGGCTCAGGGTCTAGGGTTCCAGGCTCCGGCTTAGGGCTCCGTTGCTAGGGTTCAGGGCCCCGTTCTAAGGTTTAGGGCTCAGGGTCTAGGGTTACAGGCTCCGGCTTAGGGCTTAGGGCTCCGTTGCTAGGGTTCAGGGCCCCATTCTAGGGTTTAGGGCTCAGGGTCTAGGGTTCCAGGCTCCGGCTTAGGGCTCCGTTGCTAGGGATCAGGGCCCCGTTCTAGGGTTTAGGGCTCAGGGTCTAGGGTTCCAGGCTCCGGCTTAGGGCTCCGTTGCTAGGGTTCAGGGCCCCGTTCTAAGGTTTAGGGCTCAGGGTCTAGGGTTCCAGGCTCCGGGTTAGGGCTTAGGGCTCCGTTGCTAGGGTTCAGGGCCCCATTCTAGGGTTTAGGGCTCAGGGTCTAGGGTTCCAGGCTCCGGCTTAGGGCTCCGTTGCTAGGGTTCAGGGCCCCGTTCTAAGGTTTAGGGCTCAGGGTCTAGGGTTCCAGGCTCCGTGTTAGGGCTTAGGGCTCCGTTGCTAGGGTTCAGGGCCCCATTCTAGGGTTTAGGGCTCAGGGTCTAGGGTTCCAGGCTCCGGCTTAGGGCTCCGTTGCTAGGGATCAGGGCCCCGTTCTAGGGTTTAGGGCTCAGGGTCTAGGGTTCCAGGCTCCGGCTTAGGGCTCCGTTGCTAGGGTTCAGGGCCCCGTTCTAAGGTTTAGGGCTCAGGGTCTAGGGTTCCAGGCTCCGTGTTAGGGCTTAGGGCTCCGTTGCTAGGGTTCAGGGCCCCATTCTAGGGTTTAGGGCTCAGGGTCTAGGGTTCCAGGCTCCGGGTTGGGGCTCCGTTGCTAGGGATCAGGGCCCCGTTCTAGGGTTTAGGGCTCAGGGTCTAGGGTTCCAGGCTCCGGCTTAGGGCTCCGTTGCTAGGGTTCAGGGCCCCGTTCTAGGGTTTAGGGCTCAGGGTCTAGGGTTCCAGGCTTTGGGTTAGGGCTTAGGGCTCCGTTGCTAGGGTTCAGGGCCCCATTCTAGGGTTTAGGGCTCAGGGTCTAGGGTTCCAGGCTCCGGCTTAGGGCTCCGTTGCTAGGGTTCAGGGCCCCGTTCTAAGGTTTAGGGCTCAGGGTCTAGGGTTCCAGGCTCCGGCTTAGGGCTCCGTTGCTAGGGTTCAGGGCCCCGTTCTAAGGTTTAGGGCTCAGGGTCTAGGGTTCCAGGCTCCGGGTTAGGGCTTAGGGCTCCGTTGCTAGGGTTCAGGGCCCCATTCTAGGGTTTAGGGCTCAGGGTCTAGGGTTCCAGGCTCCGGCTTAGGGCTCCGTTGCTAGGGTTCAGGGCCCCGTTCTAAGGTTTAGGGCTCAGGGTCTAGGGTTCCAGGCTCCGTGTTAGGGCTTAGGGCTCCGTTGCTAGGGTTCAGGGCCCCATTCTAGGGTTTAGGGCTCAGGGTCTAGGGTTCCAGGCTCCGGCTTAGGGCTCCGTTGCTAGGGTTCAGGGCCCCTTTCGAAGGTTTAGGGCTCAGGGTCTAGGGTTCCAGGCTCCGGCTTAGGGCTCCGTTGCTAGGGTTCAGGGCCCCGTTCTAAGGTTTAGGGCTCAGGGTCTAGGGTTACAGGCTCCGGCTTAGGGCTTAGGGCTCCGTTGCTAGGGTTCAGGGCCCCATTCTAGGGTTTAGGGCTCAGGGTCTAGGGTTCCAGGCTCCGGCTTAGGGCTCCGTTGCTAGGGATCAGGGCCCCGTTCTAGGGTTTAGGGCTCAGGGTCTAGGGTTCCAGGCTCCGGCTTAGGGCTCCGTTGCTAGGGTTCAGGGCCCCGTTCTAAGGTTTAGGGCTCAGGGTCTAGGGTTCCAGGCTCCGGGTTAGGGCTTAGGGCTCCGTTGCTAGGGTTCAGGGCCCCATTCTAGGGTTTAGGGCTCAGGGTCTAGGGTTCCAGGCTCCGGCTTAGGGCTCCGTTGCTAGGGTTCAGGGCCCCGTTCTAAGGTTTAGGGCTCAGGGTCTAGGGTTACAGGCTCCGGCTTAGGGCTTAGGGCTCCGTTGCTAGGGTTCAGGGCCCCATTCTAGGGTTTAGGGCTCAGGGTCTAGGGTTCCAGGCTCCGGCTTAGGGCTCCGTTGCTAGGGATCAGGGCCCCGTTCTAGGGTTTAGGGCTCAGGGTCTAGGGTTCCAGGCTCCGGCTTAGGGCTCCGTTGCTAGGGTTCAGGGCCCCGTTCTAAGGTTTAGGGCTCAGGGTCTAGGGTTCCAGGCTCCGTGTTAGGGCTTAGGGCTCCGTTGCTAGGGTTCAGGGCCCCATTCTAGGGTTTAGGGCTCAGAGTCTAGGGTTCCAGGCTCCGGCTTAGGGCTCCGTTGCTAGGGATCAGGGCCCCGTTCTAGGGTTTAGGGCTCAGGGTCTAGGGTTCCAGGCTCCGGCTTAGGGCTCCGTTGCTAGGGTTCAGGGCCCCGTTCTAAGGTTTAGGGCTCAGGGTCTAGGGTTCCAGGCTCCGTGTTAGGGCTTAGGGCTCCGTTGCTAGGGTTCAGGGCCCCATTCTAGGGTTTAGGGCTCAGAGTCTAGGGTTCCAGGCTCCGGCTTAGGGCTCCGTTGCTAGGGATCAGGGCCCCGTTCTAGGGTTTAGGGCTCAGGGTCTAGGGTTCCAGGCTCCGGCTTAGGGCTCCGTTGCTAGGGATCAGGGCCCCGTTCTAGGGTTTAGGGCTCAGGGTCTAGGGTTCCAGGCTCCGGCTTAGGGCTCCGTTGCTAGGGATCAGGGCCCCGTTCTAGGGTTTAGGGCTCAGGGTCTAGGGTTCCAGGCTCCGGCTTAGGGCTCCGTTGCTAGGGTTCAGGGCCCCGTTCTAAGGTTTAGGGCTCAGGGTCTAGGGTTCCAGGCTCCGGCTTAGGGCTCCGTTGCTAGGGTTCAGGGCCCCGTTCTAAGGTTTAGGGCTCAGGGTCTAGGGTTCCAGGCTCCGTGTTAGGGCTTAGGGCTCCGTTGCTAGGGTTCAGGGCCCCGTTCTAGGGTTTAGGGCTCAGGGTCTAGGGTTCCAGGCTCCGGCTTAGGGCTCCGTTGCTAGGGATCAGGGCCCCGTTCTAGGGTTTAGGGCTCAGGGTCTAGGGTTCCAGGCTCCGGCTTAGGGCTCCGTTGCTAGGGTTCAGGGCCCCGTTCTAAGGTTTAGGGCTCAGGGTCTAGGGTTCCAGGCTCCGTGTTAGGGCTTAGGGCTCCGTTGCTAGGGTTCAGGGCCCCATTCTAGGGTTTAGGGCTCAGAGTCTAGGGTTCCAGGCTCCGGCTTAGGGCTCCGTTGCTAGGGATCAGGGCCCCGTTCTAGGGTTTAGGGCTCAGGGTCTAGGGTTCCAGGCTCCGGGTTGGGGCTTAGGGCTCCGTTGCTAGGGTTCAGGGCCCCGTTCTAGGGTTTAGGGCTCAGGGTCTAGGGTTCCAGGCTCCGGCTTAGGGCTCCGTTGCTAGGGATCAGGGCCCCGTTCTAGGGTTTAGGGCTCAGGGTCTAGGGTTCCAGGCTCCGGCTTAGGGCTCCGTTGCTAGGGTTCAGGGCCCCGTTCTAAGGTTTAGGGCTCAGGGTCTAGGGTTCCAGGCTCCGTGTTAGGGCTTAGGGCTCCGTTGCTAGGGTTCAGGGCCCCATTCTAGGGTTTAGGGCTCAGGGTCTAGGGTTCCAGGCTCCGGCTTAGGGCTCCGTTGCTAGGGATCAGGGCCCCGTTCTAGGGTTTAGGGCTCAGGGTCTAGGGTTCCAGGCTCCGGGTTAGGGCTCCGTTGCTAGGGATCAGGGCCCCGTTCTAGGGTTTAGGGCTCAGGGTCTAGGGTTCCAGGCTCCGGCTTAGGGCTCCGTTGCTAGGGATCAGGGCCCAGTTCTAGGGTTTAGGGCTCAGGGTCTAGGGTTCCAGGCTCCGGGTTAGGGCTCCGTTGCTAGGGATCAGGGCCCCGTTCTAGGGTTTAGGGCTCAGGGTCTAGGGTTCCAGGCTCCGGCTTAGGGCTCCGTTGCTAGGGTTCAGGGCCCCTTTCGAAGGTTTAGGGCTCAGGGTCTAGGGTTCCAGGCTCCGGGTTAGGGCTTCGGGCTCCGTTGCTAGGGTTCAGGGCCCCGTTCTAGGGTTTAGGGCTCAGGGTCTAGGGTTCCAGGCTCCGGGTTAGGGCTTAGGGCTCCGTTGCTAGGGTTCAGGGCCCCATTCTAGGGTTTAGGGCTCAGGGTCTAGGGTTCCAGGCTCCGGCTTAGGGCTCCGTTGCTAGGGTTCAGGGCCCCGTTCTAAGGTTTAGGGCTCAGGGTCTAGGGTTCCAGGCTCCGTGTTAGGGCTTAGGGCTCCGTTGCTAGGGTTCAGGGCCCCATTCTAGGGTTTAGGGCTCAGAGTCTAGGGTTCCAGGCTCCGGCTTAGGGCTCCGTTGCTAGGGATCAGGGCCCCGTTCTAGGGTTTAGGGCTCAGGGTCTAGGGTTCCAGGCTCCGGGTTGGGGCTTAGGGCTCCGTTGCTAGGGTTCAGGGCCCCGTTCTAGGGTTTAGGGCTCAGGGTCTAGGGTTCCAGGCTCCGGCTTAGGGCTCCGTTGCTAGGGATCAGGGCCCCGTTCTAGGGTTTAGGGCTCAGGGTCTAGGGTTCCAGGCTCCGGCTTAGGGCTCCGTTGCTAGGGTTCAGGGCCCCGTTCTAAGGTTTAGGGCTCAGGGTCTAGGGTTCCAGGCTCCGTGTTAGGGCTTAGGGCTCCGTTGCTAGGGTTCAGGGCCCCATTCTAGGGTTTAGGGCTCAGGGTCTAGGGTTCCAGGCTCCGGCTTAGGGCTCCGTTGCTAGGGATCAGGGCCCCGTTCTAGGGTTTAGGGCTCAGGGTCTAGGGTTCCAGGCTCCGGGTTAGGGCTCCGTTGCTAGGGATCAGGGCCCCGTTCTAGGGTTTAGGGCTCAGGGTCTAGGGTTCCAGGCTCCGGCTTAGGGCTCCGTTGCTAGGGTTCAGGGCCCCGTTCTAAGGTTTAGGGCTCAGGGTCTAGGGTTCCAGGCTCCGTGTTAGGGCTTAGGGCTCCGTTGCTAGGGTTCAGGGCCCCATTCTAGGGTTTAGGGCTCAGGGTCTAGGGTTCCAGGCTCCGGCTTAGGGCTCCGTTGCTAGGGATCAGGGCCCCGTTCTAGGGTTTAGGGCTCAGGGTCTAGGGTTCCAGGCTCCGGGTTAGGGCTCCGTTGCTAGGGATCAGGGCCCCGTTCTAGGGTTTAGGGCTCAGGGTCTAGGGTTCCAGGCTCCGGCTTAGGGCTCCGTTGCTAGGGTTCAGGGCCCCTTTCGAAGGTTTAGGGCTCAGGGTCTAGGGTTCCAGGCTCCGGCTTAGGGCTTAGGGCTCCGTTGCTAGGGTTCAGGGCCCCATTCTAGGGTTTAGGGCTCAGGGTCTAGGGTTCCAGGCTCCGGCTTAGGGCTCCGTTGCTAGGGATCAGGGCCCCGTTCTAGGGTTTAGGGCTCAGGGTCTAGGGTTCCAGGCTCCGGCTTAGGGCTCCGTTGCTAGGGTTCAGGGCCCCGTTCTAAGGTTTAGGGCTCAGGGTCTAGGGTTCCAGGCTCCGGCTTAGGGCTCCGTTGCTAGGGATCAGGGCCCCGTTCTAGGGTTTAGGGCTCAGGGTCTAGGGTTCCAGGCTCCGGCTTAGGGCTCCGTTGCTAGGGTTCAGGGCCCCGTTCTAAGGTTTAGGGCTCAGGGTCTAGGGTTCCAGGCTCCGTGTTAGGGCTTAGGGCTCCGTTGCTAGGGTTCAGGGCCCCATTCTAGGGTTTAGGGCTCAGAGTCTAGGGTTCCAGGCTCCGGCTTAGGGCTCCGTTGCTAGGGATCAGGGCCCCGTTCTAGGGTTTAGGGCTCAGGGTCTAGGGTTCCAGGCTCCGGGTTAGGGCTCCGTTGCTAGGGATCAGGGCCCCGTTCTAGGGTTTAGGGCTCAGGGTCTAGGGTTCCAGGCTCCGGCTTAGGGCTCCGTTGCTAGGGTTCAGGGCCCCTTTCGAAGGTTTAGGGCTCAGGGTCTAGGGTTCCAGGCTTTGGGTTAGGGCTTAGGGCTCCGTTGCTAGGGTTCAGGGCCCCGTTCTAGGGTTTAGGGCTCAGGGTCTAGGGTTCCAGGCTCCGGGTTGGGGCTTAGGGCTCCGTTGCTAGGGTTCAGGGCCCCGTTCTAGGGTTTAGGGCTCAGGGTCTAGGGTTCCAGGCTCCGTGTTAGGGCTTAGGGCTCCGTTGCTAGGGTTCAGGGCCCCATTCTAGGGTTTAGGGCTCAGGGTCTAGGGTTCCAGGCTCCGGCTTAGGGCTCCGTTGCTAGGGTTCAGGGCCCCGTTCTAAGGTTTAGGGCTCAGGGTCTAGGGTTCCAGGCTCCGTGTTAGGGCTTAGGGCTCCGTTGCTAGGGTTCAGGGCCCCATTCTAGGGTTTAGGGCTCAGGGTCTAGGGTTCCAGGCTCCGGCTTAGGGCTCCGTTGCTAGGGATCAGGGCCCCGTTCTAGGGTTTAGGGCTCAGGGTCTAGGGTTCCAGGCTCCGGCTTAGGGCTCCGTTGCTAGGGATCAGGGCCCCGTTCTAGGGTTTAGGGCTCAGGGTCTAGGGTTACAGGCTCCGGCTTAGGGCTCCGTTGCTAGGGATCAGGGCCCCGTTCTAGGGTTTAGGGCTCAGGGTCTAGGGTTCCAGGCTCCGGCTTAGGGCTCCGTTGCTAGGGATCAGGGCCCCGTTCTAGGGTTTAGGGCTCAGGGTCTAGGGTTCCAGGCTCCGGGTTAGGGCTCCGTTGCTAGGGATCAGGGCCCCGTTCTAGGGTTTAGGGCTCAGGGTCTAGGGTTCCAGGCTCCGGCTTAGGGCTCCGTTGCTAGGGTTCAGGGCCCCTTTCGAAGGTTTAGGGCTCAGGGTCTAGGGTTCCAGGCTCCGGCTTAGGGCTTAGGGCTCCGTTGCTAGGGTTCAGGGCCCCATTCTAGGGTTTAGGGCTCAGGGTCTAGGGTTCCAGGCTCCGGCTTAGGGCTCCGTTGCTAGGGATCAGGGCCCCGTTCTAGGGTTTAGGGCTCAGGGTCTAGGGTTCCAGGCTCCGGCTTAGGGCTCCGTTGCTAGGGATCAGGGCCCCGTTCTAGGGTTTAGGGCTCAGGGTCTAGGGTTCCAGGCTCCGGGTTAGGGCTCCGTTGCTAGGGATCAGGGCCCCGTTCTAGGGTTTAGGGCTCAGGGTCTAGGGTTCCAGGCTCCGGCTTAGGGCTCCGTTGCTAGGGTTCAGGGCCCCTTTCGAAGGTTTAGGGCTCAGGGTCTAGGGTTCCAGGCTCCGGCTTAGGGCTTAGGGCTCCGTTGCTAGGGTTCAGGGCCCCATTCTAGGGTTTAGGGCTCAGGGTCTAGGGTTCCAGGCTCCGGCTTAGGGCTCCGTTGCTAGGGATCAGGGCCCCGTTCTAGGGTTTAGGGCTCAGGGTCTAGGGTTCCAGGCTCCGGCTTAGGGCTCCGTTGCTAGGGTTCAGGGCCCCGTTCTAAGGTTTAGGGCTCAGGGTCTAGGGTTCCAGGCTCCGTGTTAGGGCTTAGGGCTCCGTTGCTAGGGTTCAGGGCCCCATTCTAGGGTTTAGGGCTCAGGGTCTAGGGTTCCAGGCTCCGGCTTAGGGCTCCGTTGCTAGGGATCAGGGCCCCGTTCTAGGGTTTAGGGCTCAGGGTCTAGGGTTCCAGGCTCCGGCTTAGGGCTCCGTTGCTAGGGTTCAGGGCCCCGTTCTAAGGTTTAGGGCTCAGGGTCTAGGGTTCCAGGCTCCGGGTTAGGGCTTAGGGCTCCGTTGCTAGGGTTCAGGGCCCCGTTCTAGGGTTTAGGGCTCAGGGTCTAGGGTTCCAGGCTCCGGGTTAGGGCTCCGTTGCTAGGGATCAGGGCCCCGTTCTAGGGTTTAGGGCTCAGGGTCTAGGGTTCCAGGCTTTGGGTTAGGGCTTAGGGCTCCGTTGCTAGGGTTCAGGGCCCCATTCTAGGGTTTAGGGCTCAGGGTCTAGGGTTCCAGGCTCCGGCTTAGGGCTCCGTTGCTAGGGTTCAGGGCCCCTTTCGAAGGTTTAGGGCTCAGGGTCTAGGGTTCCAGGCTCCGGCTTAGGGCTCCGTTGCTAGGGTTCAGGGCCCCGTTCTAAGGTTTAGGGCTCAGGGTCTAGGGTTACAGGCTCCGGCTTAGGGCTTAGGGCTCCGTTGCTAGGGTTCAGGGCCCCATTCTAGGGTTTAGGGCTCAGGGTCTAGGGTTCCAGGCTCCGGCTTAGGGCTCCGTTGCTAGGGATCAGGGCCCCGTTCTAGGGTTTAGGGCTCAGGGTCTAGGGTTCCAGGCTCCGGCTTAGGGCTCCGTTGCTAGGGTTCAGGGCCCCGTTCTAAGGTTTAGGGCTCAGGGTCTAGGGTTCCAGGCTCCGGGTTAGGGCTTAGGGCTCCGTTGCTAGGGTTCAGGGCCCCATTCTAGGGTTTAGGGCTCAGGGTCTAGGGTTCCAGGCTCCGGCTTAGGGCTCCGTTGCTAGGGATCAGGGCCCCGTTCTAGGGTTTAGGGCTCAGGGTCTAGGGTTCCAGGCTCCGGGTTGGGGCTTAGGGCTCCGTTGCTAGGGTTCAGGGCCCCGTTCTAAGGTTTAGGGCTCAGGGTCTAGGGTTACAGGCTCCGGCTTAGGGCTTAGGGCTCCGTTGCTAGGGTTCAGGGCCCCATTCTAGGGTTTAGGGCTCAGGGTCTAGGGTTCCAGGCTCCGGCTTAGGGCTCCGTTGCTAGGGATCAGGGCCCCGTTCTAGGGTTTAGGGCTCAGGGTCTAGGGTTCCAGGCTTTGGGTTAGGGCTTAGGGCTCCGTTGCTAGGGTTCAGGGCCCCATTCTAGGGTTTAGGGCTCAGGGTCTAGGGTTCCAGGCTCCGGCTTAGGGCTCCGTTGCTAGGGTTCAGGGCCCCGTTCTAAGGTTTAGGGCTCAGGGTCTAGGGTTCCAGGCTCCGGCTTAGGGCTCCGTTGCTAGGGTTCAGGGCCCCGTTCTAAGGTTTAGGGCTCAGGGTCTAGGGTTCCAGGCTCCGGGTTAGGGCTTAGGGCTCCGTTGCTAGGGTTCAGGGCCCCATTCTAGGGTTTAGGGCTCAGGGTCTAGGGTTCCAGGCTCCGGCTTAGGGCTCCGTTGCTAGGGTTCAGGGCCCCGTTCTAAGGTTTAGGGCTCAGGGTCTAGGGTTCCAGGCTCCGTGTTAGGGCTTAGGGCTCCGTTGCTAGGGTTCAGGGCCCCATTCTAGGGTTTAGGGCTCAGGGTCTAGGGTTCCAGGCTCCGGCTTAGGGCTCCGTTGCTAGGGTTCAGGGCCCCTTTCGAAGGTTTAGGGCTCAGGGTCTAGGGTTCCAGGCTCCGGCTTAGGGCTCCGTTGCTAGGGTTCAGGGCCCCGTTCTAAGGTTTAGGGCTCAGGGTCTAGGGTTACAGGCTCCGGCTTAGGGCTTAGGGCTCCGTTGCTAGGGTTCAGGGCCCCATTCTAGGGTTTAGGGCTCAGGGTCTAGGGTTCCAGGCTCCGGCTTAGGGCTCCGTTGCTAGGGATCAGGGCCCCGTTCTAGGGTTTAGGGCTCAGGGTCTAGGGTTCCAGGCTCCGGCTTAGGGCTCCGTTGCTAGGGATCAGGGCCCCGTTCTAGGGTTTAGGGCTCAGGGTCTAGGGTTCCAGGCTCCGGGTTAGGGCTCCGTTGCTAGGGATCAGGGCCCCGTTCTAGGGTTTAGGGCTCAGGGTCTAGGGTTCCAGGCTCCGGCTTAGGGCTCCGTTGCTAGGGTTCAGGGCCCCGTTCTAAGGTTTAGGGCTCAGGGTCTAGGGTTCCAGGCTCCGGCTTAGGGCTTAGGGCTCCGTTGCTAGGGTTCAGGTCCCCGTTCTAGGGTTTAGGGCTCAGGGTCTAGGGTTCCAGGCTCCGGCTTAGGGCTCCGTTGCTAGGGTTCAGGGCCCCGTTCTAAGGTTTAGGGCTCAGGGTCTAGGGTTCCAGGCTCCGGCTTAGGGCTCCGTTGCTAGGGATCAGGGCCCCGTTCTAGGGTTTAGGGCTCAGGGTCTAGGGTTCCAGGCTCCGGCTTAGGGCTCCGTTGCTAGGGTTCAGGGCCCCGTTCTAAGGTTTAGGGCTCAGGGTCTAGGGTTCCAGGCTCCGTGTTAGGGCTTAGGGCTCCGTTGCTAGGGTTCAGGGCCCCATTCTAGGGTTTAGGGCTCAGAGTCTAGGGTTCCAGGCTCCGGCTTAGGGCTCCGTTGCTAGGGATCAGGGCCCCGTTCTAGGGTTTAGGGCTCAGGGTCTAGGGTTCCAGGCTCCGGGTTAGGGCTCCGTTGCTAGGGATCAGGGCCCCGTTCTAGGGTTTAGGGCTCAGGGTCTAGGGTTCCAGGCTCCGGCTTAGGGCTCCGTTGCTAGGGTTCAGGGCCCCTTTCGAAGGTTTAGGGCTCAGGGTCTAGGGTTCCAGGCTTTGGGTTAGGGCTTAGGGCTCCGTTGCTAGGGTTCAGGGCCCCGTTCTAGGGTTTAGGGCTCAGGGTCTAGGGTTCCAGGCTCCGGGTTGGGGCTTAGGGCTCCGTTGCTAGGGTTCAGGGCCCCGTTCTAGGGTTTAGGGCTCAGGGTCTAGGGTTCCAGGCTCCGTGTTAGGGCTTAGGGCTCCGTTGCTAGGGTTCAGGGCCCCATTCTAGGGTTTAGGGCTCAGGGTCTAGGGTTCCAGGCTCCGGCTTAGGGCTCCGTTGCTAGGGTTCAGGGCCCCGTTCTAAGGTTTAGGGCTCAGGGTCTAGGGTTCCAGGCTCCGTGTTAGGGCTTAGGGCTCCGTTGCTAGGGTTCAGGGCCCCATTCTAGGGTTTAGGGCTCAGGGTCTAGGGTTCCAGGCTCCGGCTTAGGGCTCCGTTGCTAGGGATCAGGGCCCCGTTCTAGGGTTTAGGGCTCAGGGTCTAGGGTTCCAGGCTCCGGCTTAGGGCTCCGTTGCTAGGGATCAGGGCCCCGTTCTAGGGTTTAGGGCTCAGGGTCTAGGGTTACAGGCTCCGGCTTAGGGCTCCGTTGCTAGGGATCAGGGCCCCGTTCTAGGGTTTAGGGCTCAGGGTCTAGGGTTCCAGGCTCCGGCTTAGGGCTCCGTTGCTAGGGATCAGGGCCCCGTTCTAGGGTTTAGGGCTCAGGGTCTAGGGTTCCAGGCTCCGGGTTAGGGCTCCGTTGCTAGGGATCAGGGCCCCGTTCTAGGGTTTAGGGCTCAGGGTCTAGGGTTCCAGGCTCCGGCTTAGGGCTCCGTTGCTAGGGTTCAGGGCCCCTTTCGAAGGTTTAGGGCTCAGGGTCTAGGGTTCCAGGCTCCGGCTTAGGGCTTAGGGCTCCGTTGCTAGGGTTCAGGGCCCCATTCTAGGGTTTAGGGCTCAGGGTCTAGGGTTCCAGGCTCCGGCTTAGGGCTCCGTTGCTAGGGATCAGGGCCCCGTTCTAGGGTTTAGGGCTCAGGGTCTAGGGTTCCAGGCTCCGGCTTAGGGCTCCGTTGCTAGGGATCAGGGCCCCGTTCTAGGGTTTAGGGCTCAGGGTCTAGGGTTCCAGGCTCCGGGTTAGGGCTCCGTTGCTAGGGATCAGGGCCCCGTTCTAGGGTTTAGGGCTCAGGGTCTAGGGTTCCAGGCTCCGGCTTAGGGCTCCGTTGCTAGGGTTCAGGGCCCCTTTCGAAGGTTTAGGGCTCAGGGTCTAGGGTTCCAGGCTCCGGCTTAGGGCTTAGGGCTCCGTTGCTAGGGTTCAGGGCCCCATTCTAGGGTTTAGGGCTCAGGGTCTAGGGTTCCAGGCTCCGGCTTAGGGCTCCGTTGCTAGGGATCAGGGCCCCGTTCTAGGGTTTAGGGCTCAGGGTCTAGGGTTCCAGGCTCCGGCTTAGGGCTCCGTTGCTAGGGTTCAGGGCCCCGTTCTAAGGTTTAGGGCTCAGGGTCTAGGGTTCCAGGCTCCGTGTTAGGGCTTAGGGCTCCGTTGCTAGGGTTCAGGGCCCCATTCTAGGGTTTAGGGCTCAGGGTCTAGGGTTCCAGGCTCCGGCTTAGGGCTCCGTTGCTAGGGATCAGGGCCCCGTTCTAGGGTTTAGGGCTCAGGGTCTAGGGTTCCAGGCTCCGGCTTAGGGCTCCGTTGCTAGGGTTCAGGGCCCCGTTCTAAGGTTTAGGGCTCAGGGTCTAGGGTTCCAGGCTCCGGGTTAGGGCTTAGGGCTCCGTTGCTAGGGTTCAGGGCCCCGTTCTAGGGTTTAGGGCTCAGGGTCTAGGGTTCCAGGCTCCGGGTTAGGGCTCCGTTGCTAGGGATCAGGGCCCCGTTCTAGGGTTTAGGGCTCAGGGTCTAGGGTTCCAGGCTTTGGGTTAGGGCTTAGGGCTCCGTTGCTAGGGTTCAGGGCCCCGTTCTAGGGTTTAGGGCTCAGGGTCTAGGGTTCCAGGCTCCGGCTTAGGGCTCCGTTGCTAGGGTTCAGGGCCCCGTTCTAAGGTTTAGGGCTCAGGGTCTAGGGTTCCAGGCTCCGGCTTAGGGCTCCGTTGCTAGGGATCAGGGCCCCGTTCTAGGGTTTAGGGCTCAGGGTCTAGGGTTCCAGGCTCCGTGTTGGGGCTTAGGGCTCCGTTGCTAGGGTTCAGGGCCCCATTCTAGGGTTTAGGGCTCAGGGTCTAGGGTTCCAGGCTCCGGCTTAGGGCTCCGTTGCTAGGGTTCAGGGCCCCGTTCTAAGGTTTAGGGCTCAGGGTCTAGGGTTACAGGCTCCGGCTTAGGGCTTAGGGCTCCGTTGCTAGGGTTCAGGGCCCCATTCTAGGGTTTAGGGCTCAGGGTCTAGGGTTCCAGGCTCCGGCTTAGGGCTCCGTTGCTAGGGATCAGGGCCCCGTTCTAGGGTTTAGGGCTCAGGGTCTAGGGTTCCAGGCTCCGGCTTAGGGCTCCGTTGCTAGGGATCAGGGCCCCGTTCTAGGGTTTAGGGCTCAGGGTCTAGGGTTCCAGGCTCCGGGTTAGGGCTCCGTTGCTAGGGATCAGGGCCCCGTTCTAGGGTTTAGGGCTCAGGGTCTAGGGTTCCAGGCTCCGGCTTAGGGCTCCGTTGCTAGGGTTCAGGGCCCCGTTCTAAGGTTTAGGGCTCAGGGTCTAGGGTTCCAGGCTCCGGCTTAGGGCTTAGGGCTCCGTTGCTAGGGTTCAGGTCCCCGTTCTAGGGTTTAGGGCTCAGGGTCTAGGGTTCCAGGCTCCGGCTTAGGGCTCCGTTGCTAGGGTTCAGGGCCCCGTTCTAAGGTTTAGGGCTCAGGGTCTAGGGTTCCAGGCTCCGGCTTAGGGCTCCGTTGCTAGGGATCAGGGCCCCGTTCTAGGGTTTAGGGCTCAGGGTCTAGGGTTCCAGGCTCCGGCTTAGGGCTCCGTTGCTAGGGTTCAGGGCCCCGTTCTAAGGTTTAGGGCTCAGGGTCTAGGGTTCCAGGCTCCGTGTTAGGGCTTAGGGCTCCGTTGCTAGGGTTCAGGGCCCCATTCTAGGGTTTAGGGCTCAGAGTCTAGGGTTCCAGGCTCCGGCTTAGGGCTCCGTTGCTAGGGATCAGGGCCCCGTTCTAGGGTTTAGGGCTCAGGGTCTAGGGTTCCAGGCTCCGGGTTAGGGCTCCGTTGCTAGGGATCAGGGCCCCGTTCTAGGGTTTAGGGCTCAGGGTCTAGGGTTCCAGGCTCCGGCTTAGGGCTCCGTTGCTAGGGTTCAGGGCCCCGTTCTAAGGTTTAGGGCTCAGGGTCTAGGGTTCCAGGCTCCGTGTTAGGGCTTAGGGCTCCGTTGCTAGGGTTCAGGGCCCCATTCTAGGGTTTAGGGCTCAGAGTCTAGGGTTCCAGGCTCCGGCTTAGGGCTCCGTTGCTAGGGATCAGGGCCCCGTTCTAGGGTTTAGGGCTCAGGGTCTAGGGTTCCAGGCTCCGGGTTAGGGCTCCGTTGCTAGGGATCAGGGCCCCGTTCTAGGGTTTAGGGCTCAGGGTCTAGGGTTCCAGGCTCCGGCTTAGGGCTCCGTTGCTAGGGTTCAGGGCCCCTTTCGAAGGTTTAGGGCTCAGGGTCTAGGGTTCCAGGCTTTGGGTTAGGGCTTAGGGCTCCGTTGCTAGGGTTCAGGGCCCCGTTCTAGGGTTTAGGGCTCAGGGTCTAGGGTTCCAGGCTCCGGGTTGGGGCTTAGGGCTCCGTTGCTAGGGTTCAGGGCCCCGTTCTAGGGTTTAGGGCTCAGGGTCTAGGGTTCCAGGCTCCGTGTTAGGGCTTAGGGCTCCGTTGCTAGGGTTCAGGGCCCCATTCTAGGGTTTAGGGCTCAGGGTCTAGGGTTCCAGGCTCCGGCTTAGGGCTCCGTTGCTAGGGTTCAGGGCCCCGTTCTAAGGTTTAGGGCTCAGGGTCTAGGGTTCCAGGCTCCGTGTTAGGGCTTAGGGCTCCGTTGCTAGGGTTCAGGGCCCCATTCTAGGGTTTAGGGCTCAGGGTCTAGGGTTCCAGGCTCCGGCTTAGGGCTCCGTTGCTAGGGATCAGGGCCCCGTTCTAGGGTTTAGGGCTCAGGGTCTAGGGTTCCAGGCTCCGGCTTAGGGCTCCGTTGCTAGGGATCAGGGCCCCGTTCTAGGGTTTAGGGCTCAGGGTCTAGGGTTACAGGCTCCGGCTTAGGGCTCCGTTGCTAGGGATCAGGGCCCCGTTCTAGGGTTTAGGGCTCAGGGTCTAGGGTTCCAGGCTCCGGCTTAGGGCTCCGTTGCTAGGGATCAGGGCCCCGTTCTAGGGTTTAGGGCTCAGGGTCTAGGGTTCCAGGCTCCGGGTTAGGGCTCCGTTGCTAGGGATCAGGGCCCCGTTCTAGGGTTTAGGGCTCAGGGTCTAGGGTTCCAGGCTCCGGCTTAGGGCTCCGTTGCTAGGGTTCAGGGCCCCTTTCGAAGGTTTAGGGCTCAGGGTCTAGGGTTCCAGGCTCCGGCTTAGGGCTTAGGGCTCCGTTGCTAGGGTTCAGGGCCCCATTCTAGGGTTTAGGGCTCAGGGTCTAGGGTTCCAGGCTCCGGCTTAGGGCTCCGTTGCTAGGGATCAGGGCCCCGTTCTAGGGTTTAGGGCTCAGGGTCTAGGGTTCCAGGCTCCGGCTTAGGGCTCCGTTGCTAGGGATCAGGGCCCCGTTCTAGGGTTTAGGGCTCAGGGTCTAGGGTTCCAGGCTCCGGGTTAGGGCTCCGTTGCTAGGGATCAGGGCCCCGTTCTAGGGTTTAGGGCTCAGGGTCTAGGGTTCCAGGCTCCGGCTTAGGGCTCCGTTGCTAGGGTTCAGGGCCCCTTTCGAAGGTTTAGGGCTCAGGGTCTAGGGTTCCAGGCTCCGGCTTAGGGCTTAGGGCTCCGTTGCTAGGGTTCAGGGCCCCATTCTAGGGTTTAGGGCTCAGGGTCTAGGGTTCCAGGCTCCGGCTTAGGGCTCCGTTGCTAGGGATCAGGGCCCCGTTCTAGGGTTTAGGGCTCAGGGTCTAGGGTTCCAGGCTCCGGCTTAGGGCTCCGTTGCTAGGGTTCAGGGCCCCGTTCTAAGGTTTAGGGCTCAGGGTCTAGGGTTCCAGGCTCCGTGTTAGGGCTTAGGGCTCCGTTGCTAGGGTTCAGGGCCCCATTCTAGGGTTTAGGGCTCAGGGTCTAGGGTTCCAGGCTCCGGCTTAGGGCTCCGTTGCTAGGGATCAGGGCCCCGTTCTAGGGTTTAGGGCTCAGGGTCTAGGGTTCCAGGCTCCGGCTTAGGGCTCCGTTGCTAGGGTTCAGGGCCCCTTTCGAAGGTTTAGGGCTCAGGGTCTAGGGTTCCAGGCTCCGGGTTAGGGCTTCGGGCTCCGTTGCTAGGGTTCAGGGCCCCGTTCTAGGGTTTAGGGCTCAGGGTCTAGGGTTCCAGGCTCCGGCTTAGGGCTCCGTTGCTAGGGTTCAGGGCCCCGTTCTAAGGTTTAGGGCTCAGGGTCTAGGGTTCCAGGCTCCGGCTTAGGGCTCCGTTGCTAGGGTTCAGGGCCCCGTTCTAAGGTTTAGGGCTCAGGGTCTAGGGTTCCAGGCTCCGGCTTAGGGCTCCGTTGCTAGGGATCAGGGCCCCGTTCTAGGGTTTAGGGCTCAGGGTCTAGGGTTCCAGGCTCCGTGTTGGGGCTTAGGGCTCCGTTGCTAGGGTTCAGGGCCCCATTCTAGGGTTTAGGGCTCAGGGTCTAGGGTTCCAGGCTCCGGCTTAGGGCTCCGTTGCTAGGGTTCAGGGCCCCGTTCTAGGGTTTAGGGCTCAGGGTCTAGGGTTCCAGGCTCCGGCTTAGGGCTCCGTTGCTAGGGTTCAGGGCCCCGTTCTAAGGTTTAGGGCTCAGGGTCTAGGGTTCCAGGCTCCGTGTTAGGGCTTAGGGCTCCGTTGCTAGGGTTCAGGGCCCCATTCTAGGGTTTAGGGCTCAGGGTCTAGGGTTCCAGGCTCCGGCTTAGGGCTCCGTTGCTAGGGTTCAGGGCCCCTTTCGAAGGTTTAGGGCTCAGGGTCTAGGGTTCCAGGCTCCGGGTTAGGGCTTAGGGCTCCGTTGCTAGGGTTCAGGGCCCCATTCTAGGGTTTAGGGCTCAGGGTCTAGGGTTCCAGGCTCCGGCTTAGGGCTCCGTTGCTAGGGTTCAGGGCCCCGTTCTAAGGTTTAGGGCTCAGGGTCTAGGGTTCCAGGCTCCGGCTTAGGGCTCCGTTGCTAGGGTTCAGGGCCCCGTTCTAAGGTTTAGGGCTCAGGGTCTAGGGTTCCAGGCTCCGTGTTAGGGCTCCGTTGCTAGGGATCAGGGCCCCGTTCTAGGGTTTAGGGCTCAGGGTCTAGGGTTCCAGGCTCCGGGTTAGGGCTCCGTTGCTAGGGATCAGGGCCCCGTTCTAGGGTTTAGGGCTCAGGGTCTAGGGTTCCAGGCTCCGGCTTAGGGCTCCGTTGCTAGGGTTCAGGGCCCCTTTCGAAGGTTTAGGGCTCAGGGTCTAGGGTTCCAGGCTTTGGGTTAGGGCTTAGGGCTCCGTTGCTAGGGTTCAGGGCCCCGTTCTAGGGTTTAGGGCTCAGGGTCTAGGGTTCCAGGCTCCGGGTTGGGGCTTAGGGCTCCGTTGCTAGGGTTCAGGGCCCCGTTCTAGGGTTTAGGGCTCAGGGTCTAGGGTTCCAGGCTCCGTGTTAGGGCTTAGGGCTCCGTTGCTAGGGTTCAGGGCCCCATTCTAGGGTTTAGGGCTCAGGGTCTAGGGTTCCAGGCTCCGGCTTAGGGCTCCGTTGCTAGGGTTCAGGGCCCCGTTCTAAGGTTTAGGGCTCAGGGTCTAGGGTTCCAGGCTCCGGCTTAGGGCTTAGGGCTCCGTTGCTAGGGTTCAGGTCCCCGTTCTAGGGTTTAGGGCTCAGGGTCTAGGGTTCCAGGCTCCGGCTTAGGGCTCCGTTGCTAGGGATCAGGGCCCCGTTCTAGGGTTTAGGGCTCAGGGTCTAGGTTTCCAGGCTCCGGCTTAGGGCTCCGTTGCTAGGGTTCAGGGCCCCTTTCGAAGGTTTAGGGCTCAGGGTCTAGGGTTCCAGGCTCCGGGTTAGGGCTTCGGGCTCCGTTGCTAGGGTTCAGGGCCCCGTTCTAGGGTTTAGGGCTCAGGGTCTAGGGTTCCAGGCTCCGTGTTAGGGCTTAGGGCTCCGTTGCTAGGGTTCAGGGCCCCGTTCTAGGGTTTAGGGCTCAGGGTCTAGGGTTCCAGGCTCCGGCTTAGGGCTCCGTTGCTAGGGTTCAGGGCCCCTTTCGAAGGTTTAGGGCTCAGGGTCTAGGGTTCCAGGCTCCGGGTTAGGGCTTCGGGCTCCGTTGCTAGGGTTCAGGGCCCCGTTCTAGGGTTTAGGGCTCAGGGTCTAGGGTTCCAGGCTCCGGGTTGGGGCTTAGGGCTCCGTTGCTAGGGTTCAGGGCCCCGTTCTAGGGTTTAGGGCTCAGGGTCTAGGGTTCCAGGCTCCGTGTTAGGGCTTAGGGCTCCGTTGCTAGGGTTCAGGGCCCCATTCTAGGGTTTAGGGCTCAGGGTCTAGGGTTCCAGGCTCCGGCTTAGGGCTCCGTTGCTAGGGATCAGGGCCCCGTTCTAGGGTTTAGGGCTCAGGGTCTAGGGTTCCAGGCTCCGGCTTAGGGCTCCGTTGCTAGGGTTCAGGGCCCCTTTCGAAGGTTTAGGGCTCAGGGTCTAGGGTTCCAGGCTCCGGGTTAGGGCTTCGGGCTCCGTTGCTAGGGTTCAGGGCCCCGTTCTAGGGTTTAGGGCTCAGGGTCTAGGGTTCCAGGCTCCGGCTTAGGGCTCCGTTGCTAGGGATCAGGGCCCCGTTCTAGGGTTTAGGGCTCAGGGTCTAGGGTTCCAGGCTCCGTGTTGGGGCTTAGGGCTCCGTTGCTAGGGTTCAGGGCCCCGTTCTAGGGTTTAGGGCTCAGGGTCTAGGGTTCCAGGCTCCGGCTTAGGGCTCCGTTGCTAGGGTTCAGGGCCCCGTTCTAAGGTTTAGGGCTCAGGGTCTAGGGTTCCAGGCTCCGTGTTAGGGCTTAGGGCTCCGTTGCTAGGGTTCAGGGCCCCATTCTAGGGTTTAGGGCTCAGGGTCTAGGGTTCCAGGCTCCGGCTTAGGGCTCCGTTGCTAGGGTTCAGGGCCCCGTTCTAAGGTTTAGGGCTCAGGGTCTAGGGTTCCAGGCTCCGGCTTAGGGCTCCGTTGCTAGGGATCAGGGCCCCGTTCTAGGGTTTAGGGCTCAGGGTCTAGGGTTCCAGGCTCCGGCTTAGGGCTCCGTTGCTAGGGTTCAGGGCCCCGTTCTAAGGTTTAGGGCTCAGGGTCTAGGGTTCCAGGCTCCGTGTTAGGGCTTAGGGCTCCGTTGCTAGGGTTCAGGGCCCCATTCTAAGGTTTAGGGCTCAGAGTCTAGGGTTCCAGGCTCCGGCTTAGGGCTCCGTTGCTAGGGATCAGGGCCCCGTTCTAGGGTTTAGGGCTCAGGGTCTAGGGTTACAGGCTCCGGCTTAGGGCTCCGTTGCTAGGGTTCAGGGCCCCGTTCTAAGGTTTAGGGCTCAGGGTCTAGGGTTCCAGGCTCCGTGTTAGGGCTTAGGGCTCCGTTGCTAGGGTTCAGGGCCCCATTCTAGGGTTTAGGGCTCAGGGTCTAGGGTTCCAGGCTCCGGCTTAGGGCTCCGTTGCTAGGGTTCAGGGCCCCGTTCTAAGGTTTAGGGCTCAGGGTCTAGGGTTCCAGGCTCCGGCTTAGGGCTTAGGGCTCCGTTGCTAGGGTTCAGGTCCCCGTTCTAGGGTTTAGGGCTCAGGGTCTAGGGTTCCAGGCTCCGTGTTAGGGCTCCGTTGCTAGGGATCAGGGCCCCATTCTAGGGTTTAGGGCTCAGGGTCTAGGGTTCCAGGCTCCGGGTTAGGGCTTAGGGCTCCGTTGCTAGGGTTCAGGGCCCCATTCTAGGGTTTAGGGCTCAGGGTCTAGGGTTCCAGGCTCCGGCTTAGGGCTCCGTTGCTAGGGATCAGGGCCCCGTTCTAGGGTTTAGGGCTCAGGGTCTAGGGTTCCAGGCTCCGGCTTAGGGCTCCGTTGCTAGGGTTCAGGGCCCCGTTCTAAGGTTTAGGGCTCAGGGTCTAGGGTTCCAGGCTCCGGGTTAGGGCTTAGGGCTCCGTTGCTAGGGTTCAGGGCCCCATTCTAGGGTTTAGGGCTCAGAGTCTAGGGTTCCAGGCTCCGGCTTAGGGCTCCGTTGCTAGGGATCAGGGCCCCGTTCTAGGGTTTAGGGCTCAGGGTCTAGGGTTCCAGGCTCCGGCTTAGGGCTCCGTTGCTAGGGTTCAGGGCCCCGTTCTAAGGTTTAGGGCTCAGGGTCTAGGGTTCCAGGCTCCGTGTTAGGGCTCCGTTGCTAGGGTTCAGGGCCCCTTTCGAAGGTTTAGGGCTCAGGGTCTAGGGTTCCAGGCTCCGTGTTAGGGCTTAGGGCTCCGTTGCTAGGGTTCAGGGCCCCATTCTAGGGTTTAGGGCTCAGGGTCTAGGGTTCCAGGCTCCGGCTTAGGGCTCCGTTGCTAGGGTTCAGGGCCCCGTTCTAAGGTTTAGGGCTCAGGGTCTAGGGTTCCAGGCTCCGGGTTAGGGCTTAGGGCTCCGTTGCTAGGGTTCAGGGCCCCATTCTAGGGTTTAGGGCTCAGGGTCTAGGGTTCCAGGCTCCGGCTTAGGGCTCCGTTGCTAGGGTTCAGGGCCCCGTTCTAAGGTTTAGGGCTCAGGGTCTAGGGTTCCAGGCTCCGTGTTAGGGCTTAGGGCTCCGTTGCTAGGGTTCAGGGCCCCATTCTAGGGTTTAGGGCTCAGGGTCTAGGGTTCCAGGCTCCGGCTTAGGGCTCCGTTGCTAGGGTTCAGGGCCCCGTTCTAAGGTTTAGGGCTCAGGGTCTAGGGTTCCAGGCTCCGGCTTAGGGCTCCGTTGCTAGGGATCAGGGCCCCGTTCTAGGGTTTAGGGCTCAGGGTCTAGGGTTCCAGGCTCCGGCTTAGGGCTCCGTTGCTAGGGTTCAGGGCCCCTTTCGAAGGTTTAGGGCTCAGGGTCTAGGGTTCCAGGCTCCGGCTTAGGGCTTAGGGCTCCGTTGCTAGGGTTCAGGGCCCCATTCTAGGGTTTAGGGCTCAGGGTCTAGGGTTCCAGGCTCCGGCTTAGGGCTCCGTTGCTAGGGATCAGGGCCCCGTTCTAGGGTTTAGGGCTCAGGGTCTAGGGTTCCAGGCTCCGGCTTAGGGCTCCGTTGCTAGGGTTCAGGGCCCCGTTCTAAGGTTTAGGGCTCAGGGTCTAGGGTTCCAGGCTCCGGCTTAGGGCTCCGTTGCTAGGGATCAGGGCCCCGTTCTAGGGTTTAGGGCTCAGGGTCTAGGGTTCCAGGCTCCGGCTTAGGGCTCCGTTGCTAGGGTTCAGGGCCCCGTTCTAAGGTTTAGGGCTCAGGGTCTAGGGTTCCAGGCTCCGTGTTAGGGCTTAGGGCTCCGTTGCTAGGGTTCAGGGCCCCATTCTAGGGTTTAGGGCTCAGAGTCTAGGGTTCCAGGCTCCGGCTTAGGGCTCCGTTGCTAGGGATCAGGGCCCCGTTCTAGGGTTTAGGGCTCAGGGTCTAGGGTTCCAGGCTCCGGGTTAGGGCTCCGTTGCTAGGGATCAGGGCCCCGTTCTAGGGTTTAGGGCTCAGGGTCTAGGGTTCCAGGCTCCGGGTTGGGGCTTAGGGCTCCGTTGCTAGGGTTCAGGGCCCCGTTCTAGGGTTTAGGGCTCAGGGTCTAGGGTTCCAGGCTCCGTGTTAGGGCTTAGGGCTCCGTTGCTAGGGTTCAGGGCCCCATTCTAGGGTTTAGGGCTCAGGGTCTAGGGTTCCAGGCTCCGGCTTAGGGCTCCGTTGCTAGGGATCAGGGCCCCGTTCTAGGGTTTAGGGCTCAGGGTCTAGGGTTCCAGGCTCCGGCTTAGGGCTCCGTTGCTAGGGTTCAGGGCCCCTTTCGAAGGTTTAGGGCTCAGGGTCTAGGGTTCCAGGCTCCGGGTTAGGGCTTCGGGCTCCGTTGCTAGGGTTCAGGGCCCCGTTCTAGGGTTTAGGGCTCAGGGTCTAGGGTTCCAGGCTCCGGCTTAGGGCTCCGTTGCTAGGGATCAGGGCCCCGTTCTAGGGTTTAGGGCTCAGGGTCTAGGGTTCCAGGCTCCGTGTTGGGGCTTAGGGCTCCGTTGCTAGGGTTCAGGGCCCCGTTCTAGGGTTTAGGGCTCAGGGTCTAGGGTTCCAGGCTCCGGCTTAGGGCTCCGTTGCTAGGGTTCAGGGCCCCGTTCTAAGGTTTAGGGCTCAGGGTCTAGGGTTCCAGGCTCCGTGTTAGGGCTTAGGGCTCCGTTGCTAGGGTTCAGGGCCCCATTCTAGGGTTTAGGGCTCAGGGTCTAGGGTTCCAGGCTCCGGCTTAGGGCTCCGTTGCTAGGGTTCAGGGCCCCGTTCTAAGGTTTAGGGCTCAGGGTCTAGGGTTACAGGCTCCGGCTTAGGGCTTAGGGCTCCGTTGCTAGGGTTCAGGGCCCCATTCTAGGGTTTAGGGCTCAGGGTCTAGGGTTCCAGGCTCCGGCTTAGGGCTCCGTTGCTAGGGTTCAGGGCCCCTTTCGAAGGTTTAGGGCTCAGGGTCTAGGGTTCCAGGCTCCGGCTTAGGGCTCCGTTGCTAGGGTTCAGGGCCCCGTTCTAAGGTTTAGGGCTCAGGGTCTAGGGTTACAGGCTCCGGCTTAGGGCTTAGGGCTCCGTTGCTAGGGTTCAGGGCCCCATTCTAGGGTTTAGGGCTCAGGGTCTAGGGTTCCAGGCTCCGGCTTAGGGCTCCGTTGCTAGGGATCAGGGCCCCGTTCTAGGGTTTAGGGCTCAGGGTCTAGGGTTCCAGGCTCCGGCTTAGGGCTCCGTTGCTAGGGTTCAGGGCCCCGTTCTAAGGTTTAGGGCTCAGGGTCTAGGGTTCCAGGCTCCGGGTTAGGGCTTAGGGCTCCGTTGCTAGGGTTCAGGGCCCCATTCTAGGGTTTAGGGCTCAGAGTCTAGGGTTCCAGGCTCCGGCTTAGGGCTCCGTTGCTAGGGATCAGGGCCCCGTTCTAGGGTTTAGGGCTCAGGGTCTAGGGTTCCAGGCTCCGGCTTAGGGCTCCGTTGCTAGGGTTCAGGGCCCCGTTCTAAGGTTTAGGGCTCAGGGTCTAGGGTTCCAGGCTCCGTGTTAGGGCTCCGTTGCTAGGGATCAGGGCCCCGTTCTAGGGTTTAGGGCTCAGGGTCTAGGGTTCCAGGCTCCGGCTTAGGGCTCCGTTGCTAGGGTTCAGGGCCCCTTTCGAAGGTTTAGGGCTCAGGGTCTAGGGTTCCAGGCTCCGGCTTAGGGCTTAGGGCTCCGTTGCTAGGGTTCAGGGCCCCATTCTAGGGTTTAGGGCTCAGGGTCTAGGGTTCCAGGCTCCGGCTTAGGGCTCCGTTGCTAGGGATCAGGGCCCCGTTCTAGGGTTTAGGGCTCAGGGTCTAGGGTTCCAGGCTCCGGCTTAGGGCTCCGTTGCTAGGGTTCAGGGCCCCGTTCTAAGGTTTAGGGCTCAGGGTCTAGGGTTCCAGGCTCCGGCTTAGGGCTCCGTTGCTAGGGATCAGGGCCCCGTTCTAGGGTTTAGGGCTCAGGGTCTAGGGTTCCAGGCTCCGGCTTAGGGCTCCGTTGCTAGGGTTCAGGGCCCCGTTCTAAGGTTTAGGGCTCAGGGTCTAGGGTTCCAGGCTCCGTGTTAGGGCTTAGGGCTCCGTTGCTAGGGTTCAGGGCCCCATTCTAGGGTTTAGGGCTCAGAGTCTAGGGTTCCAGGCTCCGGCTTAGGGCTCCGTTGCTAGGGATCAGGGCCCCGTTCTAGGGTTTAGGGCTCAGGGTCTAGGGTTCCAGGCTCCGGCTTAGGGCTCCGTTGCTAGGGATCAGGGCCCCGTTCTAGGGTTTAGGGCTCAGGGTCTAGGGTTCCAGGCTCCGGCTTAGGGCTCCGTTGCTAGGGTTCAGGGCCCCTTTCGAAGGTTTAGGGCTCAGGGTCTAGGGTTCCAGGCTCCGGCTTAGGGCTTAGGGCTCCGTTGCTAGGGTTCAGGGCCCCATTCTAGGGTTTAGGGCTCAGAGTCTAGGGTTCCAGGCTCCGGCTTAGGGCTCCGTTGCTAGGGATCAGGGCCCCGTTCTAGGGTTTAGGGCTCAGGGTCTAGGGTTACAGGCTCCGGCTTAGGGCTCCGTTGCTAGGGATCAGGGCCCCGTTCTAGGGTTTAGGGCTCAGGGTCTAGGGTTCCAGGCTCCGGCTTAGGGCTCCGTTGCTAGGGATCAGGGCCCCGTTCTAGGGTTTAGGGCTCAGGGTCTAGGGTTCCAGGCTCCGGCTTAGGGCTCCGTTGCTAGGGTTCAGGGCCCCGTTCTAAGGTTTAGGGCTCAGGGTCTAGGGTTCCAGGCTCCGTGTTAGGGCTCCGTTGCTAGGGATCAGGGCCCCGTTCTAGGGTTTAGGGCTCAGGGTCTAGGGTTCCAGGCTCCGGCTTAGGGCTCCGTTGCTAGGGTTCAGGGCCCCTTTCGAAGGTTTAGGGCTCAGGGTCTAGGGTTCCAGGCTCCGGCTTAGGGCTTAGGGCTCCGTTGCTAGGGTTCAGGGCCCCATTCTAGGGTTTAGGGCTCAGGGTCTAGGGTTCCAGGCTCCGGCTTAGGGCTCCGTTGCTAGGGATCAGGGCCCCGTTCTAGGGTTTAGGGCTCAGGGTCTAGGGTTCCAGGCTCCGGCTTAGGGCTCCGTTGCTAGGGTTCAGGGCCCCGTTCTAAGGTTTAGGGCTCAGGGTCTAGGGTTCCAGGCTCCGGCTTAGGGCTCCGTTGCTAGGGATCAGGGCCCCGTTCTAGGGTTTAGGGCTCAGGGTCTAGGGTTCCAGGCTCCGGCTTAGGGCTCCGTTGCTAGGGTTCAGGGCCCCGTTCTAAGGTTTAGGGCTCAGGGTCTAGGGTTCCAGGCTCCGTGTTAGGGCTTAGGGCTCCGTTGCTAGGGTTCAGGGCCCCATTCTAGGGTTTAGGGCTCAGAGTCTAGGGTTCCAGGCTCCGGCTTAGGGCTCCGTTGCTAGGGATCAGGGCCCCGTTCTAGGGTTTAGGGCTCAGGGTCTAGGGTTCCAGGCTCCGGGTTAGGGCTCCGTTGCTAGGGATCAGGGCCCCGTTCTAGGGTTTAGGGCTCAGGGTCTAGGGTTCCAGGCTCCGGGTTGGGGCTTAGGGCTCCGTTGCTAGGGTTCAGGGCCCCGTTCTAGGGTTTAGGGCTCAGGGTCTAGGGTTCCAGGCTCCGTGTTAGGGCTTAGGGCTCCGTTGCTAGGGTTCAGGGCCCCATTCTAGGGTTTAGGGCTCAGGGTCTAGGGTTCCAGGCTCCGGCTTAGGGCTCCGTTGCTAGGGATCAGGGCCCCGTTCTAGGGTTTAGGGCTCAGGGTCTAGGGTTCCAGGCTCCGGCTTAGGGCTCCGTTGCTAGGGATCAGGGCCCCGTTCTAGGGTTTAGGGCTCAGGGTCTAGGGTTCCAGGCTCCGGCTTAGGGCTCCGTTGCTAGGGTTCAGGGCCCCTTTCGAAGGTTTAGGGCTCAGGGTCTAGGGTTCCAGGCTCCGGCTTAGGGCTTAGGGCTCCGTTGCTAGGGTTCAGGGCCCCATTCTAGGGTTTAGGGCTCAGAGTCTAGGGTTCCAGGCTCCGGCTTAGGGCTCCGTTGCTAGGGATCAGGGCCCCGTTCTAGGGTTTAGGGCTCAGGGTCTAGGGTTACAGGCTCCGGCTTAGGGCTCCGTTGCTAGGGATCAGGGCCCCGTTCTAGGGTTTAGGGCTCAGGGTCTAGGGTTCCAGGCTCCGGCTTAGGGCTCCGTTGCTAGGGATCAGGGCCCCGTTCTAGGGTTTAGGGCTCAGGGTCTAGGGTTCCAGGCTCCGGCTTAGGGCTCCGTTGCTAGGGTTCAGGGCCCCGTTCTAAGGTTTAGGGCTCAGGGTCTAGGGTTCCAGGCTCCGTGTTAGGGCTCCGTTGCTAGGGATCAGGGCCCCGTTCTAGGGTTTAGGGCTCAGGGTCTAGGGTTCCAGGCTCCGGCTTAGGGCTCCGTTGCTAGGGTTCAGGGCCCCGTTCTAAGGTTTAGGGCTCAGGGTCTAGGGTTCCAGGCTCCGGCTTAGGGCTCCGTTGCTAGGGATCAGGGCCCCGTTCTAGGGTTTAGGGCTCAGGGTCTAGGGTTCCAGGCTCCGGCTTAGGGCTCCGTTGCTAGGGTTCAGGGCCCCGTTCTAAGGTTTAGGGCTCAGGGTCTAGGGTTCCAGGCTCCGTGTTAGGGCTTAGGGCTCCGTTGCTAGGGTTCAGGGCCCCATTCTAGGGTTTAGGGCTCAGGGTCTAGGGTTCCAGGCTCCGGCTTAGGGCTCCGTTGCTAGGGATCAGGGCCCCGTTCTAGGGTTTAGGGCTCAGGGTCTAGGGTTCCAGGCTCCGGCTTAGGGCTCCGTTGCTAGGGTTCAGGGCCCCTTTCGAAGGTTTAGGGCTCAGGGTCTAGGGTTCCAGGCTCCGGCTTAGGGCTTAGGGCTCCGTTGCTAGGGTTCAGGGCCCCATTCTAGGGTTTAGGGCTCAGAGTCTAGGGTTCCAGGCTCCGGCTTAGGGCTCCGTTGCTAGGGATCAGGGCCCCGTTCTAGGGTTTAGGGCTCAGGGTCTAGGGTTCCAGGCTCCGGCTTAGGGCTCCGTTGCTAGGGATCAGGGCCCCGTTCTAGGGTTTAGGGCTCAGGGTCTAGGGTTCCAGGCTCCGGCTTAGGGCTCCGTTGCTAGGGTTCAGGGCCCCTTTCGAAGGTTTAGGGCTCAGGGTCTAGGGTTCCAGGCTCCGGCTTAGGGCTTAGGGCTCCGTTGCTAGGGTTCAGGGCCCCATTCTAGGGTTTAGGGCTCAGAGTCTAGGGTTCCAGGCTCCGGCTTAGGGCTCCGTTGCTAGGGATCAGGGCCCCGTTCTAGGGTTTAGGGCTCAGGGTCTAGGGTTACAGGCTCCGGCTTAGGGCTCCGTTGCTAGGGATCAGGGCCCCGTTCTAGGGTTTAGGGCTCAGGGTCTAGGGTTCCAGGCTCCGGCTTAGGGCTCCGTTGCTAGGGATCAGGGCCCCGTTCTAGGGTTTAGGGCTCAGGGTCTAGGGTTCCAGGCTCCGGCTTAGGGCTCCGTTGCTAGGGTTCAGGGCCCCGTTCTAAGGTTTAGGGCTCAGGGTCTAGGGTTCCAGGCTCCGTGTTAGGGCTCCGTTGCTAGGGATCAGGGCCCCGTTCTAGGGTTTAGGGCTCAGGGTCTAGGGTTCCAGGCTCCGGCTTAGGGCTCCGTTGCTAGGGTTCAGGGCCCCGTTCTAAGGTTTAGGGCTCAGGGTCTAGGGTTCCAGGCTCCGGCTTAGGGCTCCGTTGCTAGGGATCAGGGCCCCGTTCTAGGGTTTAGGGCTCAGGGTCTAGGGTTCCAGGCTCCGGCTTAGGGCTCCGTTGCTAGGGTTCAGGGCCCCGTTCTAAGGTTTAGGGCTCAGGGTCTAGGGTTCCAGGCTCCGTGTTAGGGCTTAGGGCTCCGTTGCTAGGGTTCAGGGCCCCATTCTAGGGTTTAGGGCTCAGGGTCTAGGGTTCCAGGCTCCGGCTTAGGGCTCCGTTGCTAGGGATCAGGGCCCCGTTCTAGGGTTTAGGGCTCAGGGTCTAGGGTTCCAGGCTCCGGCTTAGGGCTCCGTTGCTAGGGTTCAGGGCCCCTTTCGAAGGTTTAGGGCTCAGGGTCTAGGGTTCCAGGCTCCGGCTTAGGGCTTAGGGCTCCGTTGCTAGGGTTCAGGGCCCCATTCTAGGGTTTAGGGCTCAGAGTCTAGGGTTCCAGGCTCCGGCTTAGGGCTCCGTTGCTAGGGATCAGGGCCCCGTTCTAGGGTTTAGGGCTCAGGGTCTAGGGTTCCAGGCTCCGGCTTAGGGCTCCGTTGCTAGGGTTCAGGGCCCCTTTCGAAGGTTTAGGGCTCAGGGTCTAGGGTTCCAGGCTCCGGCTTAGGGCTTAGGGCTCCGTTGCTAGGGTTCAGGGCCCCATTCTAGGGTTTAGGGCTCAGAGTCTAGGGTTCCAGGCTCCGGCTTAGGGCTCCGTTGCTAGGGATCAGGGCCCCGTTCTAGGGTTTAGGGCTCAGGGTCTAGGGTTACAGGCTCCGGCTTAGGGCTCCGTTGCTAGGGATCAGGGCCCCGTTCTAGGGTTTAGGGCTCAGGGTCTAGGGTTCCAGGCTCCGGCTTAGGGCTCCGTTGCTAGGGATCAGGGCCCCGTTCTAGGGTTTAGGGCTCAGGGTCTAGGGTTCCAGGCTCCGGCTTAGGGCTCCGTTGCTAGGGTTCAGGGCCCCGTTCTAAGGTTTAGGGCTCAGGGTCTAGGGTTCCAGGCTCCGTGTTAGGGCTCCGTTGCTAGGGATCAGGGCCCCGTTCTAGGGTTTAGGGCTCAGGGTCTAGGGTTCCAGGCTCCGGCTTAGGGCTCCGTTGCTAGGGTTCAGGGCCCCGTTCTAAGGTTTAGGGCTCAGGGTCTAGGGTTCCAGGCTCCGGCTTAGGGCTCCGTTGCTAGGGATCAGGGCCCCGTTCTAGGGTTTAGGGCTCAGGGTCTAGGGTTCCAGGCTCCGGCTTAGGGCTCCGTTGCTAGGGTTCAGGGCCCCGTTCTAAGGTTTAGGGCTCAGGGTCTAGGGTTCCAGGCTCCGTGTTAGGGCTTAGGGCTCCGTTGCTAGGGTTCAGGGCCCCATTCTAGGGTTTAGGGCTCAGGGTCTAGGGTTCCAGGCTCCGGCTTAGGGCTCCGTTGCTAGGGTTCAGGGCCCCGTTCTAAGGTTTAGGGCTCAGGGTCTAGGGTTCCAGGCTCCGTGTTAGGGCTTAGGGCTCCGTTGCTAGGGTTCAGGGCCCCATTCTAGGGTTTAGGGCTCAGAGTCTAGGGTTCCAGGCTCCGGCTTAGGGCTCCGTTGCTAGGGATCAGGGCCCCGTTCTAGGGTTTAGGGCTCAGGGTCTAGGGTTCCAGGCTCCGTGTTAGGGCTTAGGGCTCCGTTGCTAGGGTTCAGGGCCCCGTTCTAGGGTTTAGGGCTCAGGGTCTAGGGTTCCAGGCTCCGGCTTAGGGCTCCGTTGCTAGGGTTCAGGGCCCCTTTCGAAGGTTTAGGGCTCAGGGTCTAGGGTTCCAGGCTCCGGGTTAGGGCTTCGGGCTCCGTTGCTAGGGTTCAGGGCCCCATTCTAGGGTTTAGGGCTCAGAGTCTAGGGTTCCAGGCTCCGGCTTAGGGCTCCGTTGCTAGGGATCAGGGCCCCGTTCTAGGGTTTAGGGCTCAGGGTCTAGGGTTCCAGGCTCCGGCTTAGGGCTCCGTTGCTAGGGTTCAGGGCCCCGTTCTAAGGTTTAGGGCTCAGGGTCTAGGGTTCCAGGCTCCGTGTTAGGGCTCCGTTGCTAGGGTTCAGGGCCCCTTTCGAAGGTTTAGGGCTCAGGGTCTAGGGTTCCAGGCTCCGTGTTAGGGCTTAGGGCTCCGTTGCTAGGGTTCAGGGCCCCATTCTAGGGTTTAGGGCTCAGGGTCTAGGGTTCCAGGCTCCGGGTTGGGGCTCCGTTGCTAGGGATCAGGGCCCCGTTCTAGGGTTTAGGGCTCAGGGTCTAGGGTTCCAGGCTCCGGGTTAGGGCTTAGGGCTCCGTTGCTAGGGTTCAGGGCCCCATTCTAGGGTTTAGGGCTCAGGGTCTAGGGTTCCAGGCTCCGGCTTAGGGCTCCGTTGCTAGGGTTCAGGGCCCCGTTCTAAGGTTTAGGGCTCAGGGTCTAGGGTTCCAGGCTCCGGCTTAGGGCTTAGGGCTCCGTTGCTAGGGTTCAGGGCCCCATTCTAGGGTTTAGGGCTCAGGGTCTAGGGTTCCAGGCTCCGGCTTAGGGCTCCGTTGCTAGGGATCAGGGCCCCGTTCTAGGGTTTAGGGCTCAGGGTCTAGGTTTCCAGGCTCCGGCTTAGGGCTCCGTTGCTAGGGTTCAGGGCCCCGTTCTAAGGTTTAGGGCTCAGGGTCTAGGGTTCCAGGCTCCGGCTTAGGGCTCCGTTGCTAGGGTTCAGGGCCCCGTTCTAAGGTTTAGGGCTCAGGGTCTAGGGTTCCAGGCTCCGGGTTAGGGCTTAGGGCTCCGTTGCTAGGGTTCAGGGCCCCATTCTAGGGTTTAGGGCTCAGGGTCTAGGGTTCCAGGCTCCGGCTTAGGGCTCCGTTGCTAGGGATCAGGGCCCCGTTCTAGGGTTTAGGGCTCAGGGTCTAGGGTTCCAGGCTCCGGCTTAGGGCTCCGTTGCTAGGGTTCAGGGCCCCTTTCGAAGGTTTAGGGCTCAGGGTCTAGGGTTCCAGGCTCCGGGTTAGGGCTTCGGGCTCCGTTGCTAGGGTTCAGGGCCCCGTTCTAGGGTTTAGGGCTCAGGGTCTAGGGTTCCAGGCTCCGTGTTAGGGCTTAGGGCTCCGTTGCTAGGGTTCAGGGCCCCGTTCTAGGGTTTAGGGCTCAGGGTCTAGGGTTCCAGGCTCCGGCTTAGGGCTCCGTTGCTAGGGTTCAGGGCCCCTTTCGAAGGTTTAGGGCTCAGGGTCTAGGGTTCCAGGCTCCGGGTTAGGGCTTCGGGCTCCGTTGCTAGGGTTCAGGGCCCCGTTCTAGGGTTTAGGGCTCAGGGTCTAGGGTTCCAGGCTCCGGGTTGGGGCTTAGGGCTCCGTTGCTAGGGTTCAGGGCCCCGTTCTAGGGTTTAGGGCTCAGGGTCTAGGGTTCCAGGCTCCGTGTTGGGGCTTAGGGCTCCGTTGCTAGGGTTCAGGGCCCCATTCTAGGGTTTAGGGCTCAGGGTCTAGGGTTCCAGGCTCCGGCTTAGGGCTCCGTTGCTAGGGATCAGGGCCCCGTTCTAGGGTTTAGGGCTCAGGGTCTAGGTTTCCAGGCTCCGGCTTAGGGCTCCGTTGCTAGGGTTCAGGGCCCCGTTCTAAGGTTTAGGGCTCAGGGTCTAGGGTTCCAGGCTCCGGGTTAGGGCTTAGGGCTCCGTTGCTAGGGTTCAGGGCCCCATTCTAGGGTTTAGGGCTCAGGGTCTAGGGTTCCAGGCTCCGGCTTAGGGCTCCGTTGCTAGGGTTCAGGGCCCCGTTCTAAGGTTTAGGGCTCAGGGTCTAGGGTTCCAGGCTCCGTGTTAGGGCTTAGGGCTCCGTTGCTAGGGTTCAGGGCCCCATTCTAGGGTTTAGGGCTCAGGGTCTAGGGTTCCAGGCTCCGGCTTAGGGCTCCGTTGCTAGGGATCAGGGCCCCGTTCTAGGGTTTAGGGCTCAGGGTCTAGGGTTCCAGGCTCCGGGTTAGGGCTCCGTTGCTAGGGATCAGGGCCCCGTTCTAGGGTTTAGGGCTCAGGGTCTAGGGTTCCAGGCTCCGGCTTAGGGCTCCGTTGCTAGGGTTCAGGGCCCCGTTCTAAGGTTTAGGGCTCAGGGTCTAGGGTTCCAGGCTCCGGGTTAGGGCTCCGTTGCTAGGGATCAGGGCCCCGTTCTAAGGTTTAGGGCTCAGGGTCTAGGGTTCCAGGCTCCGTGTTAGGGCTTAGGGCTCCGTTGCTAGGGTTCAGGGCCCCATTCTAGGGTTTAGGGCTCAGGGTCTAGGGTTCCAGGCTCCGGCTTAGGGCTCCGTTGCTAGGGTTCAGGGCCCCTTTCGAAGGTTTAGGGCTCAGGGTCTAGGGTTCCAGGCTCCGGGTTAGGGCTTCGGGCTCCGTTGCTAGGGTTCAGGGCCCCGTTCTAGGGTTTAGGGCTCAGGGTCTAGGGTTCCAGGCTCCGTGTTGGGGCTTAGGGCTCCGTTGCTAGGGTTCAGGGCCCCGTTCTAGGGTTTAGGGCTCAGGGTCTAGGGTTCCAGGCTCCGGCTTAGGGCTCCGTTGCTAGGGTTCAGGGCCCCGTTCTAAGGTTTAGGGCTCAGGGTCTAGGGTTCCAGGCTCCGTGTTAGGGCTTAGGGCTCCGTTGCTAGGGTTCAGGGCCCCATTCTAAGGTTTAGGGCTCAGAGTCTAGGGTTCCAGGCTCCGGCTTAGGGCTCCGTTGCTAGGGATCAGGGCCCCGTTCTAGGGTTTAGGGCTCAGGGTCTAGGGTTCCAGGCTCCGGGTTAGGGCTTAGGGCTCCGTTGCTAGGGTTCAGGGCCCCATTCTAGGGTTTAGGGCTCAGGGTCTAGGGTTCCAGGCTCCGGCTTAGGGCTCCGTTGCTAGGGTTCAGGGCCCCGTTCTAAGGTTTAGGGCTCAGGGTCTAGGGTTCCAGGCTCCGGCTTAGGGCTTAGGGCTCCGTTGCTAGGGTTCAGGGCCCCATTCTAGGGTTTAGGGCTCAGGGTCTAGGGTTCCAGGCTCCGGCTTAGGGCTCCGTTGCTAGGGTTCAGGGCCCCGTTCTAAGGTTTAGGGCTCAGGGTCTAGGGTTCCAGGCTCCGGCTTAGGGCTCCGTTGCTAGGGTTCAGGGCCCCGTTCTAAGGTTTAGGGCTCAGGGTCTAGGGTTCCAGGCTCCGGGTTAGGGCTTAGGGCTCCGTTGCTAGGGTTCAGGGCCCCATTCTAGGGTTTAGGGCTCAGGGTCTAGGGTTCCAGGCTCCGGCTTAGGGCTCCGTTGCTAGGGTTCAGGGCCCCGTTCTAAGGTTTAGGGCTCAGGGTCTAGGGTTCCAGGCTCCGTGTTAGGGCTTAGGGCTCCGTTGCTAGGGTTCAGGGCCCCATTCTAGGGTTTAGGGCTCAGGGTCTAGGGTTCCAGGCTCCGGCTTAGGGCTCCGTTGCTAGGGATCAGGGCCCCGTTCTAGGGTTTAGGGCTCAGGGTCTAGGGTTCCAGGCTCCGGGTTAGGGCTCCGTTGCTAGGGTTCAGGGCCCCTTTCGAAGGTTTAGGGCTCAGGGTCTAGGGTTCCAGGCTCCGTGTTAGGGCTTAGGGCTCCGTTGCTAGGGTTCAGGGCCCCATTCTAGGGTTTAGGGCTCAGGGTCTAGGGTTCCAGGCTCCGGCTTAGGGCTCCGTTGCTAGGGATCAGGGCCCCGTTCTAGGGTTTAGGGCTCAGGGTCTAGGGTTCCAGGCTCCGGCTTAGGGCTCCGTTGCTAGGGTTCAGGGCCCCGTTCTAGGGTTTAGGGCTCAGGGTCTAGGGTTCCAGGCTCCGGGTTGGGGCTTAGGGCTCCGTTGCTAGGGTTCAGGGCCCCGTTCTAGGGTTTAGGGCTCAGGGTCTAGGGTTCCAGGCTCCGGCTTAGGGCTCCGTTGCTAGGGTTCAGGGCCCCGTTCTAAGGTTTAGGGCTCAGGGTCTAGGGTTCCAGGCTCCGTGTTAGGGCTTAGGGCTCCGTTGCTAGGGTTCAGGGCCCCATTCTAAGGTTTAGGGCTCAGAGTCTAGGGTTCCAGGCTCCGGCTTAGGGCTCCGTTGCTAGGGATCAGGGCCCCGTTCTAGGGTTTAGGGCTCAGGGTCTAGGGTTCCAGGCTCCGGGTTAGGGCTTAGGGCTCCGTTGCTAGGGTTCAGGGCCCCATTCTAGGGTTTAGGGCTCAGGGTCTAGGGTTCCAGGCTCCGGCTTAGGGCTCCGTTGCTAGGGTTCAGGGCCCCGTTCTAAGGTTTAGGGCTCAGGGTCTAGGGTTCCAGGCTCCGTGTTAGGGCTTAGGGCTCCGTTGCTAGGGTTCAGGGCCCCATTCTAGGGTTTAGGGCTCAGGGTCTAGGGTTCCAGGCTCCGGCTTAGGGCTCCGTTGCTAGGGTTCAGGGCCCCGTTCTAAGGTTTAGGGCTCAGGGTCTAGGGTTCCAGGCTCCGGCTTAGGGCTCCGTTGCTAGGGATCAGGGCCCCGTTCTAGGGTTTAGGGCTCAGGGTCTAGGTTTCCAGGCTCCGGCTTAGGGCTCCGTTGCTAGGGTTCAGGGCCCCGTTCTAAGGTTTAGGGCTCAGGGTCTAGGGTTCCAGGCTCCGGGTTAGGGCTTAGGGCTCCGTTGCTAGGGTTCAGGGCCCCATTCTAGGGTTTAGGGCTCAGGGTCTAGGGTTCCAGGCTCCGGGTTAGGGCTTAGGGCTCCGTTGCTAGGGTTCAGGGCCCCATTCTAGGGTTTAGGGCTCAGGGTCTAGGGTTCCAGGCTCCGGCTTAGGGCTCCGTTGCTAGGGTTCAGGGCCCCGTTCTAAGGTTTAGGGCTCAGGGTCTAGGGTTCCAGGCTCCGGCTTAGGGCTTAGGGCTCCGTTGCTAGGGTTCAGGGCCCCATTCTAGGGTTTAGGGCTCAGGGTCTAGGGTTCCAGGCTCCGGCTTAGGGCTCCGTTGCTAGGGTTCAGGGCCCCGTTCTAAGGTTTAGGGCTCAGGGTCTAGGGTTCCAGGCTCCGTGTTAGGGCTTAGGGCTCCGTTGCTAGGGTTCAGGGCCCCATTCTAGGGTTTAGGGCTCAGGGTCTAGGGTTCCAGGCTCCGGCTTAGGGCTCCGTTGCTAGGGATCAGGGCCCCGTTCTAGGGTTTAGGGCTCAGGGTCTAGGGTTCCAGGCTCCGGGTTAGGGCTCCGTTGCTAGGGATCAGGGCCCCGTTCTAGGGTTTAGGGCTCAGGGTCTAGGGTTCCAGGCTCCGGCTTAGGGCTCCGTTGCTAGGGTTCAGGGCCCCGTTCTAAGGTTTAGGGCTCAGGGTCTAGGGTTCCAGGCTCCGTGTTAGGGCTCCGTTGCTAGGGATCAGGGCCCCGTTCTAGGGTTTAGGGCTCAGGGTCTAGGGTTCCAGGCTCCGGCTTAGGGCTCCGTTGCTAGGGTTCAGGGCCCCTTTCGAAGGTTTAGGGCTCAGGGTCTAGGGTTCCAGGCTCCGGCTTAGGGCTTAGGGCTCCGTTGCTAGGGTTCAGGGCCCCATTCTAGGGTTTAGGGCTCAGGGTCTAGGGTTCCAGGCTCCGGCTTAGGGCTCCGTTGCTAGGGATCAGGGCCCCGTTCTAGGGTTTAGGGCTCAGGGTCTAGGGTTCCAGGCTCCGGCTTAGGGCTCCGTTGCTAGGGTTCAGGGCCCCGTTCTAAGGTTTAGGGCTCAGGGTCTAGGGTTCCAGGCTCCGGCTTAGGGCTCCGTTGCTAGGGATCAGGGCCCCGTTCTAGGGTTTAGGGCTCAGGGTCTAGGGTTCCAGGCTCCGGCTTAGGGCTCCGTTGCTAGGGTTCAGGGCCCCGTTCTAAGGTTTAGGGCTCAGGGTCTAGGGTTCCAGGCTCCGTGTTAGGGCTTAGGGCTCCGTTGCTAGGGTTCAGGGCCCCATTCTAGGGTTTAGGGCTCAGAGTCTAGGGTTCCAGGCTCCGGCTTAGGGCTCCGTTGCTAGGGATCAGGGCCCCGTTCTAGGGTTTAGGGCTCAGGGTCTAGGGTTCCAGGCTCCGGGTTAGGGCTCCGTTGCTAGGGATCAGGGCCCCGTTCTAAGGTTTAGGGCTCAGGGTCTAGGGTTCCAGGCTCCGTGTTAGGGCTTAGGGCTCCGTTGCTAGGGTTCAGGGCCCCATTCTAGGGTTTAGGGCTCAGGGTCTAGGGTTCCAGGCTCCGGCTTAGGGCTCCGTTGCTAGGGTTCAGGGCCCCTTTCGAAGGTTTAGGGCTCAGGGTCTAGGGTTCCAGGCTCCGGGTTAGGGCTTCGGGCTCCGTTGCTAGGGTTCAGGGCCCCGTTCTAGGGTTTAGGGCTCAGGGTCTAGGGTTCCAGGCTCCGTGTTAGGGCTTAGGGCTCCGTTGCTAGGGTTCAGGGCCCCGTTCTAGGGTTTAGGGCTCAGGGTCTAGGGTTCCAGGCTCCGGCTTAGGGCTCCGTTGCTAGGGTTCAGGGCCCCTTTCGAAGGTTTAGGGCTCAGGGTCTAGGGTTCCAGGCTCCGGCTTAGGGCTTAGGGCTCCGTTGCTAGGGTTCAGGGCCCCATTCTAGGGTTTAGGGCTCAGGGTCTAGGGTTCCAGGCTCCGGCTTAGGGCTCCGTTGCTAGGGATCAGGGCCCCGTTCTAGGGTTTAGGGCTCAGGGTCTAGGGTTCCAGGCTCCGGCTTAGGGCTCCGTTGCTAGGGTTCAGGGCCCCGTTCTAAGGTTTAGGGCTCAGGGTCTAGGGTTCCAGGCTCCGGCTTAGGGCTCCGTTGCTAGGGATCAGGGCCCCGTTCTAGGGTTTAGGGCTCAGGGTCTAGGGTTCCAGGCTCCGGCTTAGGGCTCCGTTGCTAGGGTTCAGGGCCCCTTTCGAAGGTTTAGGGCTCAGGGTCTAGGGTTCCAGGCTCCGGGTTAGGGCTTCGGGCTCCGTTGCTAGGGTTCAGGGCCCCGTTCTAGGGTTTAGGGCTCAGGGTCTAGGGTTCCAGGCTCCGGCTTAGGGCTCCGTTGCTAGGGATCAGGGCCCCGTTCTAGGGTTTAGGGCTCAGGGTCTAGGGTTCCAGGCTCCGTGTTGGGGCTTAGGGCTCCGTTGCTAGGGTTCAGGGCCCCGTTCTAGGGTTTAGGGCTCAGGGTCTAGGGTTCCAGGCTCCGGCTTAGGGCTCCGTTGCTAGGGATCAGGGCCCCGTTCTAGGGTTTAGGGCTCAGGGTCTAGGGTTACAGGCTCCGGCTTAGGGCTCCGTTGCTAGGGATCAGGGCCCCGTTCTAGGGTTTAGGGCTCAGGGTCTAGGTTTCCAGGCTCCGGCTTAGGGCTCCGTTGCTAGGGTTCAGGGCCCCGTTCTAAGGTTTAGGGCTCAGGGTCTAGGGTTCCAGGCTCCGGGTTAGGGCTTAGGGCTCCGTTGCTAGGGTTCAGGGCCCCATTCTAGGGTTTAGGGCTCAGGGTCTAGGGTTCCAGGCTCCGGCTTAGGGCTCCGTTGCTAGGGATCAGGGCCCCGTTCTAGGGTTTAGGGCTCAGGGTCTAGGGTTCCAGGCTCCGGCTTAGGGCTCCGTTGCTAGGGTTCAGGGCCCCGTTCTAAGGTTTAGGGCTCAGGGTCTAGGGTTCCAGGCTCCGGGTTAGGGCTCCGTTGCTAGGGTTCAGGGCCCCATTCTAGGGTTTAGGGCTCAGGGTCTAGGGTTCCAGGCTCCGGCTTAGGGCTCCGTTGCTAGGGTTCAGGGCCCCGTTCTAAGGTTTAGGGCTCAGGGTCTAGGGTTCCAGGCTCCGGGTTAGGGCTTCGGGCTCCGTTGCTAGGGTTCAGGGCCCCATTCTAGGGTTTAGGGCTCAGGGTCTAGGGTTCCAGGCTTTGGGTTAGGGCTTAGGGCTCCGTTGCTAGGGTTCAGGGCCCCATTCTAGGGTTTAGGGCTCAGAGTCTAGGGTTCCAGGCTCCGGCTTAGGGCTCCGTTGCTAGGGATCAGGGCCCCGTTCTAGGGTTTAGGGCTCAGGGTCTAGGTTTCCAGGCTCCGGCTTAGGGCTCCGTTGCTAGGGATCAGGGCCCCGTTCTAGGGTTTAGGGCTCAGGGTCTAGGGTTCCAGGCTCCGGCTTAGGGCTCCGTTGCTAGGGTTCAGGGCCCCGTTCTAAGGTTTAGGGCTCAGGGTCTAGGGTTCCAGGCTCCGTGTTAGGGCTTAGGGCTCCGTTGCTAGGGTTCAGGGCCCCGTTCTAGGGTTTAGGGCTCAGGGTCTAGGGTTCCAGGCTCCGGCTTAGGGCTCCGTTGCTAGGGATCAGGGCCCCGTTCTAGGGTTTAGGGCTCAGGGTCTAGGGTTCCAGGCTCCGGCTTAGGGCTCCGTTGCTAGGGTTCAGGGCCCCGTTCTAAGGTTTAGGGCTCAGGGTCTAGGGTTCCAGGCTCCGTGTTAGGGCTTAGGGCTCCGTTGCTAGGGTTCAGGGCCCCATTCTAGGGTTTAGGGCTCAGGGTCTAGGGTTCCAGGCTCCGGCTTAGGGCTCCGTTGCTAGGGTTCAGGGCCCCGTTCTAAGGTTTAGGGCTCAGGGTCTAGGGTTCCAGGCTCCGGCTTAGGGCTCCGTTGCTAGGGATCAGGGCCCCGTTCTAGGGTTTAGGGCTCAGGGTCTAGGGTTCCAGGCTCCGGCTTAGGGCTCCGTTGCTAGGGTTCAGGGCCCCGTTCTAAGGTTTAGGGCTCAGGGTCTAGGGTTCCAGGCTCCGTGTTAGGGCTTAGGGCTCCGTTGCTAGGGTTCAGGGCCCCATTCTAGGGTTTAGGGCTCAGGGTCTAGGGTTCCAGGCTCCGGCTTAGGGCTCCGTTGCTAGGGATCAGGGCCCCGTTCTAGGGTTTAGGGCTCAGGGTCTAGGGTTCCAGGCTCCGGCTTAGGGCTCCGTTGCTAGGGTTCAGGGCCCCGTTCTAAGGTTTAGGGCTCAGGGTCTAGGGTTCCAGGCTCCGGCTTAGGGCTTAGGGCTCCGTTGCTAGGGTTCAGGGCCCCATTCTAGGGTTTAGGGCTCAGGGTCTAGGGTTCCAGGCTCCGGCTTAGGGCTCCGTTGCTAGGGTTCAGGGCCCCGTTCTAAGGTTTAGGGCTCAGGGTCTAGGGTTCCAGGCTCCGGCTTAGGGCTCCGTTGCTAGGGTTCAGGGCCCCGTTCTAAGGTTTAGGGCTCAGGGTCTAGGGTTCCAGGCTCCGGCTTAGGGCTCCGTTGCTAGGGTTCAGGGCCCCGTTCTAAGGTTTAGGGCTCAGGGTCTAGGGTTCCAGGCTCCGGGTTAGGGCTTAGGGCTCCGTTGCTAGGGTTCAGGGCCCCATTCTAGGGTTTAGGGCTCAGGGTCTAGGGTTCCAGGCTCCGGCTTAGGGCTCCGTTGCTAGGGTTCAGGGCCCCGTTCTAAGGTTTAGGGCTCAGGGTCTAGGGTTCCAGGCTCCGTGTTAGGGCTTAGGGCTCCGTTGCTAGGGTTCAGGGCCCCATTCTAGGGTTTAGGGCTCAGGGTCTAGGGTTCCAGGCTCCGGCTTAGGGCTCCGTTGCTAGGGATCAGGGCCCCGTTCTAGGGTTTAGGGCTCAGGGTCTAGGGTTCCAGGCTCCGGGTTAGGGCTCCGTTGCTAGGGTTCAGGGCCCCTTTCGAAGGTTTAGGGCTCAGGGTCTAGGGTTCCAGGCTCCGTGTTAGGGCTTAGGGCTCCGTTGCTAGGGTTCAGGGCCCCATTCTAGGGTTTAGGGCTCAGGGTCTAGGGTTCCAGGCTCCGGCTTAGGGCTCCGTTGCTAGGGTTCAGGGCCCCGTTCTAAGGTTTAGGGCTCAGGGTCTAGGGTTACAGGCTCCGGCTTAGGGCTTAGGGCTCCGTTGCTAGGGTTCAGGGCCCCATTCTAGGGTTTAGGGCTCAGGGTCTAGGGTTCCAGGCTCCGGCTTAGGGCTCCGTTGCTAGGGATCAGGGCCCCGTTCTAGGGTTTAGGGCTCAGGGTCTAGGGTTCCAGGCTCCGGCTTAGGGCTCCGTTGCTAGGGATCAGGGCCCCGTTCTAGGGTTTAGGGCTCAGGGTCTAGGGTTCCAGGCTCCGGCTTAGGGCTCCGTTGCTAGGGTTCAGGGCCCCGTTCTAAGGTTTAGGGCTCAGGGTCTAGGGTTCCAGGCTCCGTGTTAGGGCTTAGGGCTCCGTTGCTAGGGTTCAGGGCCCCATTCTAGGGTTTAGGGCTCAGGGTCTAGGGTTCCAGGCTCCGGCTTAGGGCTCCGTTGCTAGGGTTCAGGGCCCCTTTCGAAGGTTTAGGGCTCAGGGTCTAGGGTTCCAGGCTCCGGGTTAGGGCTTAGGGCTCCGTTGCTAGGGTTCAGGGCCCCATTCTAGGGTTTAGGGCTCAGGGTCTAGGGTTCCAGGCTCCGGCTTAGGGCTCCGTTGCTAGGGTTCAGGGCCCCGTTCTAAGGTTTAGGGCTCAGGGTCTAGGGTTCCAGGCTCCGGCTTAGGGCTCCGTTGCTAGGGATCAGGGCCCCGTTCTAGGGTTTAGGGCTCAGGGTCTAGGGTTCCAGGCTCCGGCTTAGGGCTCCGTTGCTAGGGTTCAGGGCCCCGTTCTAAGGTTTAGGGCTCAGGGTCTAGGGTTCCAGGCTCCGGCTTAGGGCTCCGTTGCTAGGGATCAGGGCCCCGTTCTAGGGTTTAGGGCTCAGGGTCTAGGGTTCCAGGCTCCGGCTTAGGGCTCCGTTGCTAGGGTTCAGGGCCCCGTTCTAAGGTTTAGGGCTCAGGGTCTAGGGTTCCAGGCTCCGGGTTAGGGCTCCGTTGCTAGGGATCAGGGCCCCATTCTAGGGTTTAGGGCTCAGAGTCTAGGGTTCCAGGCTCCGGCTTAGGGCTCCGTTGCTAGGGATCAGGGCCCCGTTCTAGGGTTTAGGGCTCAGGGTCTAGGGTTCCAGGCTCCGGGTTAGGGCTTAGGGCTCCGTTGCTAGGGTTCAGGGCCCCATTCTAGGGTTTAGGGCTCAGGGTCTAGGGTTCCAGGCTCCGGCTTAGGGCTCCGTTGCTAGGGTTCAGGGCCCCTTTCGAAGGTTTAGGGCTCAGGGTCTAGGGTTCCAGGCTCCGGGTTAGGGCTTCGGGCTCCGTTGCTAGGGTTCAGGGCCCCGTTCTAGGGTTTAGGGCTCAGGGTCTAGGGTTCCAGGCTCCGGGTTGGGGCTTAGGGCTCCGTTGCTAGGGTTCAGGGCCCCGTTCTAGGGTTTAGGGCTCAGGGTCTAGGGTTCCAGGCTCCGTGTTGGGGCTTAGGGCTCCGTTGCTAGGGTTCAGGGCCCCGTTCTAGGGTTTAGGGCTCAGGGTCTAGGGTTCCAGGCTCCGGCTTAGGGCTCCGTTGCTAGGGTTCAGGGCCCCGTTCTAAGGTTTAGGGCTCAGGGTCTAGGGTTCCAGGCTCCGTGTTAGGGCTTAGGGCTCCGTTGCTAGGGTTCAGGGCCCCATTCTAGGGTTTAGGGCTCAGGGTCTAGGTTTCCAGGCTCCGGCTTAGGGCTCCGTTGCTAGGGTTCAGGGCCCCGTTCTAGGGTTTAGGGCTCAGGGTCTAGGGTTCCAGGCTCCGGCTTAGGGCTCCGTTGCTAGGGTTCAGGGCCCCGTTCTAAGGTTTAGGGCTCAGGGTCTAGGGTTCCAGGCTCCGTGTTAGGGCTTAGGGCTCCGTTGCTAGGGTTCAGGGCCCCATTCTAGGGTTTAGGGCTCAGGGTCTAGGGTTCCAGGCTCCGGCTTAGGGCTCCGTTGCTAGGGATCAGGGCCCCGTTCTAGGGTTTAGGGCTCAGGGTCTAGGGTTCCAGGCTCCGGGTTAGGGCTCCGTTGCTAGGGATCAGGGCCCCGTTCTAGGGTTTAGGGCTCAGGGTCTAGGGTTCCAGGCTCCGGCTTAGGGCTCCGTTGCTAGGGTTCAGGGCCCCGTTCTAAGGTTTAGGGCTCAGGGTCTAGGGTTCCAGGCTCCGTGTTAGGGCTTAGGGCTCCGTTGCTAGGGTTCAGGGCCCCATTCTAGGGTTTAGGGCTCAGGGTCTAGGGTTCCAGGCTCCGGCTTAGGGCTCCGTTGCTAGGGTTCAGGGCCCCGTTCTAAGGTTTAGGGCTCAGGGTCTAGGGTTCCAGGCTCCGTGTTAGGGCTTAGGGCTCCGTTGCTAGGGTTCAGGGCCCCATTCTAGGGTTTAGGGCTCAGGGTCTAGGGTTCCAGGCTCCGGCTTAGGGCTCCGTTGCTAGGGATCAGGGCCCCGTTCTAGGGTTTAGGGCTCAGGGTCTAGGGTTCCAGGCTCCGGGTTAGGGCTCCGTTGCTAGGGTTCAGGGCCCCTTTCGAAGGTTTAGGGCTCAGGGTCTAGGGTTCCAGGCTCCGTGTTAGGGCTTAGGGCTCCGTTGCTAGGGTTCAGGGCCCCATTCTAGGGTTTAGGGCTCAGGGTCTAGGGTTCCAGGCTCCGGCTTAGGGCTCCGTTGCTAGGGTTCAGGGCCCCGTTCTAAGGTTTAGGGCTCAGGGTCTAGGGTTACAGGCTCCGGCTTAGGGCTTAGGGCTCCGTTGCTAGGGTTCAGGGCCCCATTCTAGGGTTTAGGGCTCAGGGTCTAGGGTTCCAGGCTCCGGCTTAGGGCTCCGTTGCTAGGGATCAGGGCCCCGTTCTAGGGTTTAGGGCTCAGGGTCTAGGGTTCCAGGCTCCGGCTTAGGGCTCCGTTGCTAGGGATCAGGGCCCCGTTCTAGGGTTTAGGGCTCAGGGTCTAGGGTTCCAGGCTCCGGCTTAGGGCTCCGTTGCTAGGGTTCAGGGCCCCGTTCTAAGGTTTAGGGCTCAGGGTCTAGGGTTCCAGGCTCCGTGTTAGGGCTTAGGGCTCCGTTGCTAGGGTTCAGGGCCCCATTCTAGGGTTTAGGGCTCAGGGTCTAGGGTTCCAGGCTCCGGCTTAGGGCTCCGTTGCTAGGGTTCAGGGCCCCTTTCGAAGGTTTAGGGCTCAGGGTCTAGGGTTCCAGGCTCCGGGTTAGGGCTTAGGGCTCCGTTGCTAGGGTTCAGGGCCCCATTCTAGGGTTTAGGGCTCAGGGTCTAGGGTTCCAGGCTCCGGCTTAGGGCTCCGTTGCTAGGGATCAGGGCCCCGTTCTAGGGTTTAGGGCTCAGGGTCTAGGGTTCCAGGCTCCGGCTTAGGGCTCCGTTGCTAGGGTTCAGGGCCCCTTTCGAAGGTTTAGGGCTCAGGGTCTAGGGTTCCAGGCTCCGTGTTAGGGCTTAGGGCTCCGTTGCTAGGGTTCAGGGCCCCATTCTAGGGTTTAGGGCTCAGAGTCTAGGGTTCCAGGCTCCGGCTTAGGGCTCCGTTGCTAGGGATCAGGGCCCCGTTCTAGGGTTTAGGGCTCAGGGTCTAGGGTTCCAGGCTCCGGCTTAGGGCTCCGTTGCTAGGGTTCAGGGCCCCTTTCGAAGGTTTAGGGCTCAGGGTCTAGGGTTCCAGGCTCCGGGTTAGGGCTTCGGGCTCCGTTGCTAGGGTTCAGGGCCCCATTCTAGGGTTTAGGGCTCAGGGTCTAGGGTTCCAGGCTCCGGCTTAGGGCTCCGTTGCTAGGGATCAGGGCCCCGTTCTAGGGTTTAGGGCTCAGGGTCTAGGGTTCCAGGCTCCGGCTTAGGGCTCCGTTGCTAGGGATCAGGGCCCCGTTCTAGGGTTTAGGGCTCAGGGTCTAGGGTTCCAGGCTCCGGCTTAGGGCTCCGTTGCTAGGGTTCAGGGCCCCGTTCTAAGGTTTAGGGCTCAGGGTCTAGGGTTCCAGGCTCCGTGTTAGGGCTTAGGGCTCCGTTGCTAGGGTTCAGGGCCCCATTCTAGGGTTTAGGGCTCAGGGTCTAGGGTTCCAGGCTCCGGCTTAGGGCTCCGTTGCTAGGGATCAGGGCCCCGTTCTAGGGTTTAGGGCTCAGGGTCTAGGGTTCCAGGCTCCGGCTTAGGGCTCCGTTGCTAGGGTTCAGGGCCCCGTTCTAAGGTTTAGGGCTCAGGGTCTAGGGTTCCAGGCTCCGGCTTAGGGCTTAGGGCTCCGTTGCTAGGGTTCAGGGCCCCATTCTAGGGTTTAGGGCTCAGGGTCTAGGGTTCCAGGCTCCGGCTTAGGGCTCCGTTGCTAGGGTTCAGGGCCCCGTTCTAAGGTTTAGGGCTCAGGGTCTAGGGTTACAGGCTCCGGCTTAGGGCTTAGGGCTCCGTTGCTAGGGTTCAGGGCCCCATTCTAGGGTTTAGGGCTCAGGGTCTAGGGTTCCAGGCTCCGGCTTAGGGCTCCGTTGCTAGGGATCAGGGCCCCGTTCTAGGGTTTAGGGCTCAGGGTCTAGGGTTCCAGGCTCCGGCTTAGGGCTCCGTTGCTAGGGTTCAGGGCCCCGTTCTAAGGTTTAGGGCTCAGGGTCTAGGGTTCCAGGCTCCGTGTTAGGGCTTAGGGCTCCGTTGCTAGGGTTCAGGGCCCCATTCTAGGGTTTAGGGCTCAGGGTCTAGGGTTCCAGGCTCCGGCTTAGGGCTTAGGGCTCCGTTGCTAGGGTTCAGGTCCCCGTTCTAGGGTTTAGGGCTCAGGGTCTAGGGTTCCAGGCTCCGGCTTAGGGCTCCGTTGCTAGGGATCAGGGCCCCGTTCTAGGGTTTAGGGCTCAGGGTCTAGGTTTCCAGGCTCCGGCTTAGGGCTCCGTTGCTAGGGTTCAGGGCCCCTTTCGAAGGTTTAGGGCTCAGGGTCTAGGGTTCCAGGCTCCGGGTTAGGGCTTAGGGCTCCGTTGCTAGGGTTCAGGGCCCCATTCTAGGGTTTAGGGCTCAGGGTCTAGGGTTCCAGGCTCCGGCTTAGGGCTCCGTTGCTAGGGTTCAGGGCCCCGTTCTAAGGTTTAGGGCTCAGGGTCTAGGGTTCCAGGCTCCGGCTTAGGGCTCCGTTGCTAGGGATCAGGGCCCCGTTCTAGGGTTTAGGGCTCAGGGTCTAGGGTTCCAGGCTCCGGCTTAGGGCTCCGTTGCTAGGGTTCAGGGCCCCGTTCTAAGGTTTAGGGCTCAGGGTCTAGGGTTCCAGGCTCCGTGTTAGGGCTTAGGGCTCCGTTGCTAGGGTTCAGGGCCCCATTCTAGGGTTTAGGGCTCAGGGTCTAGGGTTCCAGGCTCCGGCTTAGGGCTCCGTTGCTAGGGTTCAGGGCCCCTTTCGAAGGTTTAGGGCTCAGGGTCTAGGGTTCCAGGCTCCGGGTTAGGGCTTAGGGCTCCGTTGCTAGGGTTCAGGGCCCCATTCTAGGGTTTAGGGCTCAGGGTCTAGGGTTCCAGGCTCCGGCTTAGGGCTCCGTTGCTAGGGTTCAGGGCCCCGTTCTAAGGTTTAGGGCTCAGGGTCTAGGGTTCCAGGCTCCGGCTTAGGGCTCCGTTGCTAGGGATCAGGGCCCCGTTCTAGGGTTTAGGGCTCAGGGTCTAGGGTTCCAGGCTCCGGCTTAGGGCTCCGTTGCTAGGGTTCAGGGCCCCGTTCTAAGGTTTAGGGCTCAGGGTCTAGGGTTCCAGGCTCCGGGTTAGGGCTCCGTTGCTAGGGATCAGGGCCCCATTCTAGGGTTTAGGGCTCAGAGTCTAGGGTTCCAGGCTCCGGCTTAGGGCTCCGTTGCTAGGGATCAGGGCCCCGTTCTAGGGTTTAGGGCTCAGGGTCTAGGGTTCCAGGCTCCGGGTTAGGGCTTAGGGCTCCGTTGCTAGGGTTCAGGGCCCCATTCTAGGGTTTAGGGCTCAGGGTCTAGGGTTCCAGGCTCCGGCTTAGGGCTCCGTTGCTAGGGTTCAGGGCCCCTTTCGAAGGTTTAGGGCTCAGGGTCTAGGGTTCCAGGCTCCGGGTTAGGGCTTCGGGCTCCGTTGCTAGGGTTCAGGGCCCCGTTCTAGGGTTTAGGGCTCAGGGTCTAGGGTTCCAGGCTCCGGGTTGGGGCTTAGGGCTCCGTTGCTAGGGTTCAGGGCCCCGTTCTAGGGTTTAGGGCTCAGGGTCTAGGGTTCCAGGCTCCGTGTTGGGGCTTAGGGCTCCGTTGCTAGGGTTCAGGGCCCCGTTCTAGGGTTTAGGGCTCAGGGTCTAGGGTTCCAGGCTCCGGCTTAGGGCTCCGTTGCTAGGGTTCAGGGCCCCGTTCTAAGGTTTAGGGCTCAGGGTCTAGGGTTCCAGGCTCCGTGTTAGGGCTTAGGGCTCCGTTGCTAGGGTTCAGGGCCCCATTCTAGGGTTTAGGGCTCAGGGTCTAGGTTTCCAGGCTCCGGCTTAGGGCTCCGTTGCTAGGGTTCAGGGCCCCGTTCTAGGGTTTAGGGCTCAGGGTCTAGGGTTCCAGGCTCCGGCTTAGGGCTCCGTTGCTAGGGTTCAGGGCCCCGTTCTAAGGTTTAGGGCTCAGGGTCTAGGGTTCCAGGCTCCGTGTTAGGGCTTAGGGCTCCGTTGCTAGGGTTCAGGGCCCCATTCTAGGGTTTAGGGCTCAGGGTCTAGGGTTCCAGGCTTTGGGTTAGGGCTTAGGGCTCCGTTGCTAGGGTTCAGGGCCCCATTCTAGGGTTTAGGGCTCAGGGTCTAGGGTTCCAGGCTCCGGCTTAGGGCTCCGTTGCTAGGGATCAGGGCCCCGTTCTAGGGTTTAGGGCTCAGGGTCTAGGGTTCCAGGCTCCGGCTTAGGGCTCCGTTGCTAGGGTTCAGGGCCCCGTTCTAAGGTTTAGGGCTCAGGGTCTAGGGTTCCAGGCTCCGTGTTAGGGCTTAGGGCTCCGTTGCTAGGGTTCAGGGCCCCATTCTAGGGTTTAGGGCTCAGAGTCTAGGGTTCCAGGCTCCGGCTTAGGGCTCCGTTGCTAGGGATCAGGGCCCCGTTCTAGGGTTTAGGGCTCAGGGTCTAGGGTTCCAGGCTCCGTGTTAGGGCTTAGGGCTCCGTTGCTAGGGTTCAGGGCCCCGTTCTAGGGTTTAGGGCTCAGGGTCTAGGGTTCCAGGCTCCGGCTTAGGGCTCCGTTGCTAGGGATCAGGGCCCCGTTCTAGGGTTTAGGGCTCAGGGTCTAGGGTTACAGGCTCCGGCTTAGGGCTCCGTTGCTAGGGATCAGGGCCCCGTTCTAGGGTTTAGGGCTCAGGGTCTAGGTTTCCAGGCTCCGGCTTAGGGCTCCGTTGCTAGGGTTCAGGGCCCCGTTCTAGGGTTTAGGGCTCAGGGTCTAGGGTTCCAGGCTCCGGCTTAGGGCTCCGTTGCTAGGGTTCAGGGCCCCGTTCTAAGGTTTAGGGCTCAGGGTCTAGGGTTCCAGGCTCCGGCTTAGGGCTCCGTTGCTAGGGATCAGGGCCCCGTTCTAAGGTTTAGGGCTCAGGGTCTAGGGTTCCAGGCTCCGTGTTAGGGCTTAGGGCTCCGTTGCTAGGGTTCAGGGCCCCATTCTAGGGTTTAGGGCTCAGAGTCTAGGGTTCCAGGCTCCGGCTTAGGGCTCCGTTGCTAGGGATCAGGGCCCCGTTCTAGGGTTTAGGGCTCAGGGTCTAGGGTTCCAGGCTCCGGCTTAGGGCTCCGTTGCTAGGGTTCAGGGCCCCTTTCGAAGGTTTAGGGCTCAGGGTCTAGGGTTCCAGGCTCCGGGTTAGGGCTTCGGGCTCCGTTGCTAGGGTTCAGGGCCCCATTCTAGGGTTTAGGGCTCAGGGTCTAGGGTTCCAGGCTCCGGCTTAGGGCTCCGTTGCTAGGGTTCAGGGCCCCGTTCTAAGGTTTAGGGCTCAGGGTCTAGGGTTACAGGCTCCGGCTTAGGGCTTAGGGCTCCGTTGCTAGGGTTCAGGGCCCCATTCTAGGGTTTAGGGCTCAGGGTCTAGGGTTCCAGGCTCCGGCTTAGGGCTCCGTTGCTAGGGATCAGGGCCCCGTTCTAGGGTTTAGGGCTCAGGGTCTAGGGTTCCAGGCTCCGGCTTAGGGCTCCGTTGCTAGGGTTCAGGGCCCCGTTCTAAGGTTTAGGGCTCAGGGTCTAGGGTTCCAGGCTCCGTGTTAGGGCTTAGGGCTCCGTTGCTAGGGTTCAGGGCCCCATTCTAGGGTTTAGGGCTCAGGGTCTAGGGTTCCAGGCTCCGGCTTAGGGCTTAGGGCTCCGTTGCTAGGGTTCAGGTCCCCGTTCTAGGGTTTAGGGCTCAGGGTCTAGGGTTCCAGGCTCCGGCTTAGGGCTCCGTTGCTAGGGATCAGGGCCCCGTTCTAGGGTTTAGGGCTCAGGGTCTAGGTTTCCAGGCTCCGGCTTAGGGCTCCGTTGCTAGGGTTCAGGGCCCCTTTCGAAGGTTTAGGGCTCAGGGTCTAGGGTTCCAGGCTCCGGGTTAGGGCTTAGGGCTCCGTTGCTAGGGTTCAGGGCCCCATTCTAGGGTTTAGGGCTCAGGGTCTAGGGTTCCAGGCTCCGGCTTAGGGCTCCGTTGCTAGGGTTCAGGGCCCCGTTCTAAGGTTTAGGGCTCAGGGTCTAGGGTTCCAGGCTCCGGCTTAGGGCTCCGTTGCTAGGGATCAGGGCCCCGTTCTAGGGTTTAGGGCTCAGGGTCTAGGGTTCCAGGCTCCGGCTTAGGGCTCCGTTGCTAGGGTTCAGGGCCCCGTTCTAAGGTTTAGGGCTCAGGGTCTAGGGTTCCAGGCTCCGTGTTAGGGCTTAGGGCTCCGTTGCTAGGGTTCAGGGCCCCATTCTAGGGTTTAGGGCTCAGGGTCTAGGGTTCCAGGCTCCGGCTTAGGGCTCCGTTGCTAGGGTTCAGGGCCCCTTTCGAAGGTTTAGGGCTCAGGGTCTAGGGTTCCAGGCTCCGGGTTAGGGCTTAGGGCTCCGTTGCTAGGGTTCAGGGCCCCATTCTAGGGTTTAGGGCTCAGGGTCTAGGGTTCCAGGCTCCGGCTTAGGGCTCCGTTGCTAGGGTTCAGGGCCCCGTTCTAAGGTTTAGGGCTCAGGGTCTAGGGTTCCAGGCTCCGGCTTAGGGCTCCGTTGCTAGGGATCAGGGCCCCGTTCTAGGGTTTAGGGCTCAGGGTCTAGGGTTCCAGGCTCCGGCTTAGGGCTCCGTTGCTAGGGTTCAGGGCCCCGTTCTAAGGTTTAGGGCTCAGGGTCTAGGGTTCCAGGCTCCGGGTTAGGGCTCCGTTGCTAGGGATCAGGGCCCCATTCTAGGGTTTAGGGCTCAGAGTCTAGGGTTCCAGGCTCCGGCTTAGGGCTCCGTTGCTAGGGATCAGGGCCCCGTTCTAGGGTTTAGGGCTCAGGGTCTAGGGTTCCAGGCTCCGGGTTAGGGCTTAGGGCTCCGTTGCTAGGGTTCAGGGCCCCATTCTAGGGTTTAGGGCTCAGGGTCTAGGGTTCCAGGCTCCGGCTTAGGGCTCCGTTGCTAGGGTTCAGGGCCCCTTTCGAAGGTTTAGGGCTCAGGGTCTAGGGTTCCAGGCTCCGGGTTAGGGCTTCGGGCTCCGTTGCTAGGGTTCAGGGCCCCGTTCTAGGGTTTAGGGCTCAGGGTCTAGGGTTCCAGGCTCCGGGTTGGGGCTTAGGGCTCCGTTGCTAGGGTTCAGGGCCCCGTTCTAGGGTTTAGGGCTCAGGGTCTAGGGTTCCAGGCTCCGTGTTGGGGCTTAGGGCTCCGTTGCTAGGGTTCAGGGCCCCGTTCTAGGGTTTAGGGCTCAGGGTCTAGGGTTCCAGGCTCCGGCTTAGGGCTCCGTTGCTAGGGTTCAGGGCCCCGTTCTAAGGTTTAGGGCTCAGGGTCTAGGGTTCCAGGCTCCGTGTTAGGGCTTAGGGCTCCGTTGCTAGGGTTCAGGGCCCCATTCTAGGGTTTAGGGCTCAGGGTCTAGGTTTCCAGGCTCCGGCTTAGGGCTCCGTTGCTAGGGTTCAGGGCCCCGTTCTAGGGTTTAGGGCTCAGGGTCTAGGGTTCCAGGCTCCGGCTTAGGGCTCCGTTGCTAGGGTTCAGGGCCCCGTTCTAAGGTTTAGGGCTCAGGGTCTAGGGTTCCAGGCTCCGTGTTAGGGCTTAGGGCTCCGTTGCTAGGGTTCAGGGCCCCATTCTAGGGTTTAGGGCTCAGGGTCTAGGGTTCCAGGCTTTGGGTTAGGGCTTAGGGCTCCGTTGCTAGGGTTCAGGGCCCCATTCTAGGGTTTAGGGCTCAGGGTCTAGGGTTCCAGGCTCCGGCTTAGGGCTCCGTTGCTAGGGATCAGGGCCCCGTTCTAGGGTTTAGGGCTCAGGGTCTAGGGTTCCAGGCTCCGGCTTAGGGCTCCGTTGCTAGGGTTCAGGGCCCCGTTCTAAGGTTTAGGGCTCAGGGTCTAGGGTTCCAGGCTCCGTGTTAGGGCTTAGGGCTCCGTTGCTAGGGTTCAGGGCCCCATTCTAGGGTTTAGGGCTCAGAGTCTAGGGTTCCAGGCTCCGGCTTAGGGCTCCGTTGCTAGGGATCAGGGCCCCGTTCTAGGGTTTAGGGCTCAGGGTCTAGGGTTCCAGGCTCCGTGTTAGGGCTTAGGGCTCCGTTGCTAGGGTTCAGGGCCCCGTTCTAGGGTTTAGGGCTCAGGGTCTAGGGTTCCAGGCTCCGGCTTAGGGCTCCGTTGCTAGGGATCAGGGCCCCGTTCTAGGGTTTAGGGCTCAGGGTCTAGGGTTACAGGCTCCGGCTTAGGGCTCCGTTGCTAGGGATCAGGGCCCCGTTCTAGGGTTTAGGGCTCAGGGTCTAGGTTTCCAGGCTCCGGCTTAGGGCTCCGTTGCTAGGGTTCAGGGCCCCGTTCTAGGGTTTAGGGCTCAGGGTCTAGGGTTCCAGGCTCCGGCTTAGGGCTCCGTTGCTAGGGTTCAGGGCCCCGTTCTAAGGTTTAGGGCTCAGGGTCTAGGGTTCCAGGCTCCGGCTTAGGGCTCCGTTGCTAGGGATCAGGGCCCCGTTCTAAGGTTTAGGGCTCAGGGTCTAGGGTTCCAGGCTCCGTGTTAGGGCTTAGGGCTCCGTTGCTAGGGTTCAGGGCCCCATTCTAGGGTTTAGGGCTCAGAGTCTAGGGTTCCAGGCTCCGGCTTAGGGCTCCGTTGCTAGGGATCAGGGCCCCGTTCTAGGGTTTAGGGCTCAGGGTCTAGGGTTCCAGGCTCCGGCTTAGGGCTCCGTTGCTAGGGTTCAGGGCCCCTTTCGAAGGTTTAGGGCTCAGGGTCTAGGGTTCCAGGCTCCGGGTTAGGGCTTCGGGCTCCGTTGCTAGGGTTCAGGGCCCCATTCTAGGGTTTAGGGCTCAGGGTCTAGGGTTCCAGGCTCCGGCTTAGGGCTCCGTTGCTAGGGTTCAGGGCCCCGTTCTAAGGTTTAGGGCTCAGGGTCTAGGGTTACAGGCTCCGGCTTAGGGCTTAGGGCTCCGTTGCTAGGGTTCAGGGCCCCATTCTAGGGTTTAGGGCTCAGGGTCTAGGGTTCCAGGCTCCGGCTTAGGGCTCCGTTGCTAGGGATCAGGGCCCCGTTCTAGGGTTTAGGGCTCAGGGTCTAGGGTTCCAGGCTCCGGCTTAGGGCTCCGTTGCTAGGGTTCAGGGCCCCGTTCTAAGGTTTAGGGCTCAGGGTCTAGGGTTCCAGGCTCCGTGTTAGGGCTTAGGGCTCCGTTGCTAGGGTTCAGGGCCCCATTCTAGGGTTTAGGGCTCAGGGTCTAGGGTTCCAGGCTCCGGCTTAGGGCTTAGGGCTCCGTTGCTAGGGTTCAGGTCCCCGTTCTAGGGTTTAGGGCTCAGGGTCTAGGGTTCCAGGCTCCGGCTTAGGGCTCCGTTGCTAGGGATCAGGGCCCCGTTCTAGGGTTTAGGGCTCAGGGTCTAGGTTTCCAGGCTCCGGCTTAGGGCTCCGTTGCTAGGGTTCAGGGCCCCTTTCGAAGGTTTAGGGCTCAGGGTCTAGGGTTCCAGGCTCCGGGTTAGGGCTTAGGGCTCCGTTGCTAGGGTTCAGGGCCCCATTCTAGGGTTTAGGGCTCAGGGTCTAGGGTTCCAGGCTCCGGCTTAGGGCTCCGTTGCTAGGGTTCAGGGCCCCGTTCTAAGGTTTAGGGCTCAGGGTCTAGGGTTCCAGGCTCCGGCTTAGGGCTCCGTTGCTAGGGATCAGGGCCCCGTTCTAGGGTTTAGGGCTCAGGGTCTAGGGTTCCAGGCTCCGGCTTAGGGCTCCGTTGCTAGGGTTCAGGGCCCCGTTCTAAGGTTTAGGGCTCAGGGTCTAGGGTTCCAGGCTCCGTGTTAGGGCTTAGGGCTCCGTTGCTAGGGTTCAGGGCCCCATTCTAGGGTTTAGGGCTCAGGGTCTAGGGTTCCAGGCTCCGGCTTAGGGCTCCGTTGCTAGGGTTCAGGGCCCCTTTCGAAGGTTTAGGGCTCAGGGTCTAGGGTTCCAGGCTCCGGGTTAGGGCTCCGTTGCTAGGGATCAGGGCCCCGTTCTAGGGTTTAGGGCTCAGGGTCTAGGGTTCCAGGCTCCGGCTTAGGGCTCCGTTGCTAGGGTTCAGGGCCCCGTTCTAAGGTTTAGGGCTCAGGGTCTAGGGTTCCAGGCTCCGTGTTAGGGCTTAGGGCTCCGTTGCTAGGGTTCAGGGCCCCATTCTAGGGTTTAGGGCTCAGAGTCTAGGGTTCCAGGCTCCGGCTTAGGGCTCCGTTGCTAGGGATCAGGGCCCCGTTCTAGGGTTTAGGGCTCAGGGTCTAGGGTTCCAGGCTCCGTGTTAGGGCTTAGGGCTCCGTTGCTAGGGTTCAGGGCCCCGTTCTAGGGTTTAGGGCTCAGGGTCTAGGGTTCCAGGCTCCGGCTTAGGGCTCCGTTGCTAGGGTTCAGGGCCCCGTTCTAGGGTTTAGGGCTCAGGGTCTAGGGTTCCAGGCTCCGTGTTAGGGCTTAGGGCTCCGTTGCTAGGGTTCAGGGCCCCATTCTAGGGTTTAGGGCTCAGGGTCTAGGTTTCCAGGCTCCGGCTTAGGGCTCCGTTGCTAGGGTTCAGGGCCCCGTTCTAGGGTTTAGGGCTCAGGGTCTAGGGTTCCAGGCTCCGGCTTAGGGCTCCGTTGCTAGGGTTCAGGGCCCCGTTCTAAGGTTTAGGGCTCAGGGTCTAGGGTTCCAGGCTCCGTGTTAGGGCTTAGGGCTCCGTTGCTAGGGTTCAGGGCCCCATTCTAGGGTTTAGGGCTCAGGGTCTAGGGTTCCAGGCTCCGGCTTAGGGCTCCGTTGCTAGGGTTCAGGGCCCCTTTCGAAGGTTTAGGGCTCAGGGTCTAGGGTTCCAGGCTCCGGGTTAGGGCTTCGGGCTCCGTTGCTAGGGTTCAGGGCCCCGTTCTAGGGTTTAGGGCTCAGGGTCTAGGGTTCCAGGCTCCGGGTTGGGGCTTAGGGCTCCGTTGCTAGGGTTCAGGGCCCCGTTCTAGGGTTTAGGGCTCAGGGTCTAGGGTTCCAGGCTCCGGCTTAGGGCTCCGTTGCTAGGGTTCAGGGCCCCGTTCTAAGGTTTAGGGCTCAGGGTCTAGGGTTCCAGGCTCCGTGTTAGGGCTTAGGGCTCCGTTGCTAGGGTTCAGGGCCCCATTCTAGGGTTTAGGGCTCAGGGTCTAGGTTTCCAGGCTCCGGCTTAGGGCTCCGTTGCTAGGGTTCAGGGCCCCGTTCTAGGGTTTAGGGCTCAGGGTCTAGGGTTCCAGGCTCCGGCTTAGGGCTCCGTTGCTAGGGTTCAGGGCCCCGTTCTAAGGTTTAGGGCTCAGGGTCTAGGGTTCCAGGCTCCGTGTTAGGGCTTAGGGCTCCGTTGCTAGGGTTCAGGGCCCCATTCTAGGGTTTAGGGCTCAGGGTCTAGGGTTCCAGGCTTTGGGTTAGGGCTTAGGGCTCCGTTGCTAGGGTTCAGGGCCCCATTCTAGGGTTTAGGGCTCAGGGTCTAGGGTTCCAGGCTCCGGCTTAGGGCTCCGTTGCTAGGGATCAGGGCCCCGTTCTAGGGTTTAGGGCTCAGGGTCTAGGGTTCCAGGCTCCGGCTTAGGGCTCCGTTGCTAGGGTTCAGGGCCCCGTTCTAAGGTTTAGGGCTCAGGGTCTAGGGTTCCAGGCTCCGTGTTAGGGCTTAGGGCTCCGTTGCTAGGGTTCAGGGCCCCATTCTAGGGTTTAGGGCTCAGAGTCTAGGGTTCCAGGCTCCGGCTTAGGGCTCCGTTGCTAGGGATCAGGGCCCCGTTCTAGGGTTTAGGGCTCAGGGTCTAGGGTTCCAGGCTCCGTGTTAGGGCTTAGGGCTCCGTTGCTAGGGTTCAGGGCCCCGTTCTAGGGTTTAGGGCTCAGGGTCTAGGGTTCCAGGCTCCGGCTTAGGGCTCCGTTGCTAGGGATCAGGGCCCCGTTCTAGGGTTTAGGGCTCAGGGTCTAGGGTTACAGGCTCCGGCTTAGGGCTCCGTTGCTAGGGATCAGGGCCCCGTTCTAGGGTTTAGGGCTCAGGGTCTAGGTTTCCAGGCTCCGGCTTAGGGCTCCGTTGCTAGGGTTCAGGGCCCCGTTCTAGGGTTTAGGGCTCAGGGTCTAGGGTTCCAGGCTCCGGCTTAGGGCTCCGTTGCTAGGGTTCAGGGCCCCGTTCTAAGGTTTAGGGCTCAGGGTCTAGGGTTCCAGGCTCCGGCTTAGGGCTCCGTTGCTAGGGATCAGGGCCCCGTTCTAAGGTTTAGGGCTCAGGGTCTAGGGTTCCAGGCTCCGTGTTAGGGCTTAGGGCTCCGTTGCTAGGGTTCAGGGCCCCATTCTAGGGTTTAGGGCTCAGAGTCTAGGGTTCCAGGCTCCGGCTTAGGGCTCCGTTGCTAGGGATCAGGGCCCCGTTCTAGGGTTTAGGGCTCAGGGTCTAGGGTTCCAGGCTCCGGCTTAGGGCTCCGTTGCTAGGGTTCAGGGCCCCTTTCGAAGGTTTAGGGCTCAGGGTCTAGGGTTCCAGGCTCCGGGTTAGGGCTTCGGGCTCCGTTGCTAGGGTTCAGGGCCCCATTCTAGGGTTTAGGGCTCAGGGTCTAGGGTTCCAGGCTCCGGCTTAGGGCTCCGTTGCTAGGGTTCAGGGCCCCGTTCTAAGGTTTAGGGCTCAGGGTCTAGGGTTACAGGCTCCGGCTTAGGGCTTAGGGCTCCGTTGCTAGGGTTCAGGGCCCCATTCTAGGGTTTAGGGCTCAGGGTCTAGGGTTCCAGGCTCCGGCTTAGGGCTCCGTTGCTAGGGATCAGGGCCCCGTTCTAGGGTTTAGGGCTCAGGGTCTAGGGTTCCAGGCTCCGGCTTAGGGCTCCGTTGCTAGGGTTCAGGGCCCCGTTCTAAGGTTTAGGGCTCAGGGTCTAGGGTTCCAGGCTCCGTGTTAGGGCTTAGGGCTCCGTTGCTAGGGTTCAGGGCCCCATTCTAGGGTTTAGGGCTCAGGGTCTAGGGTTCCAGGCTCCGGCTTAGGGCTTAGGGCTCCGTTGCTAGGGTTCAGGTCCCCGTTCTAGGGTTTAGGGCTCAGGGTCTAGGGTTCCAGGCTCCGGCTTAGGGCTCCGTTGCTAGGGATCAGGGCCCCGTTCTAGGGTTTAGGGCTCAGGGTCTAGGGTTACAGGCTCCGGCTTAGGGCTCCGTTGCTAGGGATCAGGGCCCCGTTCTAGGGTTTAGGGCTCAGGGTCTAGGGTTACAGGCTCCGGCTTAGGGCTCCGTTGCTAGGGATCAGGGCCCCGTTCTAGGGTTTAGGGCTCAGGGTCTAGGTTTCCAGGCTCCGGCTTAGGGCTCCGTTGCTAGGGTTCAGGGCCCCGTTCTAGGGTTTAGGGCTCAGGGTCTAGGGTTCCAGGCTCCGGCTTAGGGCTCCGTTGCTAGGGATCAGGGCCCCGTTCTAAGGTTTAGGGCTCAGGGTCTAGGGTTCCAGGCTCCGTGTTAGGGCTTAGGGCTCCGTTGCTAGGGTTCAGGGCCCCATTCTAGGGTTTAGGGCTCAGGGTCTAGGGTTCCAGGCTCCGGCTTAGGGCTCCGTTGCTAGGGTTCAGGGCCCCGTTCTAAGGTTTAGGGCTCAGGGTCTAGGGTTACAGGCTCCGGCTTAGGGCTTAGGGCTCCGTTGCTAGGGTTCAGGGCCCCATTCTAGGGTTTAGGGCTCAGGGTCTAGGGTTCCAGGCTCCGGCTTAGGGCTCCGTTGCTAGGGATCAGGGCCCCGTTCTAGGGTTTAGGGCTCAGGGTCTAGGGTTCCAGGCTCCGGCTTAGGGCTCCGTTGCTAGGGTTCAGGGCCCCGTTCTAAGGTTTAGGGCTCAGGGTCTAGGGTTCCAGGCTCCGTGTTAGGGCTTAGGGCTCCGTTGCTAGGGTTCAGGGCCCCATTCTAGGGTTTAGGGCTCAGAGTCTAGGGTTCCAGGCTCCGGCTTAGGGCTCCGTTGCTAGGGATCAGGGCCCCGTTCTAGGGTTTAGGGCTCAGGGTCTAGGGTTCCAGGCTCCGTGTTAGGGCTTAGGGCTCCGTTGCTAGGGTTCAGGGCCCCGTTCTAGGGTTTAGGGCTCAGGGTCTAGGGTTCCAGGCTCCGGCTTAGGGCTCCGTTGCTAGGGATCAGGGCCCCGTTCTAGGGTTTAGGGCTCAGGGTCTAGGGTTACAGGCTCCGGCTTAGGGCTCCGTTGCTAGGGATCAGGGCCCCGTTCTAGGGTTTAGGGCTCAGGGTCTAGGTTTCCAGGCTCCGGCTTAGGGCTCCGTTGCTAGGGTTCAGGGCCCCGTTCTAGGGTTTAGGGCTCAGGGTCTAGGGTTCCAGGCTCCGGCTTAGGGCTCCGTTGCTAGGGTTCAGGGCCCCGTTCTAAGGTTTAGGGCTCAGGGTCTAGGGTTCCAGGCTCCGGCTTAGGGCTCCGTTGCTAGGGATCAGGGCCCCGTTCTAAGGTTTAGGGCTCAGGGTCTAGGGTTCCAGGCTCCGTGTTAGGGCTTAGGGCTCCGTTGCTAGGGTTCAGGGCCCCATTCTAGGGTTTAGGGCTCAGAGTCTAGGGTTCCAGGCTCCGGCTTAGGGCTCCGTTGCTAGGGATCAGGGCCCCGTTCTAGGGTTTAGGGCTCAGGGTCTAGGGTTCCAGGCTCCGGCTTAGGGCTCCGTTGCTAGGGTTCAGGGCCCCTTTCGAAGGTTTAGGGCTCAGGGTCTAGGGTTCCAGGCTCCGGGTTAGGGCTTCGGGCTCCGTTGCTAGGGTTCAGGGCCCCATTCTAGGGTTTAGGGCTCAGGGTCTAGGGTTCCAGGCTCCGGCTTAGGGCTCCGTTGCTAGGGTTCAGGGCCCCGTTCTAAGGTTTAGGGCTCAGGGTCTAGGGTTACAGGCTCCGGCTTAGGGCTTAGGGCTCCGTTGCTAGGGTTCAGGGCCCCATTCTAGGGTTTAGGGCTCAGGGTCTAGGGTTCCAGGCTCCGGCTTAGGGCTCCGTTGCTAGGGATCAGGGCCCCGTTCTAGGGTTTAGGGCTCAGGGTCTAGGGTTCCAGGCTCCGGCTTAGGGCTCCGTTGCTAGGGTTCAGGGCCCCGTTCTAAGGTTTAGGGCTCAGGGTCTAGGGTTCCAGGCTCCGTGTTAGGGCTTAGGGCTCCGTTGCTAGGGTTCAGGGCCCCATTCTAGGGTTTAGGGCTCAGGGTCTAGGGTTCCAGGCTCCGGCTTAGGGCTCCGTTGCTAGGGTTCAGGGCCCCGTTCTAAGGTTTAGGGCTCAGGGTCTAGGGTTCCAGGCTCCGTGTTAGGGCTTAGGGCTCCGTTGCTAGGGTTCAGGGCCCCATTCTAGGGTTTAGGGCTCAGAGTCTAGGGTTCCAGGCTCCGGCTTAGGGCTCCGTTGCTAGGGATCAGGGCCCCGTTCTAGGGTTTAGGGCTCAGGGTCTAGGGTTCCAGGCTCCGTGTTAGGGCTTAGGGCTCCGTTGCTAGGGTTCAGGGCCCCGTTCTAGGGTTTAGGGCTCAGGGTCTAGGGTTCCAGGCTCCGGCTTAGGGCTCCGTTGCTAGGGATCAGGGCCCCGTTCTAGGGTTTAGGGCTCAGGGTCTAGGGTTCCAGGCTCCGGGTTAGGGCTCCGTTGCTAGGGATCAGGGCCCCGTTCTAAGGTTTAGGGCTCAGGGTCTAGGGTTCCAGGCTCCGGGTTAGGGCTTAGGGCTCCGTTGCTAGGGTTCAGGGCCCCATTCTAGGGTTTAGGGCTCAGGGTCTAGGGTTCCAGGCTCCGGCTTAGGGCTCCGTTGCTAGGGTTCAGGGCCCCTTTCGAAGGTTTAGGGCTCAGGGTCTAGGGTTCCAGGCTCCGGGTTAGGGCTTCGGGCTCCGTTGCTAGGGTTCAGGGCCCCATTCTAGGGTTTAGGGCTCAGGGTCTAGGGTTCCAGGCTCCGGCTTAGGGCTCCGTTGCTAGGGTTCAGGGCCCCGTTCTAAGGTTTAGGGCTCAGGGTCTAGGGTTACAGGCTCCGGCTTAGGGCTTAGGGCTCCGTTGCTAGGGTTCAGGGCCCCATTCTAGGGTTTAGGGCTCAGGGTCTAGGGTTCCAGGCTCCGGCTTAGGGCTCCGTTGCTAGGGATCAGGGCCCCGTTCTAGGGTTTAGGGCTCAGGGTCTAGGGTTCCAGGCTCCGGCTTAGGGCTCCGTTGCTAGGGTTCAGGGCCCCGTTCTAAGGTTTAGGGCTCAGGGTCTAGGGTTCCAGGCTCCGTGTTAGGGCTTAGGGCTCCGTTGCTAGGGTTCAGGGCCCCATTCTAGGGTTTAGGGCTCAGGGTCTAGGGTTCCAGGCTCCGGCTTAGGGCTCCGTTGCTAGGGTTCAGGGCCCCTTTCGAAGGTTTAGGGCTCAGGGTCTAGGGTTCCAGGCTCCGGGTTAGGGCTCCGTTGCTAGGGATCAGGGCCCCGTTCTAGGGTTTAGGGCTCAGGGTCTAGGGTTCCAGGCTCCGGGTTGGGGCTTAGGGCTCCGTTGCTAGGGTTCAGGGCCCCGTTCTAGGGTTTAGGGCTCAGGGTCTAGGGTTCCAGGCTCCGGGTTGGGGCTTAGGGCTCCCTTGCTAGGGTTCAGGGCCCCGTTCTAGGGTTTAGGGCTCAGGGTCTAGGGTTCCAGGCTCCGGCTTAGGGCTCCGTTGCTAGGGTTCAGGGCCCCGTTCTAGGGTTTAGGGCTCAGGGTCTAGGGTTCCAGGCTCCGGCTTAGGGCTCCGTTGCTAGGGTTCAGGGCCCCTTTCGAAGGTTTAGGGCTCAGGGTCTAGGGTTCCAGGCTCCGGCTTAGGGCTCCGTTGCTAGGGTTCAGGGCCCCGTTCTAAGGTTTAGGGCTCAGGGTCTAGGGTTCCAGGCTCCGGGTTAGGGCTTAGGGCTCCGTTGCTAGGGTTCAGGGCCCCATTCTAGGGTTTAGGGCTCAGGGTCTAGGGTTCCAGGCTCCGGGTTGGGGCTTAGGGCTCCGTTGCTAGGGTTCAGGGCCCCGTTCTAGGGTTTAGGGCTCAGGGTCTAGGGTTCCAGGCTCCGTGTTGGGGCTTAGGGCTCCGTTGCTAGGGTTCAGGGCCCCGTTCTAGGGTTTAGGGCTCAGGGTCTAGGGTTCCAGGCTCCGGCTTAGGGCTCCGTTGCTAGGGTTCAGGGCCCCGTTCTAAGGTTTAGGGCTCAGGGTCTAGGGTTCCAGGCTCCGTGTTAGGGCTTAGGGCTCCGTTGCTAGGGTTCAGGGCCCCATTCTAGGGTTTAGGGCTCAGGGTCTAGGGTTCCAGGCTCCGGCTTAGGGCTCCGTTGCTAGGGATCAGGGCCCCGTTCTAGGGTTTAGGGCTCAGGGTCTAGGGTTCCAGGCTCCGGCTTAGGGCTCCGTTGCTAGGGTTCAGGGCCCCTTTCGAAGGTTTAGGGCTCAGGGTCTAGGGTTCCAGGCTCCGGCTTAGGGCTCCGTTGCTAGGGATCAGGGCCCCGTTCTAGGGTTTAGGGCTCAGGGTCTAGGGTTCCAGGCTCCGGCTTAGGGCTCCGTTGCTAGGGTTCAGGGCCCCGTTCTAAGGTTTAGGGCTCAGGGTCTAGGGTTCCAGGCTCCGGCTTAGGGCTTAGGGCTCCGTTGCTAGGGTTCAGGTCCCCGTTCTAGGGTTTAGGGCTCAGGGTCTAGGGTTCCAGGCTCCGGCTTAGGGCTCCGTTGCTAGGGATCAGGGCCCCGTTCTAGGGTTTAGGGCTCAGGGTCTAGGGTTCCAGGCTCCGGCTTAGGGCTCCGTTGCTAGGGTTCAGGGCCCCGTTCTAAGGTTTAGGGCTCAGGGTCTAGGGTTCCAGGCTCCGTGTTAGGGCTTAGGGCTCCGTTGCTAGGGTTCAGGGCCCCATTCTAGGGTTTAGGGCTCAGGGTCTAGGGTTCCAGGCTCCGGCTTAGGGCTCCGTTGCTAGGGATCAGGGCCCCGTTCTAAGGTTTAGGGCTCAGGGTCTAGGGTTCCAGGCTCCGTGTTAGGGCTTAGGGCTCCGTTGCTAGGGTTCAGGGCCCCATTCTAGGGTTTAGGGCTCAGGGTCTAGGGTTCCAGGCTCCGGCTTAGGGCTCCGTTGCTAGGGATCAGGGCCCCGTTCTAGGGTTTAGGGCTCAGGGTCTAGGGTTCCAGGCTCCGGGTTAGGGCTCCGTTGCTAGGGATCAGGGCCCCGTTCTAAGGTTTAGGGCTCAGGGTCTAGGGTTCCAGGCTCCGTGTTAGGGCTTAGGGCTCCGTTGCTAGGGTTCAGGGCCCCATTCTAGGGTTTAGGGCTCAGAGTCTAGGGTTCCAGGCTCCGGCTTAGGGCTCCGTTGCTAGGGTTCAGGGCCCCGTTCTAAGGTTTAGGGCTCAGGGTCTAGGGTTCCAGGCTCCGTGTTAGGGCTTAGGGCTCCGTTGCTAGGGTTCAGGGCCCCATTCTAGGGTTTAGGGCTCAGGGTCTAGGGTTCCAGGCTCCGTGTTGGGGCTTAGGGCTCCGTTGCTAGGGTTCAGGGCCCCGTTCTAGGGTTTAGGGCTCAGGGTCTAGGGTTCCAGGCTCCGGCTTAGGGCTCCGTTGCTAGGGTTCAGGGCCCCGTTCTAAGGTTTAGGGCTCAGGGTCTAGGGTTCCAGGCTCCGGGTTAGGGCTTAGGGCTCCGTTGCTAGGGTTCAGGGCCCCATTCTAGGGTTTAGGGCTCAGGGTCTAGGGTTCCAGGCTCCGGGTTGGGGCTTAGGGCTCCGTTGCTAGGGTTCAGGGCCCCATTCTAGGGTTTAGGGCTCAGGGTCTAGGGTTCCAGGCTCCGGCTTAGGGCTCCGTTGCTAGGGTTCAGGGCCCCGTTCTAAGGTTTAGGGCTCAGGGTCTAGGGTTCCAGGCTCCGGGTTAGGGCTTAGGGCTCCGTTGCTAGGGTTCAGGGCCCCATTCTAGGGTTTAGGGCTCAGGGTCTAGGGTTCCAGGCTCCGGGTTAGGGCTTAGGGCTCCGTTGCTAGGGTTCAGGGCCCCATTCTAGGGTTTAGGGCTCAGAGTCTAGGGTTCCAGGCTCCGGCTTAGGGCTCCGTTGCTAGGGATCAGGGCCCCGTTCTAGGGTTTAGGGCTCAGGGTCTAGGGTTCCAGGCTCCGTGTTAGGGCTTAGGGCTCCGTTGCTAGGGTTCAGGGCCCCGTTCTAGGGTTTAGGGCTCAGGGTCTAGGGTTCCAGGCTCCGGCTTAGGGCTCCGTTGCTAGGGATCAGGGCCCCGTTCTAGGGTTTAGGGCTCAGGGTCTAGGGTTCCAGGCTCCGGCTTAGGGCTCCGTTGCTAGGGTTCAGGGCCCCGTTCTAAGGTTTAGGGCTCAGGGTCTAGGGTTCCAGGCTCCGGCTTAGGGCTCCGTTGCTAGGGATCAGGGCCCCGTTCTAGGGTTTAGGGCTCAGGGTCTAGGGTTCCAGGCTCCGGCTTAGGGCTCCGTTGCTAGGGTTCAGGGCCCCGTTCTAAGGTTTAGGGCTCAGGGTCTAGGGTTCCAGGCTCCGTGTTAGGGCTTAGGGCTCCGTTGCTAGGGTTCAGGGCCCCATTCTAGGGTTTAGGGCTCAGGGTCTAGGGTTCCAGGCTCCGGCTTAGGGCTCCGTTGCTAGGGATCAGGGCCCCGTTCTAAGGTTTAGGGCTCAGGGTCTAGGGTTCCAGGCTCCGTGTTAGGGCTTAGGGCTCCGTTGCTAGGGTTCAGGGCCCCATTCTAGGGTTTAGGGCTCAGGGTCTAGGGTTCCAGGCTCCGGCTTAGGGCTCCGTTGCTAGGGATCAGGGCCCCGTTCTAGGGTTTAGGGCTCAGGGTCTAGGGTTCCAGGCTCCGGGTTAGGGCTCCGTTGCTAGGGATCAGGGCCCCGTTCTAAGGTTTAGGGCTCAGGGTCTAGGGTTCCAGGCTCCGTGTTAGGGCTTAGGGCTCCGTTGCTAGGGTTCAGGGCCCCATTCTAGGGTTTAGGGCTCAGAGTCTAGGGTTCCAGGCTCCGGCTTAGGGCTCCGTTGCTAGGGTTCAGGGCCCCGTTCTAAGGTTTAGGGCTCAGGGTCTAGGGTTCCAGGCTCCGTGTTAGGGCTTAGGGCTCCGTTGCTAGGGTTCAGGGCCCCATTCTAGGGTTTAGGGCTCAGGGTCTAGGGTTCCAGGCTCCGTGTTGGGGCTTAGGGCTCCGTTGCTAGGGTTCAGGGCCCCGTTCTAGGGTTTAGGGCTCAGGGTCTAGGGTTCCAGGCTCCGGCTTAGGGCTCCGTTGCTAGGGTTCAGGGCCCCGTTCTAAGGTTTAGGGCTCAGGGTCTAGGGTTCCAGGCTCCGGGTTAGGGCTTAGGGCTCCGTTGCTAGGGTTCAGGGCCCCATTCTAGGGTTTAGGGCTCAGGGTCTAGGGTTCCAGGCTCCGGGTTGGGGCTTAGGGCTCCGTTGCTAGGGTTCAGGGCCCCATTCTAGGGTTTAGGGCTCAGGGTCTAGGGTTCCAGGCTCCGGCTTAGGGCTCCGTTGCTAGGGTTCAGGGCCCCGTTCTAAGGTTTAGGGCTCAGGGTCTAGGGTTCCAGGCTCCGGGTTAGGGCTTAGGGCTCCGTTGCTAGGGTTCAGGGCCCCATTCTAGGGTTTAGGGCTCAGGGTCTAGGGTTCCAGGCTCCGGGTTAGGGCTTAGGGCTCCGTTGCTAGGGTTCAGGGCCCCATTCTAGGGTTTAGGGCTCAGAGTCTAGGGTTCCAGGCTCCGGCTTAGGGCTCCGTTGCTAGGGATCAGGGCCCCGTTCTAGGGTTTAGGGCTCAGGGTCTAGGGTTCCAGGCTCCGTGTTAGGGCTTAGGGCTCCGTTGCTAGGGTTCAGGGCCCCGTTCTAGGGTTTAGGGCTCAGGGTCTAGGGTTCCAGGCTCCGGCTTAGGGCTCCGTTGCTAGGGATCAGGGCCCCGTTCTAGGGTTTAGGGCTCAGGGTCTAGGGTTCCAGGCTCCGGCTTAGGGCTCCGTTGCTAGGGTTCAGGGCCCCGTTCTAAGGTTTAGGGCTCAGGGTCTAGGGTTCCAGGCTCCGGCTTAGGGCTCCGTTGCTAGGGATCAGGGCCCCGTTCTAGGGTTTAGGGCTCAGGGTCTAGGGTTCCAGGCTCCGGCTTAGGGCTCCGTTGCTAGGGTTCAGGGCCCCGTTCTAAGGTTTAGGGCTCAGGGTCTAGGGTTCCAGGCTCCGTGTTAGGGCTTAGGGCTCCGTTGCTAGGGTTCAGGGCCCCATTCTAGGGTTTAGGGCTCAGGGTCTAGGGTTCCAGGCTCCGGCTTAGGGCTCCGTTGCTAGGGATCAGGGCCCCGTTCTAAGGTTTAGGGCTCAGGGTCTAGGGTTCCAGGCTCCGTGTTAGGGCTTAGGGCTCCGTTGCTAGGGTTCAGGGCCCCATTCTAGGGTTTAGGGCTCAGGGTCTAGGGTTCCAGGCTCCGGCTTAGGGCTCCGTTGCTAGGGATCAGGGCCCCGTTCTAGGGTTTAGGGCTCAGGGTCTAGGGTTCCAGGCTCCGGGTTAGGGCTCCGTTGCTAGGGATCAGGGCCCCGTTCTAAGGTTTAGGGCTCAGGGTCTAGGGTTCCAGGCTCCGTGTTAGGGCTTAGGGCTCCGTTGCTAGGGTTCAGGGCCCCATTCTAGGGTTTAGGGCTCAGAGTCTAGGGTTCCAGGCTCCGGCTTAGGGCTCCGTTGCTAGGGTTCAGGGCCCCGTTCTAAGGTTTAGGGCTCAGGGTCTAGGGTTCCAGGCTCCGTGTTAGGGCTTAGGGCTCCGTTGCTAGGGTTCAGGGCCCCATTCTAGGGTTTAGGGCTCAGGGTCTAGGGTTCCAGGCTCCGTGTTGGGGCTTAGGGCTCCGTTGCTAGGGTTCAGGGCCCCGTTCTAGGGTTTAGGGCTCAGGGTCTAGGGTTCCAGGCTCCGGCTTAGGGCTCCGTTGCTAGGGTTCAGGGCCCCGTTCTAAGGTTTAGGGCTCAGGGTCTAGGGTTCCAGGCTCCGGGTTAGGGCTTAGGGCTCCGTTGCTAGGGTTCAGGGCCCCATTCTAGGGTTTAGGGCTCAGGGTCTAGGGTTCCAGGCTCCGGGTTAGGGCTCCGTTGCTAGGGATCAGGGCCCCGTTCTAAGGTTTAGGGCTCAGGGTCTAGGGTTCCAGGCTCCGGGTTAGGGCTCCGTTGCTAGGGATCAGGGCCCCGTTCTAAGGTTTAGGGCTCAGGGTCTAGGGTTCCAGGCTCCGGGTTAGGGCTCCGTTGCTAGGGATCAGGGCCCCGTTCTAAGGTTTAGGGCTCAGGGTCTAGGGTTCCAGGCTCCGTGTTAGGGCTTAGGGCTCCGTTGCTAGGGTTCAGGGCCCCATTCTAGGGTTTAGGGCTCAGGGTCTAGGGTTCCAGGCTCCGGCTTAGGGCTCCGTTGCTAGGGATCAGGGCCCCGTTCTAAGGTTTAGGGCTCAGGGTCTAGGGTTCCAGGCTCCGTGTTAGGGCTTAGGGCTCCGTTGCTAGGGTTCAGGGCCCCATTCTAGGGTTTAGGGCTCAGGGTCTAGGGTTCCAGGCTCCGGCTTAGGGCTCCGTTGCTAGGGTTCAGGGCCCCTTTCGAAGGTTTAGGGCTCAGGGTCTAGGGTTCCAGGCTCCGGCTTAGGGCTTAGGGCTCCGTTGCTAGGGTTCAGGGCCCCATTCTAGGGTTTAGGGCTCAGGGTCTAGGGTTCCAGGCTCCGGCTTAGGGCTCCGTTGCTAGGGATCAGGGCCCCGTTCTAGGGTTTAGGGCTCAGGGTCTAGGGTTCCAGGCTCCGGCTTAGGGCTCCGTTGCTAGGGTTCAGGGCCCCGTTCTAAGGTTTAGGGCTCAGGGTCTAGGGTTCCAGGCTCCGGGTTAGGGCTTAGGGCTCCGTTGCTAGGGTTCAGGGCCCCATTCTAGGGTTTAGGGCTCAGGGTCTAGGGTTCCAGGCTCCGGCTTAGGGCTCCGTTGCTAGGGTTCAGGGCCCCGTTCTAAGGTTTAGGGCTCAGGGTCTAGGGTTACAGGCTCCGGCTTAGGGCTTAGGGCTCCGTTGCTAGGGTTCAGGGCCCCATTCTAGGGTTTAGGGCTCAGGGTCTAGGGTTCCAGGCTCCGGCTTAGGGCTCCGTTGCTAGGGATCAGGGCCCCGTTCTAGGGTTTAGGGCTCAGGGTCTAGGGTTCCAGGCTCCGGCTTAGGGCTCCGTTGCTAGGGTTCAGGGCCCCGTTCTAAGGTTTAGGGCTCAGGGTCTAGGGTTCCAGGCTCCGTGTTAGGGCTTAGGGCTCCGTTGCTAGGGTTCAGGGCCCCATTCTAGGGTTTAGGGCTCAGAGTCTAGGGTTCCAGGCTCCGGCTTAGGGCTCCGTTGCTAGGGATCAGGGCCCCGTTCTAGGGTTTAGGGCTCAGGGTCTAGGGTTCCAGGCTCCGGGTTAGGGCTCCGTTGCTAGGGATCAGGGCCCCGTTCTAAGGTTTAGGGCTCAGGGTCTAGGGTTCCAGGCTCCGTGTTAGGGCTTAGGGCTCCGTTGCTAGGGTTCAGGGCCCCATTCTAGGGTTTAGGGCTCAGGGTCTAGGGTTCCAGGCTCCGGCTTAGGGCTCCGTTGCTAGGGTTCAGGGCCCCTTTCGAAGGTTTAGGGCTCAGGGTCTAGGGTTCCAGGCTCCGGCTTAGGGCTTAGGGCTCCGTTGCTAGGGTTCAGGGCCCCATTCTAGGGTTTAGGGCTCAGGGTCTAGGGTTCCAGGCTCCGGCTTAGGGCTCCGTTGCTAGGGATCAGGGCCCCGTTCTAGGGTTTAGGGCTCAGGGTCTAGGGTTCCAGGCTCCGGCTTAGGGCTCCGTTGCTAGGGTTCAGGGCCCCGTTCTAAGGTTTAGGGCTCAGGGTCTAGGGTTCCAGGCTCCGGGTTAGGGCTTAGGGCTCCGTTGCTAGGGTTCAGGGCCCCATTCTAGGGTTTAGGGCTCAGGGTCTAGGGTTCCAGGCTCCGGGTTGGGGCTTAGGGCTCCGTTGCTAGGGTTCAGGGCCCCGTTCTAGGGTTTAGGGCTCAGGGTCTAGGGTTCCAGGCTCCGTGTTAGGGCTTAGGGCTCCGTTGCTAGGGTTCAGGGCCCCATTCTAGGGTTTAGGGCTCAGGGTCTAGGGTTCCAGGCTCCGGCTTAGGGCTCCGTTGCTAGGGTTCAGGGCCCCGTTCTAAGGTTTAGGGCTCAGGGTCTAGGGTTCCAGGCTCCGGCTTAGGGCTCCGTTGCTAGGGATCAGGGCCCCGTTCTAGGGTTTAGGGCTCAGGGTCTAGGGTTCCAGGCTCCGGCTTAGGGCTCCGTTGCTAGGGTTCAGGGCCCCGTTCTAAGGTTTAGGGCTCAGGGTCTAGGGTTCCAGGCTCCGTGTTAGGGCTTAGGGCTCCGTTGCTAGGGTTCAGGGCCCCATTCTAGGGTTTAGGGCTCAGAGTCTAGGGTTCCAGGCTCCGGCTTAGGGCTCCGTTGCTAGGGATCAGGGCCCCGTTCTAGGGTTTAGGGCTCAGGGTCTAGGGTTCCAGGCTCCGTGTTAGGGCTTAGGGCTCCGTTGCTAGGGTTCAGGGCCCCATTCTAGGGTTTAGGGCTCAGAGTCTAGGGTTCCAGGCTCCGGCTTAGGGCTCCGTTGCTAGGGATCAGGGCCCCGTTCTAGGGTTTAGGGCTCAGGGTCTAGGGTTCCAGGCTCCGTGTTAGGGCTTAGGGCTCCGTTGCTAGGGTTCAGGGCCCCGTTCTAGGGTTTAGGGCTCAGGGTCTAGGGTTCCAGGCTCCGGCTTAGGGCTCCGTTGCTAGGGATCAGGGCCCCGTTCTAGGGTTTAGGGCTCAGGGTCTAGGGTTCCAGGCTCCGGCTTAGGGCTCCGTTGCTAGGGTTCAGGGCCCCGTTCTAAGGTTTAGGGCTCAGGGTCTAGGGTTCCAGGCTCCGTGTTAGGGCTTAGGGCTCCGTTGCTAGGGTTCAGGGCCCCATTCTAGGGTTTAGGGCTCAGAGTCTAGGGTTCCAGGCTCCGGCTTAGGGCTCCGTTGCTAGGGATCAGGGCCCCGTTCTAGGGTTTAGGGCTCAGGGTCTAGGGTTCCAGGCTCCGGGTTAGGGCTCCGTTGCTAGGGATCAGGGCCCCGTTCTAAGGTTTAGGGCTCAGGGTCTAGGGTTCCAGGCTCCGTGTTAGGGCTTAGGGCTCCGTTGCTAGGGTTCAGGGCCCCATTCTAGGGTTTAGGGCTCAGGGTCTAGGGTTCCAGGCTCCGGCTTAGGGCTCCGTTGCTAGGGTTCAGGGCCCCTTTCGAAGGTTTAGGGCTCAGGGTCTAGGGTTCCAGGCTCCGGCTTAGGGCTTAGGGCTCCGTTGCTAGGGTTCAGGGCCCCATTCTAGGGTTTAGGGCTCAGGGTCTAGGGTTCCAGGCTCCGGCTTAGGGCTCCGTTGCTAGGGATCAGGGCCCCGTTCTAGGGTTTAGGGCTCAGGGTCTAGGGTTCCAGGCTCCGGCTTAGGGCTCCGTTGCTAGGGTTCAGGGCCCCGTTCTAAGGTTTAGGGCTCAGGGTCTAGGGTTCCAGGCTCCGGGTTAGGGCTTAGGGCTCCGTTGCTAGGGTTCAGGGCCCCATTCTAGGGTTTAGGGCTCAGGGTCTAGGGTTCCAGGCTCCGGGTTGGGGCTTAGGGCTCCGTTGCTAGGGTTCAGGGCCCCGTTCTAGGGTTTAGGGCTCAGGGTCTAGGGTTCCAGGCTCCGTGTTAGGGCTTAGGGCTCCGTTGCTAGGGTTCAGGGCCCCATTCTAGGGTTTAGGGCTCAGGGTCTAGGGTTCCAGGCTCCGGCTTAGGGCTCCGTTGCTAGGGTTCAGGGCCCCGTTCTAAGGTTTAGGGCTCAGGGTCTAGGGTTCCAGGCTCCGGCTTAGGGCTCCGTTGCTAGGGATCAGGGCCCCGTTCTAGGGTTTAGGGCTCAGGGTCTAGGGTTCCAGGCTCCGGCTTAGGGCTCCGTTGCTAGGGTTCAGGGCCCCGTTCTAAGGTTTAGGGCTCAGGGTCTAGGGTTCCAGGCTCCGTGTTAGGGCTTAGGGCTCCGTTGCTAGGGTTCAGGGCCCCATTCTAGGGTTTAGGGCTCAGAGTCTAGGGTTCCAGGCTCCGGCTTAGGGCTCCGTTGCTAGGGATCAGGGCCCCGTTCTAGGGTTTAGGGCTCAGGGTCTAGGGTTCCAGGCTCCGTGTTAGGGCTTAGGGCTCCGTTGCTAGGGTTCAGGGCCCCATTCTAGGGTTTAGGGCTCAGAGTCTAGGGTTCCAGGCTCCGGCTTAGGGCTCCGTTGCTAGGGATCAGGGCCCCGTTCTAGGGTTTAGGGCTCAGGGTCTAGGGTTCCAGGCTCCGTGTTAGGGCTTAGGGCTCCGTTGCTAGGGTTCAGGGCCCCATTCTAGGGTTTAGGGCTCAGAGTCTAGGGTTCCAGGCTCCGGCTTAGGGCTCCGTTGCTAGGGATCAGGGCCCCGTTCTAGGGTTTAGGGCTCAGGGTCTAGGGTTCCAGGCTCCGTGTTAGGGCTTAGGGCTCCGTTGCTAGGGTTCAGGGCCCCGTTCTAGGGTTTAGGGCTCAGGGTCTAGGGTTCCAGGCTCCGGCTTAGGGCTCCGTTGCTAGGGATCAGGGCCCCGTTCTAGGGTTTAGGGCTCAGGGTCTAGGGTTCCAGGCTCCGGCTTAGGGCTCCGTTGCTAGGGTTCAGGGCCCCGTTCTAAGGTTTAGGGCTCAGGGTCTAGGGTTCCAGGCTCCGGCTTAGGGCTCCGTTGCTAGGGATCAGGGCCCCGTTCTAGGGTTTAGGGCTCAGGGTCTAGGGTTCCAGGCTCCGTGTTAGGGCTTAGGGCTCCGTTGCTAGGGTTCAGGGCCCCGTTCTAGGGTTTAGGGCTCAGGGTCTAGGGTTCCAGGCTCCGGCTTAGGGCTCCGTTGCTAGGGATCAGGGCCCCGTTCTAGGGTTTAGGGCTCAGGGTCTAGGGTTCCAGGCTCCGGCTTAGGGCTCCGTTGCTAGGGTTCAGGGCCCCGTTCTAAGGTTTAGGGCTCAGGGTCTAGGGTTCCAGGCTCCGTGTTAGGGCTTAGGGCTCCGTTGCTAGGGTTCAGGGCCCCATTCTAGGGTTTAGGGCTCAGGGTCTAGGGTTCCAGGCTCCGGCTTAGGGCTCCGTTGCTAGGGATCAGGGCCCCGTTCTAGGGTTTAGGGCTCAGGGTCTAGGGTTCCAGGCTCCGGGTTAGGGCTCCGTTGCTAGGGATCAGGGCCCCGTTCTAAGGTTTAGGGCTCAGGGTCTAGGGTTCCAGGCTCCGTGTTAGGGCTTAGGGCTCCGTTGCTAGGGTTCAGGGCCCCATTCTAGGGTTTAGGGCTCAGAGTCTAGGGTTCCAGGCTCCGGCTTAGGGCTCCGTTGCTAGGGTTCAGGGCCCCGTTCTAAGGTTTAGGGCTCAGGGTCTAGGGTTCCAGGCTCCGTGTTAGGGCTTAGGGCTCCGTTGCTAGGGTTCAGGGCCCCATTCTAGGGTTTAGGGCTCAGGGTCTAGGGTTCCAGGCTCCGTGTTGGGGCTTAGGGCTCCGTTGCTAGGGTTCAGGGCCCCGTTCTAGGGTTTAGGGCTCAGGGTCTAGGGTTCCAGGCTCCGGCTTAGGGCTCCGTTGCTAGGGATCAGGGCCCCGTTCTAGGGTTTAGGGCTCAGGGTCTAGGGTTCCAGGCTCCGGCTTAGGGCTCCGTTGCTAGGGTTCAGGGCCCCGTTCTAAGGTTTAGGGCTCAGGGTCTAGGGTTCCAGGCTCCGGGTTAGGGCTTAGGGCTCCGTTGCTAGGGTTCAGGGCCCCATTCTAGGGTTTAGGGCTCAGGGTCTAGGGTTCCAGGCTCCGGGTTAGGGCTCCGTTGCTAGGGATCAGGGCCCCGTTCTAAGGTTTAGGGCTCAGGGTCTAGGGTTCCAGGCTCCGGGTTAGGGCTCCGTTGCTAGGGATCAGGGCCCCGTTCTAAGGTTTAGGGCTCAGGGTCTAGGGTTCCAGGCTCCGGGTTAGGGCTCCGTTGCTAGGGATCAGGGCCCCGTTCTAAGGTTTAGGGCTCAGGGTCTAGGGTTCCAGGCTCCGTGTTAGGGCTTAGGGCTCCGTTGCTAGGGTTCAGGGCCCCATTCTAGGGTTTAGGGCTCAGGGTCTAGGGTTCCAGGCTCCGGCTTAGGGCTCCGTTGCTAGGGATCAGGGCCCCGTTCTAAGGTTTAGGGCTCAGGGTCTAGGGTTCCAGGCTCCGTGTTAGGGCTTAGGGCTCCGTTGCTAGGGTTCAGGGCCCCATTCTAGGGTTTAGGGCTCAGGGTCTAGGGTTCCAGGCTCCGTGTTAGGGCTTAGGGCTCCGTTGCTAGGGTTCAGGGCCCCGTTCTAGGGTTTAGGGCTCAGGGTCTAGGGTTCCAGGCTCCGGCTTAGGGCTCCGGGCTCCGTTGCTAGGGTTCAGGGCCCCGTTCTAGGGTTTAGGGCTCAGGGTCTAGGGTTCCAGGCTCCGGCTTAGGGCTCCGTTGCTAGGGATCAGGGCCCCGTTCTAGGGTTTAGGGCTCAGGGTCTAGGGTTCCAGGCTCCGTGTTAGGGCTTAGGGCTCCGTTGCTAGGGTTCAGGGCCCCATTCTAGGGTTTAGGGCTCAGGGTCTAGGGTTCCAGGCTCCGGGTTGGGGCTTAGGGCTCCGTTGCTAGGGTTCAGGGCCCCGTTCTAGGGTTTAGGGCTCAGGGTCTAGGGTTCCAGGCTCCGGCTTAGGGCTCCGTTGCTAGGGTTCAGGGCCCCTTTCGAAGGTTTAGGGCTCAGGGTCTAGGGTTCCAGGCTCCGGGTTAGGGCTTCGGGCTCCGTTGCTAGGGTTCAGGGCCCCGTTCTAGGGTTTAGGGCTCAGGGTCTAGGGTTCCAGGCTCCGGCTTAGGGCTCCGTTGCTAGGGATCAGGGCCCCGTTCTAGGGTTTAGGGCTCAGGGTCTAGGGTTCCAGGCTCCGGCTTAGGGCTCCGTTGCTAGGGTTCAGGGCCCCGTTCTAAGGTTTAGGGCTCAGGGTCTAGGGTTCCAGGCTCCGGGTTAGGGCTTAGGGCTCCGTTGCTAGGGTTCAGGGCCCCATTCTAGGGTTTAGGGCTCAGGGTCTAGGGTTCCAGGCTCCGGCTTAGGGCTCCGTTGCTAGGGTTCAGGGCCCCGTTCTAAGGTTTAGGGCTCAGGGTCTAGGGTTACAGGCTCCGGCTTAGGGCTCCGTTGCTAGGGATCAGGGCCCCGTTCTAAGGTTTAGGGCTCAGGGTCTAGGGTTCCAGGCTCCGTGTTAGGGCTTAGGGCTCCGTTGCTAGGGTTCAGGGCCCCATTCTAGGGTTTAGGGCTCAGAGTCTAGGGTTCCAGGCTCCGGCTTAGGGCTCCGTTGCTAGGGATCAGGGCCCCGTTCTAGGGTTTAGGGCTCAGGGTCTAGGGTTCCAGGCTCCGGGTTAGGGCTCCGTTGCTAGGGATCAGGGCCCCGTTCTAGGGTTTAGGGCTCAGGGTCTAGGGTTCCAGGCTCCGGCTTAGGGCTCCGTTGCTAGGGTTCAGGGCCCCGTTCTAAGGTTTAGGGCTCAGGGTCTAGGGTTCCAGGCTCCGTGTTAGGGCTTAGGGCTCCGTTGCTAGGGTTCAGGGCCCCATTCTAGGGTTTAGGGCTCAGAGTCTAGGGTTCCAGGCTCCGGCTTAGGGCTCCGTTGCTAGGGATCAGGGCCCCGTTCTAGGGTTTAGGGCTCAGGGTCTAGGGTTCCAGGCTCCGGCTTAGGGCTCCGTTGCTAGGGTTCAGGGCCCCGTTCTAAGGTTTAGGGCTCAGGGTCTAGGGTTCCAGGCTCCGTGTTAGGGCTTAGGGCTCCGTTGCTAGGGTTCAGGGCCCCATTCTAGGGTTTAGGGCTCAGGGTCTAGGGTTCCAGGCTCCGGCTTAGGGCTCCGTTGCTAGGGTTCAGGGCCCCTTTCGAAGGTTTAGGGCTCAGGGTCTAGGGTTCCAGGCTCCGGGTTAGGGCTTCGGGCTCCGTTGCTAGGGTTCAGGGCCCCATTCTAGGGTTTAGGGCTCAGGGTCTAGGGTTCCAGGCTCCGGGTTGGGGCTCCGTTGCTAGGGATCAGGGCCCCGTTCTAGGGTTTAGGGCTCAGGGTCTAGGGTTCCAGGCTCCGGCTTAGGGCTCCGTTGCTAGGGTTCAGGGCCCCGTTCTAAGGTTTAGGGCTCAGGGTCTAGGGTTCCAGGCTCCGTGTTAGGGCTTAGGGCTCCGTTGCTAGGGTTCAGGGCCCCATTCTAGGGTTTAGGGCTCAGGGTCTAGGGTTCCAGGCTCCGGCTTAGGGCTCCGTTGCTAGGGATCAGGGCCCCGTTCTAGGGTTTAGGGCTCAGGGTCTAGGGTTCCAGGCTCCGGGTTGGGGCTTAGGGCTCCGTTGCTAGGGTTCAGGGCCCCGTTCTAGGGTTTAGGGCTCAGGGTCTAGGGTTCCAGGCTCCGGCTTAGGGCTCCGTTGCTAGGGTTCAGGGCCCCTTTCGAAGGTTTAGGGCTCAGGGTCTAGGGTTCCAGGCTCCGTGTTAGGGCTTAGGGCTCCGTTGCTAGGGTTCAGGGCCCCATTCTAGGGTTTAGGGCTCAGGGTCTAGGGTTCCAGGCTCCGGCTTAGGGCTCCGTTGCTAGGGTTCAGGGCCCCGTTCTAAGGTTTAGGGCTCAGGGTCTAGGGTTCCAGGCTCCGGGTTAGGGCTTAGGGCTCCGTTGCTAGGGTTCAGGGCCCCATTCTAGGGTTTAGGGCTCAGGGTCTAGGGTTCCAGGCTCCGGCTTAGGGCTCCGTTGCTAGGGTTCAGGGCCCCGTTCTAAGGTTTAGGGCTCAGGGTCTAGGGTTCCAGGCTCCGTGTTAGGGCTTAGGGCTCCGTTGCTAGGGTTCAGGGCCCCATTCTAGGGTTTAGGGCTCAGGGTCTAGGGTTCCAGGCTCCGGCTTAGGGCTCCGTTGCTAGGGTTCAGGGCCCCGTTCTAAGGTTTAGGGCTCAGGGTCTAGGGTTCCAGGCTCCGGCTTAGGGCTCCGTTGCTAGGGATCAGGGCCCCGTTCTAGGGTTTAGGGCTCAGGGTCTAGGGTTCCAGGCTCCGGCTTAGGGCTCCGTTGCTAGGGTTCAGGGCCCCTTTCGAAGGTTTAGGGCTCAGGGTCTAGGGTTCCAGGCTCCGGCTTAGGGCTTAGGGCTCCGTTGCTAGGGTTCAGGGCCCCATTCTAGGGTTTAGGGCTCAGGGTCTAGGGTTCCAGGCTCCGGCTTAGGGCTCCGTTGCTAGGGTTCAGGGCCCCTTTCGAAGGTTTAGGGCTCAGGGTCTAGGGTTCCAGGCTCCGGGTTAGGGCTTCGGGCTCCGTTGCTAGGGTTCAGGGCCCCATTCTAGGGTTTAGGGCTCAGGGTCTAGGGTTCCAGGCTCCGGCTTAGGGCTCCGTTGCTAGGGTTCAGGGCCCCGTTCTAAGGTTTAGGGCTCAGGGTCTAGGGTTCCAGGCTCCGGGTTAGGGCTTAGGGCTCCGTTGCTAGGGTTCAGGGCCCCATTCTAGGGTTTAGGGCTCAGGGTCTAGGGTTCCAGGCTCCGGCTTAGGGCTCCGTTGCTAGGGTTCAGGGCCCCGTTCTAAGGTTTAGGGCTCAGGGTCTAGGGTTCCAGGCTCCGTGTTAGGGCTTAGGGCTCCGTTGCTAGGGTTCAGGGCCCCATTCTAGGGTTTAGGGCTCAGGGTCTAGGGTTCCAGGCTCCGGCTTAGGGCTCCGTTGCTAGGGTTCAGGGCCCCGTTCTAAGGTTTAGGGCTCAGGGTCTAGGGTTCCAGGCTCCGGCTTAGGGCTTAGGGCTCCGTTGCTAGGGTTCAGGGCCCCATTCTAGGGTTTAGGGCTCAGGGTCTAGGGTTCCAGGCTCCGGCTTAGGGCTCCGTTGCTAGGGATCAGGGCCCAGTTCTAGGGTTTAGGGCTCAGGGTCTAGGGTTCCAGGCTCCGGGTTGGGGCTTAGGGCTCCGTTGCTAGGGTTCAGGGCCCCGTTCTAGGGTTTAGGGCTCAGGGTCTAGGGTTCCAGGCTCCGGCTTAGAGCTCCGTTGCTAGGGTTCAGGGCCCCGTTCTAAGGTTTAGGGCTCAGGGTCTAGGGTTCCAGGCTCCGGCTTAGGGCTCCGTTGCTAGGGATCAGGGCCCCGTTCTAGGGTTTAGGGCTCAGGGTCTAGGGTTCCAGGCTCCGGCTTAGGGCTCCGTTGCTAGGGTTCAGGGCCCCGTTCTAAGGTTTAGGGCTCAGGGTCTAGGGTTCCAGGCTCCGTGTTAGGGCTTAGGGCTCCGTTGCTAGGGTTCAGGGCCCCATTCTAGGGTTTAGGGCTCAGAGTCTAGGGTTCCAGGCTCCGGCTTAGGGCTCCGTTGCTAGGGATCAGGGCCCCGTTCTAGGGTTTAGGGCTCAGGGTCTAGGGTTCCAGGCTCCGTGTTAGGGCTTAGGGCTCCGTTGCTAGGGTTCAGGGCCCCGTTCTAGGGTTTAGGGCTCAGGGTCTAGGGTTCCAGGCTCCGGCTTAGGGCTCCGTTGCTAGGGATCAGGGCCCCGTTCTAGGGTTTAGGGCTCAGGGTCTAGGGTTCCAGGCTCCGGCTTAGGGCTCCGTTGCTAGGGTTCAGGGCCCCGTTCTAAGGTTTAGGGCTCAGGGTCTAGGGTTCCAGGCTCCGTGTTAGGGCTTAGGGCTCCGTTGCTAGGGTTCAGGGCCCCATTCTAGGGTTTAGGGCTCAGGGTCTAGGGTTCCAGGCTCCGGCTTAGGGCTCCGTTGCTAGGGTTCAGGGCCCCGTTCTAAGGTTTAGGGCTCAGGGTCTAGGGTTCCAGGCTCCGGCTTAGGGCTTAGGGCTCCGTTGCTAGGGTTCAGGGCCCCATTCTAGGGTTTAGGGCTCAGGGTCTAGGGTTCCAGGCTCCGGCTTAGGGCTCCGTTGCTAGGGATCAGGGCCCAGTTCTAGGGTTTAGGGCTCAGGGTCTAGGGTTCCAGGCTCCGTGTTAGGGCTTAGGGCTCCGTTGCTAGGGTTCAGGGCCCCGTTCTAGGGTTTAGGGCTCAGGGTCTAGGGTTCCAGGCTCCGGCTTAGGGCTCCGTTGCTAGGGATCAGGGCCCCGTTCTAGGGTTTAGGGCTCAGGGTCTAGGGTTCCAGGCTCCGGCTTAGGGCTCCGTTGCTAGGGTTCAGGGCCCCGTTCTAAGGTTTAGGGCTCAGGGTCTAGGGTTCCAGGCTCCGGGTTAGGGCTCCGTTGCTAGGGATCAGGGCCCCGTTCTAGGGTTTAGGGCTCAGGGTCTAGGGTTCCAGGCTCCGGCTTAGGGCTCCGTTGCTAGGGTTCAGGGCCCCGTTCTAAGGTTTAGGGCTCAGGGTCTAGGGTTCCAGGCTCCGTGTTAGGGCTTAGGGCTCCGTTGCTAGGGTTCAGGGCCCCATTCTAGGGTTTAGGGCTCAGAGTCTAGGGTTCCAGGCTCCGGCTTAGGGCTCCGTTGCTAGGGATCAGGGCCCCGTTCTAGGGTTTAGGGCTCAGGGTCTAGGGTTCCAGGCTCCGTGTTAGGGCTTAGGGCTCCGTTGCTAGGGTTCAGGGCCCCATTCTAGGGTTTAGGGCTCAGGGTCTAGGGTTCCAGGCTCCGGCTTAGGGCTCCGTTGCTAGGGTTCAGGGCCCCTTTCGAAGGTTTAGGGCTCAGGGTCTAGGGTTCCAGGCTCCGGCTTAGGGCTTAGGGCTCCGTTGCTAGGGTTCAGGGCCCCATTCTAGGGTTTAGGGCTCAGGGTCTAGGGTTCCAGGCTCCGGCTTAGGGCTCCGTTGCTAGGGTTCAGGGCCCCGTTCTAAGGTTTAGGGCTCAGGGTCTAGGGTTCCAGGCTCCGGCTTAGGGCTCCGTTGCTAGGGTTCAGGGCCCCGTTCTAAGGTTTAGGGCTCAGGGTCTAGGGTTCCAGGCTCCGTGTTAGGGCTTAGGGCTCCGTTGCTAGGGTTCAGGGCCCCATTCTAGGGTTTAGGGCTCAGGGTCTAGGGTTCCAGGCTCCGTGTTAGGGCTTAGGGCTCCGTTGCTAGGGTTCAGGGCCCCGTTCTAGGGTTTAGGGCTCAGGGTCTAGGGTTCCAGGCTCCGGCTTAGGGCTCCGTTGCTAGGGATCAGGGCCCCGTTCTAGGGTTTAGGGCTCAGGGTCTAGGGTTCCAGGCTCCGGCTTAGGGCTCCGTTGCTAGGGTTCAGGGCCCCTTTCGAAGGTTTAGGGCTCAGGGTCTAGGGTTCCAGGCTCCGGGTTAGGGCTTCGGGCTCCGTTGCTAGGGTTCAGGGCCCCGTTCTAGGGTTTAGGGCTCAGGGTCTAGGGTTCCAGGCTCCGGCTTAGGGCTCCGTTGCTAGGGTTCAGGGCCCCGTTCTAAGGTTTAGGGCTCAGGGTCTAGGGTTCCAGGCTCCGGCTTAGGGCTTAGGGCTCCGTTGCTAGGGTTCAGGGCCCCATTCTAGGGTTTAGGGCTCAGAGTCTAGGGTTCCAGGCTCCGGCTTAGGGCTCCGTTGCTAGGGATCAGGGCCCCGTTCTAGGGTTTAGGGCTCAGGGTCTAGGGTTCCAGGCTCCGGCTTAGGGCTCCGTTGCTAGGGTTCAGGGCCCCGTTCTAAGGTTTAGGGCTCAGGGTCTAGGGTTCCAGGCTCCGGGTTAGGGCTTAGGGCTCCGTTGCTAGGGTTCAGGGCCCCATTCTAGGGTTTAGGGCTCAGGGTCTAGGGTTCCAGGCTCCGGCTTAGGGCTCCGTTGCTAGGGATCAGGGCCCAGTTCTAGGGTTTAGGGCTCAGGGTCTAGGGTTCCAGGCTCCGGGTTAGGGCTCCGTTGCTAGGGATCAGGGCCCCGTTCTAGGGTTTAGGGCTCAGGGTCTAGGGTTCCAGGCTCCGGCTTAGGGCTCCGTTGCTAGGGTTCAGGGCCCCGTTCTAAGGTTTAGGGCTCAGGGTCTAGGGTTCCAGGCTCCGTGTTAGGGCTTAGGGCTCCGTTGCTAGGGTTCAGGGCCCCATTCTAGGGTTTAGGGCTCAGGGTCTAGGGTTCCAGGCTCCGGGTTGGGGCTCCGTTGCTAGGGATCAGGGCCCCGTTCTAGGGTTTAGGGCTCAGGGTCTAGGGTTCCAGGCTCCGGGTTAGGGCTTAGGGCTCCGTTGCTAGGGTTCAGGGCCCCATTCTAGGGTTTAGGGCTCAGGGTCTAGGGTTCCAGGCTCCGGCTTAGGGCTCCGTTGCTAGGGTTCAGGGCCCCGTTCTAAGGTTTAGGGCTCAGGGTCTAGGGTTCCAGGCTCCGGCTTAGGGCTCCGTTGCTAGGGTTCAGGGCCCCGTTCTAAGGTTTAGGGCTCAGGGTCTAGGGTTCCAGGCTCCGGCTTAGGGCTCCGTTGCTAGGGTTCAGGGCCCCGTTCTAAGGTTTAGGGCTCAGGGTCTAGGGTTCCAGGCTCCGTGTTAGGGCTTAGGGCTCCGTTGCTAGGGTTCAGGGCCCCATTCTAGGGTTTAGGGCTCAGGGTCTAGGGTTCCAGGCTCCGGGTTAGGGCTTAGGGCTCCGTTGCTAGGGTTCAGGGCCCCATTCTAGGGTTTAGGGCTCAGGGTCTAGGGTTCCAGGCTCCGGGTTGGGGCTTAGGGCTCCGTTGCTAGGGTTCAGGGCCCCGTTCTAGGGTTTAGGGCTCAGGGTCTAGGGTTCCAGGCTCCGTGTTAGGGCTTAGGGCTCCGTTGCTAGGGTTCAGGGCCCCATTCTAGGGTTTAGGGCTCAGGGTCTAGGGTTCCAGGCTCCGGCTTAGGGCTCCGTTGCTAGGGATCAGGGCCCCGTTCTAGGGTTTAGGGCTCAGGGTCTAGGGTTCCAGGCTCCGGGTTAGGGCTCCGTTGCTAGGGATCAGGGCCCCGTTCTAGGGTTTAGGGCTCAGGGTCTAGGGTTCCAGGCTCCGGCTTAGGGCTCCGTTGCTAGGGATCAGGGCCCCGTTCTAGGGTTTAGGGCTCAGGGTCTAGGGTTCCAGGCTCCGGCTTAGGGCTCCGTTGCTAGGGTTCAGGGCCCCGTTCTAAGGTTTAGGGCTCAGGGTCTAGGGTTCCAGGCTCCGTGTTAGGGCTTAGGGCTCCGTTGCTAGGGTTCAGGGCCCCATTCTAGGGTTTAGGGCTCAGAGTCTAGGGTTCCAGGCTCCGGCTTAGGGCTCCGTTGCTAGGGATCAGGGCCCCGTTCTAGGGTTTAGGGCTCAGGGTCTAGGGTTCCAGGCTCCGTGTTAGGGCTTAGGGCTCCGTTGCTAGGGTTCAGGGCCCCGTTCTAGGGTTTAGGGCTCAGGGTCTAGGGTTCCAGGCTCCGGCTTAGGGCTCCGTTGCTAGGGATCAGGGCCCCGTTCTAGGGTTTAGGGCTCAGGGTCTAGGGTTCCAGGCTCCGGGTTAGGGCTCCGTTGCTAGGGATCAGGGCCCCGTTCTAGGGTTTAGGGCTCAGGGTCTAGGGTTCCAGGCTCCGGCTTAGGGCTCCGTTGCTAGGGTTCAGGGCCCCGTTCTAAGGTTTAGGGCTCAGGGTCTAGGGTTCCAGGCTCCGTGTTAGGGCTCCGTTGCTAGGGTTCAGGGCCCCTTTCGAAGGTTTAGGGCTCAGGGTCTAGGGTTCCAGGCTCCGGGTTAGGGCTTCGGGCTCCGTTGCTAGGGTTCAGGGCCCCGTTCTAAGGTTTAGGGCTCAGGGTCTAGGGTTCCAGGCTCCGTGTTAGGGCTTAGGGCTCCGTTGCTAGGGTTCAGGGCCCCATTCTAGGGTTTAGGGCTCAGAGTCTAGGGTTCCAGGCTCCGGCTTAGGGCTCCGTTGCTAGGGATCAGGGCCCCGTTCTAGGGTTTAGGGCTCAGGGTCTAGGGTTCCAGGCTCCGGCTTAGGGCTCCGTTGCTAGGGTTCAGGGCCCCGTTCTAAGGTTTAGGGCTCAGGGTCTAGGGTTCCAGGCTCCGGGTTAGGGCTTAGGGCTCCGTTGCTAGGGTTCAGGGCCCCATTCTAGGGTTTAGGGCTCAGGGTCTAGGGTTCCAGGCTCCGGCTTAGGGCTCCGTTGCTAGGGTTCAGGGCCCCGTTCTAAGGTTTAGGGCTCAGGGTCTAGGGTTCCAGGCTCCGTGTTAGGGCTTAGGGCTCCGTTGCTAGGGTTCAGGGCCCCATTCTAGGGTTTAGGGCTCAGAGTCTAGGGTTCCAGGCTCCGGCTTAGGGCTCCGTTGCTAGGGATCAGGGCCCCGTTCTAGGGTTTAGGGCTCAGGGTCTAGGGTTCCAGGCTCCGGGTTAGGGCTCCGTTGCTAGGGATCAGGGCCCCGTTCTAGGGTTTAGGGCTCAGGGTCTAGGGTTCCAGGCTCCGGCTTAGGGCTCCGTTGCTAGGGTTCAGGGCCCCTTTCGAAGGTTTAGGGCTCAGGGTCTAGGGTTCCAGGCTTTGGGTTAGGGCTTAGGGCTCCGTTGCTAGGGTTCAGGGCCCCGTTCTAGGGTTTAGGGCTCAGGGTCTAGGGTTCCAGGCTCCGGGTTGGGGCTTAGGGCTCCGTTGCTAGGGTTCAGGGCCCCGTTCTAGGGTTTAGGGCTCAGGGTCTAGGGTTCCAGGCTCCGTGTTAGGGCTTAGGGCTCCGTTGCTAGGGTTCAGGGCCCCATTCTAGGGTTTAGGGCTCAGGGTCTAGGGTTCCAGGCTCCGGCTTAGGGCTCCGTTGCTAGGGATCAGGGCCCCGTTCTAGGGTTTAGGGCTCAGGGTCTAGGGTTCCAGGCTCCGGCTTAGGGCTCCGTTGCTAGGGTTCAGGGCCCCTTTCGAAGGTTTAGGGCTCAGGGTCTAGGGTTCCAGGCTCCGGGTTAGGGCTTCGGGCTCCGTTGCTAGGGTTCAGGGCCCCGTTCTAGGGTTTAGGGCTCAGGGTCTAGGGTTCCAGGCTCCGGGTTGGGGCTTAGGGCTCCGTTGCTAGGGTTCAGGGCCCCGTTCTAGGGTTTAGGGCTCAGGGTCTAGGGTTCCAGGCTCCGGCTTAGGGCTCCGTTGCTAGGGATCAGGGCCCCGTTCTAGGGTTTAGGGCTCAGGGTCTAGGGTTCCAGGCTCCGGCTTAGGGCTCCGTTGCTAGGGTTCAGGGCCCCGTTCTAAGGTTTAGGGCTCAGGGTCTAGGGTTCCAGGCTCCGTGTTAGGGCTCCGTTGCTAGGGTTCAGGGCCCCTTTCGAAGGTTTAGGGCTCAGGGTCTAGGGTTCCAGGCTCCGGGTTAGGGCTTCGGGCTCCGTTGCTAGGGTTCAGGGCCCCGTTCTAGGGTTTAGGGCTCAGGGTCTAGGGTTCCAGGCTCCGGGTTGGGGCTTAGGGCTCCGTTGCTAGGGTTCAGGGCCCCGTTCTAGGGTTTAGGGCTCAGGGTCTAGGGTTCCAGGCTCCGTGTTGGGGCTTAGGGCTCCGTTGCTAGGGTTCAGGGCCCCGTTCTAGGGTTTAGGGCTCAGGGTCTAGGGTTCCAGGCTCCGGCTTAGGGCTCCGTTGCTAGGGTTCAGGGCCCCGTTCTAAGGTTTAGGGCTCAGGGTCTAGGGTTCCAGGCTCCGTGTTAGGGCTTAGGGCTCCGTTGCTAGGGTTCAGGGCCCCATTCTAGGGTTTAGGGCTCAGGGTCTAGGTTTCCAGGCTCCGGCTTAGGGCTCCGTTGCTAGGGTTCAGGGCCCCGTTCTAGGGTTTAGGGCTCAGGGTCTAGGGTTCCAGGCTCCGGCTTAGGGCTCCGTTGCTAGGGTTCAGGGCCCCGTTCTAAGGTTTAGGGCTCAGGGTCTAGGGTTCCAGGCTCCGTGTTAGGGCTTAGGGCTCCGTTGCTAGGGTTCAGGGCCCCATTCTAGGGTTTAGGGCTCAGGGTCTAGGGTTCCAGGCTCCGGCTTAGGGCTCCGTTGCTAGGGATCAGGGCCCCGTTCTAGGGTTTAGGGCTCAGGGTCTAGGGTTCCAGGCTCCGGGTTAGGGCTCCGTTGCTAGGGATCAGGGCCCCGTTCTAGGGTTTAGGGCTCAGGGTCTAGGGTTCCAGGCTCCGGGTTAGGGCTTAGGGCTCCGTTGCTAGGGTTCAGGGCCCCGTTCTAGGGTTTAGGGCTCAGGGTCTAGGGTTCCAGGCTCCGGGTTAGGGCTCCGTTGCTAGGGATCAGGGCCCCATTCTAGGGTTTAGGGCTCAGAGTCTAGGGTTCCAGGCTCCGGCTTAGGGCTCCGTTGCTAGGGATCAGGGCCCCGTTCTAGGGTTTAGGGCTCAGGGTCTAGGGTTCCAGGCTCCGGCTTAGGGCTCCGTTGCTAGGGTTCAGGGCCCCGTTCTAAGGTTTAGGGCTCAGGGTCTAGGGTTCCAGGCTCCGTGTTAGGGCTTAGGGCTCCGTTGCTAGGGTTCAGGGCCCCATTCTAGGGTTTAGGGCTCAGGGTCTAGGGTTCCAGGCTCCGGCTTAGGGCTCCGTTGCTAGGGATCAGGGCCCCGTTCTAGGGTTTAGGGCTCAGGGTCTAGGGTTCCAGGCTCCGGGTTAGGGCTCCGTTGCTAGGGATCAGGGCCCCGTTCTAGGGTTTAGGGCTCAGGGTCTAGGGTTCCAGGCTCCGGGTTAGGGCTTAGGGCTCCGTTGCTAGGGTTCAGGGCCCCGTTCTAGGGTTTAGGGCTCAGGGTCTAGGGTTCCAGGCTCCGGGTTAGGGCTTAGGGCTCCGTTGCTAGGGTTCAGGGCCCCATTCTAGGGTTTAGGGCTCAGAGTCTAGGGTTCCAGGCTCCGGCTTAGGGCTCCGTTGCTAGGGATCAGGGCCCAGTTCTAGGGTTTAGGGCTCAGGGTCTAGGGTTCCAGGCTCCGGCTTAGGGCTCCGTTGCTAGGGTTCAGGGCCCCGTTCTAAGGTTTAGGGCTCAGGGTCTAGGGTTCCAGGCTCCGGCTTAGGGCTCCGTTGCTAGGGTTCAGGGCCCCTTTCGAAGGTTTAGGGCTCAGGGTCTAGGGTTCCAGGCTCCGTGTTAGGGCTTAGGGCTCCGTTGCTAGGGTTCAGGGCCCCATTCTAGGGTTTAGGGCTCAGGGTCTAGGGTTCCAGGCTCCGGCTTAGGGCTCCGTTGCTAGGGATCAGGGCCCCGTTCTAGGGTTTAGGGCTCAGGGTCTAGGGTTCCAGGCTCCGGGTTAGGGCTCCGTTGCTAGGGATCAGGGCCCCGTTCTAGGGTTTAGGGCTCAGGGTCTAGGGTTCCAGGCTTTGGGTTAGGGCTTAGGGCTCCGTTGCTAGGGTTCAGGGCCCCATTCTAGGGTTTAGGGCTCAGAGTCTAGGGTTCCAGGCTCCGGCTTAGGGCTCCGTTGCTAGGGATCAGGGCCCCGTTCTAGGGTTTAGGGCTCAGGGTCTAGGGTTCCAGGCTCCGGGTTGGGGCTTAGGGCTCCGTTGCTAGGGTTCAGGGCCCCGTTCTAGGGTTTAGGGCTCAGGGTCTAGGGTTCCAGGCTCCGTGTTAGGGCTTAGGGCTCCGTTGCTAGGGTTCAGGGCCCCATTCTAGGGTTTAGGGCTCAGGGTCTAGGGTTCCAGGCTCCGGCTTAGGGCTCCGTTGCTAGGGATCAGGGCCCCGTTCTAGGGTTTAGGGCTCAGGGTCTAGGGTTCCAGGCTCCGGCTTAGGGCTCCGTTGCTAGGGTTCAGGGCCCCTTTCGAAGGTTTAGGGCTCAGGGTCTAGGGTTCCAGGCTCCGGGTTAGGGCTTCGGGCTCCGTTGCTAGGGTTCAGGGCCCCGTTCTAGGGTTTAGGGCTCAGGGTCTAGGGTTCCAGGCTCCGGCTTAGGGCTCCGTTGCTAGGGTTCAGGGCCCCGTTCTAAGGTTTAGGGCTCAGGGTCTAGGGTTCCAGGCTCCGTGTTAGGGCTTAGGGCTCCGTTGCTAGGGTTCAGGGCCCCATTCTAGGGTTTAGGGCTCAGAGTCTAGGGTTCCAGGCTCCGGCTTAGGGCTCCGTTGCTAGGGATCAGGGCCCCGTTCTAGGGTTTAGGGCTCAGGGTCTAGGGTTCCAGGCTCCGGGTTAGGGCTCCGTTGCTAGGGATCAGGGCCCCGTTCTAGGGTTTAGGGCTCAGGGTCTAGGGTTCCAGGCTCCGGGTTAGGGCTTAGGGCTCCGTTGCTAGGGTTCAGGGCCCCGTTCTAGGGTTTAGGGCTCAGGGTCTAGGGTTCCAGGCTCCGGGTTAGGGCTCCGTTGCTAGGGATCAGGGCCCCATTCTAGGGTTTAGGGCTCAGAGTCTAGGGTTCCAGGCTCCGGCTTAGGGCTCCGTTGCTAGGGTTCAGGGCCCCGTTCTAAGGTTTAGGGCTCAGGGTCTAGGGTTCCAGGCTCCGTGTTAGGGCTTAGGGCTCCGTTGCTAGGGTTCAGGGCCCCATTCTAGGGTTTAGGGCTCAGGGTCTAGGGTTCCAGGCTCCGGGTTGGGGCTCCGTTGCTAGGGATCAGGGCCCCGTTCTAGGGTTTAGGGCTCAGGGTCTAGGGTTCCAGGCTCCGGGTTAGGGCTTAGGGCTCCGTTGCTAGGGTTCAGGGCCCCATTCTAGGGTTTAGGGCTCAGGGTCTAGGGTTCCAGGCTCCGGCTTAGGGCTCCGTTGCTAGGGATCAGGGCCCCGTTCTAGGGTTTAGGGCTCAGGGTCTAGGGTTCCAGGCTCCGGCTTAGGGCTCCGTTGCTAGGGATCAGGGCCCCGTTCTAGGGTTTAGGGCTCAGGGTCTAGGGTTCCAGGCTCCGGCTTAGGGCTCCGTTGCTAGGGTTCAGGGCCCCTTTCGAAGGTTTAGGGCTCAGGGTCTAGGGTTCCAGGCTCCGGGTTAGGGCTTAGGGCTCCGTTGCTAGGGTTCAGGGCCCCATTCTAGGGTTTAGGGCTCAGGGTCTAGGGTTCCAGGCTCCGGCTTAGGGCTCCGTTGCTAGGGTTCAGGGCCCCGTTCTAAGGTTTAGGGCTCAGGGTCTAGGGTTCCAGGCTCCGTGTTAGGGCTTAGGGCTCCGTTGCTAGGGTTCAGGGCCCCATTCTAGGGTTTAGGGCTCAGAGTCTAGGGTTCCAGGCTCCGGCTTAGGGCTCCGTTGCTAGGGATCAGGGCCCCGTTCTAGGGTTTAGGGCTCAGGGTCTAGGGTTCCAGGCTCCGGGTTAGGGCTCCGTTGCTAGGGATCAGGGCCCCGTTCTAGGGTTTAGGGCTCAGGGTCTAGGGTTCCAGGCTCCGGCTTAGGGCTCCGTTGCTAGGGTTCAGGGCCCCTTTCGAAGGTTTAGGGCTCAGGGTCTAGGGTTCCAGGCTTTGGGTTAGGGCTTAGGGCTCCGTTGCTAGGGTTCAGGGCCCCGTTCTAGGGTTTAGGGCTCAGGGTCTAGGGTTCCAGGCTCCGGGTTGGGGCTTAGGGCTCCGTTGCTAGGGTTCAGGGCCCCGTTCTAGGGTTTAGGGCTCAGGGTCTAGGGTTCCAGGCTCCGTGTTAGGGCTTAGGGCTCCGTTGCTAGGGTTCAGGGCCCCATTCTAGGGTTTAGGGCTCAGGGTCTAGGGTTCCAGGCTCCGGCTTAGGGCTCCGTTGCTAGGGTTCAGGGCCCCGTTCTAAGGTTTAGGGCTCAGGGTCTAGGGTTCCAGGCTCCGGCTTAGGGCTTAGGGCTCCGTTGCTAGGGTTCAGGTCCCCGTTCTAGGGTTTAGGGCTCAGGGTCTAGGGTTCCAGGCTCCGGCTTAGGGCTCCGTTGCTAGGGATCAGGGCCCCGTTCTAGGGTTTAGGGCTCAGGGTCTAGGTTTCCAGGCTCCGGCTTAGGGCTCCGTTGCTAGGGTTCAGGGCCCCTTTCGAAGGTTTAGGGCTCAGGGTCTAGGGTTCCAGGCTCCGGGTTAGGGCTTCGGGCTCCGTTGCTAGGGTTCAGGGCCCCGTTCTAGGGTTTAGGGCTCAGGGTCTAGGGTTCCAGGCTCCGGCTTAGGGCTCCGTTGCTAGGGTTCAGGGCCCCGTTCTAAGGTTTAGGGCTCAGGGTCTAGGGTTCCAGGCTCCGGCTTAGGGCTCCGTTGCTAGGGATCAGGGCCCCGTTCTAGGGTTTAGGGCTCAGGGTCTAGGGTTCCAGGCTCCGGGTTAGGGCTCCGTTGCTAGGGATCAGGGCCCCGTTCTAGGGTTTAGGGCTCAGGGTCTAGGGTTCCAGGCTCCGGGTTAGGGCTCCGTTGCTAGGGATCAGGGCCCCGTTCTAGGGTTTAGGGCTCAGGGTCTAGGGTTCCAGGCTCCGGCTTAGGGCTCCGTTGCTAGGGTTCAGGGCCCCTTTCGAAGGTTTAGGGCTCAGGGTCTAGGGTTCCAGGCTTTGGGTTAGGGCTTAGGGCTCCGTTGCTAGGGTTCAGGGCCCCGTTCTAGGGTTTAGGGCTCAGGGTCTAGGGTTCCAGGCTCCGGCTTAGGGCTCCGTTGCTAGGGATCAGGGCCCCGTTCTAGGGTTTAGGGCTCAGGGTCTAGGGTTCCAGGCTCCGGCTTAGGGCTCCGTTGCTAGGGTTCAGGGCCCCGTTCTAAGGTTTAGGGCTCAGGGTCTAGGGTTCCAGGCTCCGTGTTAGGGCTCCGTTGCTAGGGTTCAGGGCCCCTTTCGAAGGTTTAGGGCTCAGGGTCTAGGGTTCCAGGCTCCGGGTTAGGGCTTCGGGCTCCGTTGCTAGGGTTCAGGGCCCCGTTCTAGGGTTTAGGGCTCAGGGTCTAGGGTTCCAGGCTCCGGGTTGGGGCTTAGGGCTCCGTTGCTAGGGTTCAGGGCCCCGTTCTAGGGTTTAGGGCTCAGGGTCTAGGGTTCCAGGCTCCGTGTTGGGGCTTAGGGCTCCGTTGCTAGGGTTCAGGGCCCCGTTCTAGGGTTTAGGGCTCAGGGTCTAGGGTTCCAGGCTCCGGCTTAGGGCTCCGTTGCTAGGGTTCAGGGCCCCTTTCGAAGGTTTAGGGCTCAGGGTCTAGGGTTCCAGGCTCCGTGTTAGGGCTTAGGGCTCCGTTGCTAGGGTTCAGGGCCCCATTCTAGGGTTTAGGGCTCAGGGTCTAGGGTTCCAGGCTCCGTGTTAGGGCTTAGGGCTCCGTTGCTAGGGTTCAGGGCCCCATTCTAGGGTTTAGGGCTCAGGGTCTAGGGTTCCAGGCTCCGTGTTGGGGCTTAGGGCTCCGTTGCTAGGGTTCAGGGCCCCGTTCTAGGGTTTAGGGCTCAGGGTCTAGGGTTCCAGGCTCCGGCTTAGGGCTCCGTTGCTAGGGTTCAGGGCCCCGTTCTAAGGTTTAGGGCTCAGGGTCTAGGGTTCCAGGCTCCGGGTTAGGGCTTAGGGCTCCGTTGCTAGGGTTCAGGGCCCCATTCTAGGGTTTAGGGCTCAGGGTCTAGGGTTCCAGGCTCCGTGTTAGGGCTTAGGGCTCCGTTGCTAGGGTTCAGGGCCCCATTCTAGGGTTTAGGGCTCAGGGTCTAGGGTTCCAGGCTCCGGCTTAGGGCTCCGTTGCTAGGGTTCAGGGCCCCGTTCTAAGGTTTAGGGCTCAGGGTCTAGGGTTCCAGGCTCCGGCTTAGGGCTCCGTTGCTAGGGTTCAGGGCCCCGTTCTAAGGTTTAGGGCTCAGGGTCTAGGGTTCCAGGCTCCGGGTTAGGGCTTAGGGCTCCGTTGCTAGGGTTCAGGGCCCCATTCTAGGGTTTAGGGCTCAGGGTCTAGGGTTCCAGGCTCCGGCTTAGGGCTCCGTTGCTAGGGTTCAGGGCCCCGTTCTAAGGTTTAGGGCTCAGGGTCTAGGGTTCCAGGCTCCGTGTTAGGGCTTAGGGCTCCGTTGCTAGGGTTCAGGGCCCCATTCTAGGGTTTAGGGCTCAGGGTCTAGGGTTCCAGGCTCCGGCTTAGGGCTCCGTTGCTAGGGTTCAGGGCCCCGTTCTAAGGTTTAGGGCTCAGGGTCTAGGGTTCCAGGCTCCGGGTTAGGGCTTAGGGCTCCGTTGCTAGGGTTCAGGGCCCCATTCTAGGGTTTAGGGCTCAGGGTCTAGGGTTCCAGGCTCCGGCTTAGGGCTCCGTTGCTAGGGTTCAGGGCCCCGTTCTAAGGTTTAGGGCTCAGGGTCTAGGGTTCCAGGCTCCGTGTTAGGGCTTAGGGCTCCGTTGCTAGGGTTCAGGGCCCCATTCTAGGGTTTAGGGCTCAGGGTCTAGGGTTCCAGGCTCCGGCTTAGGGCTCCGTTGCTAGGGATCAGGGCCCCGTTCTAGGGTTTAGGGCTCAGGGTCTAGGGTTCCAGGCTCCGGCTTAGGGCTCCGTTGCTAGGGTTCAGGGCCCCGTTCTAAGGTTTAGGGCTCAGGGTCTAGGGTTCCAGGCTCCGTGTTAGGGCTCCGTTGCTAGGGTTCAGGGCCCCTTTCGAAGGTTTAGGGCTCAGGGTCTAGGGTTCCAGGCTCCGGGTTAGGGCTTCGGGCTCCGTTGCTAGGGTTCAGGGCCCCGTTCTAGGGTTTAGGGCTCAGGGTCTAGGGTTCCAGGCTCCGGCTTAGGGCTCCGTTGCTAGGGTTCAGGGCCCCGTTCTAAGGTTTAGGGCTCAGGGTCTAGGGTTCCAGGCTCCGTGTTAGGGCTTAGGGCTCCGTTGCTAGGGTTCAGGGCCCCATTCTAGGGTTTAGGGCTCAGGGTCTAGGGTTCCAGGCTCCGGCTTAGGGCTCCGTTGCTAGGGTTCAGGGCCCCGTTCTAAGGTTTAGGGCTCAGGGTCTAGGGTTCCAGGCTCCGGCTTAGGGCTCCGTTGCTAGGGTTCAGGGCCCCGTTCTAAGGTTTAGGGCTCAGGGTCTAGGGTTCCAGGCTCCGGGTTAGGGCTTAGGGCTCCGTTGCTAGGGTTCAGGGCCCCATTCTAGGGTTTAGGGCTCAGGGTCTAGGGTTCCAGGCTCCGGCTTAGGGCTCCGTTGCTAGGGTTCAGGGCCCCGTTCTAAGGTTTAGGGCTCAGGGTCTAGGGTTCCAGGCTCCGTGTTAGGGCTTAGGGCTCCGTTGCTAGGGTTCAGGGCCCCATTCTAGGGTTTAGGGCTCAGGGTCTAGGGTTCCAGGCTCCGGCTTAGGGCTCCGTTGCTAGGGTTCAGGGCCCCGTTCTAAGGTTTAGGGCTCAGGGTCTAGGGTTCCAGGCTCCGGGTTAGGGCTTAGGGCTCCGTTGCTAGGGTTCAGGGCCCCATTCTAGGGTTTAGGGCTCAGGGTCTAGGGTTCCAGGCTCCGGGTTGGGGCTTAGGGCTCCGTTGCTAGGGTTCAGGGCCCCGTTCTAGGGTTTAGGGCTCAGGGTCTAGGGTTCCAGGCTCCGTGTTGGGGCTTAGGGCTCCGTTGCTAGGGTTCAGGGCCCCGTTCTAGGGTTTAGGGCTCAGGGTCTAGGGTTCCAGGCTCCGGCTTAGGGCTCCGTTGCTAGGGTTCAGGGCCCCGTTCTAAGGTTTAGGGCTCAGGGTCTAGGGTTCCAGGCTCCGTGTTAGGGCTTAGGGCTCCGTTGCTAGGGTTCAGGGCCCCATTCTAGGGTTTAGGGCTCAGGGTCTAGGGTTCCAGGCTCCGGCTTAGGGCTCCGTTGCTAGGGATCAGGGCCCCGTTCTAGGGTTTAGGGCTCAGGGTCTAGGGTTCCAGGCTCCGGCTTAGGGCTCCGTTGCTAGGGATCAGGGCCCCGTTCTAGGGTTTAGGGCTCAGGGTCTAGGGTTCCAGGCTCCGGCTTAGGGCTCCGTTGCTAGGGTTCAGGGCCCCTTTCGAAGGTTTAGGGCTCAGGGTCTAGGGTTCCAGGCTCCGGCTTAGGGCTTAGGGCTCCGTTGCTAGGGTTCAGGGCCCCATTCTAGGGTTTAGGGCTCAGAGTCTAGGGTTCCAGGCTCCGGCTTAGGGCTCCGTTGCTAGGGATCAGGGCCCCGTTCTAGGGTTTAGGGCTCAGGGTCTAGGGTTACAGGCTCCGGCTTAGGGCTCCGTTGCTAGGGATCAGGGCCCCGTTCTAGGGTTTAGGGCTCAGGGTCTAGGGTTCCAGGCTCCGGCTTAGGGCTTAGGGCTCCGTTGCTAGGGTTCAGGGCCCCATTCTAGGGTTTAGGGCTCAGGGTCTAGGGTTCCAGGCTCCGGCTTAGGGCTCCGTTGCTAGGGTTCAGGGCCCCGTTCTAAGGTTTAGGGCTCAGGGTCTAGGGTTCCAGGCTCCGTGTTAGGGCTTAGGGCTCCGTTGCTAGGGTTCAGGGCCCCATTCTAGGGTTTAGGGCTCAGGGTCTAGGGTTCCAGGCTCCGGCTTAGGGCTCCGTTGCTAGGGTTCAGGGCCCCTTTCGAAGGTTTAGGGCTCAGGGTCTAGGGTTCCAGGCTCCGGCTTAGGGCTCCGTTGCTAGGGTTCAGGGCCCCGTTCTAAGGTTTAGGGCTCAGGGTCTAGGGTTACAGGCTCCGGCTTAGGGCTTAGGGCTCCGTTGCTAGGGTTCAGGGCCCCATTCTAGGGTTTAGGGCTCAGGGTCTAGGGTTCCAGGCTCCGGGTTAGGGCTCCGTTGCTAGGGATCAGGGCCCCGTTCTAGGGTTTAGGGCTCAGGGTCTAGGGTTCCAGGCTCCGGCTTAGGGCTCCGTTGCTAGGGTTCAGGGCCCCTTTCGAAGGTTTAGGGCTCAGGGTCTAGGGTTCCAGGCTCCGGGTTAGGGCTTCGGGCTCCGTTGCTAGGGTTCAGGGCCCCGTTCTAGGGTTTAGGGCTCAGGGTCTAGGGTTCCAGGCTCCGGCTTAGGGCTCCGTTGCTAGGGTTCAGGGCCCCGTTCTAAGGTTTAGGGCTCAGGGTCTAGGGTTCCAGGCTCCGTGTTAGGGCTTAGGGCTCCGTTGCTAGGGTTCAGGGCCCCATTCTAGGGTTTAGGGCTCAGGGTCTAGGGTTCCAGGCTCCGGGTTGGGGCTTAGGGCTCCGTTGCTAGGGTTCAGGGCCCCGTTCTAGGGTTTAGGGCTCAGGGTCTAGGGTTCCAGGCTCCGGGTTGGGGCTTAGGGCTCCGTTGCTAGGGTTCAGGGCCCCGTTCTAGGGTTTAGGGCTCAGGGTCTAGGGTTCCAGGCTCCGGCTTAGGGCTCCGTTGCTAGGGATCAGGGCCCCGTTCTAGGGTTTAGGGCTCAGGGTCTAGGGTTCCAGGCTCCGGGTTAGGGCTCCGTTGCTAGGGTTCAGGGCCCCTTTCGAAGGTTTAGGGCTCAGGGTCTAGGGTTCCAGGCTCCGTGTTAGGGCTTAGGGCTCCGTTGCTAGGGTTCAGGGCCCCATTCTAGGGTTTAGGGCTCAGGGTCTAGGGTTCCAGGCTCCGGGTTAGGGCTTAGGGCTCCGTTGCTAGGGTTCAGGGCCCCATTCTAGGGTTTAGGGCTCAGGGTCTAGGGTTCCAGGCTCCGGGTTGGGGCTTAGGGCTCCGTTGCTAGGGTTCAGGGCCCCGTTCTAGGGTTTAGGGCTCAGGGTCTAGGGTTCCAGGCTCCGGCTTAGGGCTCCGTTGCTAGGGATCAGGGCCCCGTTCTAGGGTTTAGGGCTCAGGGTCTAGGGTTCCAGGCTCCGGGTTAGGGCTCCGTTGCTAGGGATCAGGGCCCCGTTCTAGGGTTTAGGGCTCAGGGTCTAGGGTTCCAGGCTCCGGCTTAGGGCTCCGTTGCTAGGGTTCAGGGCCCCGTTCTAAGGTTTAGGGCTCAGGGTCTAGGGTTCCAGGCTCCGTGTTAGGGCTCCGTTGCTAGGGTTCAGGGCCCCTTTCGAAGGTTTAGGGCTCAGGGTCTAGGGTTCCAGGCTCCGGGTTAGGGCTTCGGGCTCCGTTGCTAGGGTTCAGGGCCCCGTTCTAAGGTTTAGGGCTCAGGGTCTAGGGTTCCAGGCTCCGTGTTAGGGCTTAGGGCTCCGTTGCTAGGGTTCAGGGCCCCATTCTAGGGTTTAGGGCTCAGGGTCTAGGGTTCCAGGCTCCGGCTTAGGGCTCCGTTGCTAGGGATCAGGGCCCCGTTCTAGGGTTTAGGGCTCAGGGTCTAGGGTTCCAGGCTCCGGCTTAGGGCTCCGTTGCTAGGGTTCAGGGCCCCGTTCTAAGGTTTAGGGCTCAGGGTCTAGGGTTCCAGGCTCCGTGTTAGGGCTTAGGGCTCCGTTGCTAGGGTTCAGGGCCCCATTCTAGGGTTTAGGGCTCAGGGTCTAGGGTTCCAGGCTCCGGGTTGGGGCTTAGGGCTCCGTTGCTAGGGTTCAGGGCCCCGTTCTAGGGTTTAGGGCTCAGGGTCTAGGGTTCCAGGCTCCGGCTTAGGGCTCCGTTGCTAGGGTTCAGGGCCCCGTTCTAAGGTTTAGGGCTCAGGGTCTAGGGTTCCAGGCTCCGGGTTAGGGCTTAGGGCTCCGTTGCTAGGGTTCAGGGCCCCATTCTAGGGTTTAGGGCTCAGGGTCTAGGGTTCCAGGCTCCGGGTTAGGGCTTAGGGCTCCGTTGCTAGGGTTCAGGGCCCCATTCTAGGGTTTAGGGCTCAGGGTCTAGGGTTCCAGGCTCCGGGTTGGGGCTTAGGGCTCCGTTGCTAGGGTTCAGGGCCCCGTTCTAGGGTTTAGGGCTCAGGGTCTAGGGTTCCAGGCTCCGGGTTGGGGCTTAGGGCTCCGTTGCTAGGGTTCAGGGCCCCGTTCTAGGGTTTAGGGCTCAGGGTCTAGGGTTCCAGGCTCCGGCTTAGGGCTCCGTTGCTAGGGATCAGGGCCCCGTTCTAGGGTTTAGGGCTCAGGGTCTAGGGTTCCAGGCTCCGGGTTAGGGCTCCGTTGCTAGGGTTCAGGGCCCCTTTCGAAGGTTTAGGGCTCAGGGTCTAGGGTTCCAGGCTCCGTGTTAGGGCTTAGGGCTCCGTTGCTAGGGTTCAGGGCCCCATTCTAGGGTTTAGGGCTCAGGGTCTAGGGTTCCAGGCTCCGGCTTAGGGCTCCGTTGCTAGGGTTCAGGGCCCCGTTCTAAGGTTTAGGGCTCAGGGTCTAGGGTTCCAGGCTCCGGCTTAGGGCTCCGTTGCTAGGGATCAGGGCCCCGTTCTAGGGTTTAGGGCTCAGGGTCTAGGGTTCCAGGCTCCGGCTTAGGGCTCCGTTGCTAGGGTTCAGGGCCCCGTTCTAAGGTTTAGGGCTCAGGGTCTAGGGTTCCAGGCTCCGTGTTAGGGCTTAGGGCTCCGTTGCTAGGGTTCAGGGCCCCATTCTAGGGTTTAGGGCTCAGAGTCTAGGGTTCCAGGCTCCGGCTTAGGGCTCCGTTGCTAGGGATCAGGGCCCCGTTCTAGGGTTTAGGGCTCAGGGTCTAGGGTTCCAGGCTCCGGGTTAGGGCTCCGTTGCTAGGGATCAGGGCCCCGTTCTAGGGTTTAGGGCTCAGGGTCTAGGGTTCCAGGCTCCGGCTTAGGGCTCCGTTGCTAGGGTTCAGGGCCCCTTTCGAAGGTTTAGGGCTCAGGGTCTAGGGTTCCAGGCTTTGGGTTAGGGCTTAGGGCTCCGTTGCTAGGGTTCAGGGCCCCGTTCTAGGGTTTAGGGCTCAGGGTCTAGGGTTCCAGGCTCCGGCTTAGGGCTCCGTTGCTAGGGATCAGGGCCCCGTTCTAGGGTTTAGGGCTCAGGGTCTAGGGTTCCAGGCTCCGGCTTAGGGCTCCGTTGCTAGGGTTCAGGGCCCCGTTCTAAGGTTTAGGGCTCAGGGTCTAGGGTTCCAGGCTCCGTGTTAGGGCTTAGGGCTCCGTTGCTAGGGTTCAGGGCCCCATTCTAGGGTTTAGGGCTCAGAGTCTAGGGTTCCAGGCTCCGGCTTAGGGCTCCGTTGCTAGGGATCAGGGCCCCGTTCTAGGGTTTAGGGCTCAGGGTCTAGGGTTCCAGGCTCCGGCTTAGGGCTCCGTTGCTAGGGTTCAGGGCCCCTTTCGAAGGTTTAGGGCTCAGGGTCTAGGGTTCCAGGCTCCGGCTTAGGGCTCCGTTGCTAGGGATCAGGGCCCCGTTCTAGGGTTTAGGGCTCAGGGTCTAGGGTTCCAGGCTCCGGGTTAGGGCTCCGTTGCTAGGGTTCAGGGCCCCTTTCGAAGGTTTAGGGCTCAGGGTCTAGGGTTCCAGGCTCCGTGTTAGGGCTTAGGGCTCCGTTGCTAGGGTTCAGGGCCCCATTCTAGGGTTTAGGGCTCAGGGTCTAGGGTTCCAGGCTCCGGCTTAGGGCTCCGTTGCTAGGGTTCAGGGCCCCGTTCTAAGGTTTAGGGCTCAGGGTCTAGGGTTCCAGGCTCCGGCTTAGGGCTCCGTTGCTAGGGATCAGGGCCCCGTTCTAGGGTTTAGGGCTCAGGGTCTAGGGTTCCAGGCTCCGGCTTAGGGCTCCGTTGCTAGGGTTCAGGGCCCCGTTCTAAGGTTTAGGGCTCAGGGTCTAGGGTTCCAGGCTCCGTGTTAGGGCTTAGGGCTCCGTTGCTAGGGTTCAGGGCCCCATTCTAGGGTTTAGGGCTCAGAGTCTAGGGTTCCAGGCTCCGGCTTAGGGCTCCGTTGCTAGGGATCAGGGCCCCGTTCTAGGGTTTAGGGCTCAGGGTCTAGGGTTCCAGGCTCCGGGTTAGGGCTCCGTTGCTAGGGATCAGGGCCCCGTTCTAGGGTTTAGGGCTCAGGGTCTAGGGTTCCAGGCTCCGGCTTAGGGCTCCGTTGCTAGGGTTCAGGGCCCCTTTCGAAGGTTTAGGGCTCAGGGTCTAGGGTTCCAGGCTTTGGGTTAGGGCTTAGGGCTCCGTTGCTAGGGTTCAGGGCCCCGTTCTAGGGTTTAGGGCTCAGGGTCTAGGGTTCCAGGCTCCGGCTTAGGGCTCCGTTGCTAGGGATCAGGGCCCCGTTCTAGGGTTTAGGGCTCAGGGTCTAGGGTTCCAGGCTCCGGCTTAGGGCTCCGTTGCTAGGGTTCAGGGCCCCGTTCTAAGGTTTAGGGCTCAGGGTCTAGGGTTCCAGGCTCCGTGTTAGGGCTTAGGGCTCCGTTGCTAGGGTTCAGGGCCCCATTCTAGGGTTTAGGGCTCAGGGTCTAGGGTTCCAGGCTCCGGCTTAGGGCTCCGTTGCTAGGGATCAGGGCCCAGTTCTAGGGTTTAGGGCTCAGGGTCTAGGGTTCCAGGCTCCGGGTTAGGGCTCCGTTGCTAGGGATCAGGGCCCCGTTCTAGGGTTTAGGGCTCAGGGTCTAGGGTTCCAGGCTCCGGCTTAGGGCTCCGTTGCTAGGGTTCAGGGCCCCGTTCTAAGGTTTAGGGCTCAGGGTCTAGGGTTCCAGGCTCCGTGTTAGGGCTTAGGGCTCCGTTGCTAGGGTTCAGGGCCCCATTCTAGGGTTTAGGGCTCAGAGTCTAGGGTTCCAGGCTCCGGCTTAGGGCTCCGTTGCTAGGGATCAGGGCCCCGTTCTAGGGTTTAGGGCTCAGGGTCTAGGGTTCCAGGCTCCGGCTTAGGGCTCCGTTGCTAGGGTTCAGGGCCCCTTTCGAAGGTTTAGGGCTCAGGGTCTAGGGTTCCAGGCTCCGGCTTAGGGCTCCGTTGCTAGGGATCAGGGCCCCGTTCTAGGGTTTAGGGCTCAGGGTCTAGGGTTCCAGGCTCCGGGTTAGGGCTCCGTTGCTAGGGTTCAGGGCCCCTTTCGAAGGTTTAGGGCTCAGGGTCTAGGGTTCCAGGCTCCGTGTTAGGGCTTAGGGCTCCGTTGCTAGGGTTCAGGGCCCCATTCTAGGGTTTAGGGCTCAGAGTCTAGGGTTCCAGGCTCCGGCTTAGGGCTCCGTTGCTAGGGATCAGGGCCCCGTTCTAGGGTTTAGGGCTCAGGGTCTAGGGTTACAGGCTCCGGCTTAGGGCTCCGTTGCTAGGGATCAGGGCCCCGTTCTAGGGTTTAGGGCTCAGGGTCTAGGGTTCCAGGCTCCGGCTTAGGGCTTAGGGCTCCGTTGCTAGGGTTCAGGGCCCCATTCTAGGGTTTAGGGCTCAGGGTCTAGGGTTCCAGGCTCCGGCTTAGGGCTCCGTTGCTAGGGTTCAGGGCCCCGTTCTAAGGTTTAGGGCTCAGGGTCTAGGGTTCCAGGCTCCGTGTTAGGGCTTAGGGCTCCGTTGCTAGGGTTCAGGGCCCCATTCTAGGGTTTAGGGCTCAGGGTCTAGGGTTCCAGGCTCCGGCTTAGGGCTCCGTTGCTAGGGATCAGGGCCCCGTTCTAGGGTTTAGGGCTCAGGGTCTAGGGTTCCAGGCTCCGGCTTAGGGCTCCGTTGCTAGGGTTCAGGGCCCCGTTCTAAGGTTTAGGGCTCAGGGTCTAGGGTTCCAGGCTCCGTGTTAGGGCTTAGGGCTCCGTTGCTAGGGTTCAGGGCCCCATTCTAGGGTTTAGGGCTCAGGGTCTAGGGTTCCAGGCTCCGGGTTGGGGCTTAGGGCTCCGTTGCTAGGGTTCAGGGCCCCGTTCTAGGGTTTAGGGCTCAGGGTCTAGGGTTCCAGGCTCCGGCTTAGGGCTCCGTTGCTAGGGTTCAGGGCCCCGTTCTAAGGTTTAGGGCTCAGGGTCTAGGGTTCCAGGCTCCGGGTTAGGGCTTAGGGCTCCGTTGCTAGGGTTCAGGGCCCCATTCTAGGGTTTAGGGCTCAGGGTCTAGGGTTCCAGGCTCCGGGTTAGGGCTTAGGGCTCCGTTGCTAGGGTTCAGGGCCCCATTCTAGGGTTTAGGGCTCAGGGTCTAGGGTTCCAGGCTCCGGGTTGGGGCTTAGGGCTCCGTTGCTAGGGTTCAGGGCCCCGTTCTAGGGTTTAGGGCTCAGGGTCTAGGGTTCCAGGCTCCGGGTTGGGGCTTAGGGCTCCGTTGCTAGGGTTCAGGGCCCCGTTCTAGGGTTTAGGGCTCAGGGTCTAGGGTTCCAGGCTCCGGCTTAGGGCTCCGTTGCTAGGGATCAGGGCCCCGTTCTAGGGTTTAGGGCTCAGGGTCTAGGGTTCCAGGCTCCGGGTTAGGGCTCCGTTGCTAGGGTTCAGGGCCCCTTTCGAAGGTTTAGGGCTCAGGGTCTAGGGTTCCAGGCTCCGTGTTAGGGCTTAGGGCTCCGTTGCTAGGGTTCAGGGCCCCATTCTAGGGTTTAGGGCTCAGGGTCTAGGGTTCCAGGCTCCGGCTTAGGGCTCCGTTGCTAGGGTTCAGGGCCCCGTTCTAAGGTTTAGGGCTCAGGGTCTAGGGTTCCAGGCTCCGGCTTAGGGCTCCGTTGCTAGGGATCAGGGCCCCGTTCTAGGGTTTAGGGCTCAGGGTCTAGGGTTCCAGGCTCCGGCTTAGGGCTCCGTTGCTAGGGTTCAGGGCCCCGTTCTAAGGTTTAGGGCTCAGGGTCTAGGGTTCCAGGCTCCGGCTTAGGGCTCCGTTGCTAGGGTTCAGGGCCCCGTTCTAAGGTTTAGGGCTCAGGGTCTAGGGTTCCAGGCTCCGTGTTAGGGCTCCGTTGCTAGGGATCAGGGCCCCGTTCTAGGGTTTAGGGCTCAGGGTCTAGGGTTCCAGGCTCCGGGTTAGGGCTCCGTTGCTAGGGATCAGGGCCCCGTTCTAGGGTTTAGGGCTCAGGGTCTAGGGTTCCAGGCTCCGGCTTAGGGCTCCGTTGCTAGGGTTCAGGGCCCCTTTCGAAGGTTTAGGGCTCAGGGTCTAGGGTTCCAGGCTTTGGGTTAGGGCTTAGGGCTCCGTTGCTAGGGTTCAGGGCCCCGTTCTAGGGTTTAGGGCTCAGGGTCTAGGGTTCCAGGCTCCGGGTTGGGGCTTAGGGCTCCGTTGCTAGGGTTCAGGGCCCCGTTCTAGGGTTTAGGGCTCAGGGTCTAGGGTTCCAGGCTCCGTGTTAGGGCTTAGGGCTCCGTTGCTAGGGTTCAGGGCCCCATTCTAGGGTTTAGGGCTCAGGGTCTAGGGTTCCAGGCTCCGGCTTAGGGCTCCGTTGCTAGGGTTCAGGGCCCCTTTCGAAGGTTTAGGGCTCAGGGTCTAGGGTTCCAGGCTCCGTGTTAGGGCTTAGGGCTCCGTTGCTAGGGTTCAGGGCCCCATTCTAGGGTTTAGGGCTCAGAGTCTAGGGTTCCAGGCTCCGGCTTAGGGCTCCGTTGCTAGGGATCAGGGCCCCGTTCTAGGGTTTAGGGCTCAGGGTCTAGGGTTCCAGGCTCCGGCTTAGGGCTCCGTTGCTAGGGATCAGGGCCCCGTTCTAGGGTTTAGGGCTCAGGGTCTAGGGTTCCAGGCTCCGGCTTAGGGCTCCGTTGCTAGGGTTCAGGGCCCCTTTCGAAGGTTTAGGGCTCAGGGTCTAGGGTTCCAGGCTCCGGGTTAGGGCTTCGGGCTCCGTTGCTAGGGTTCAGGGCCCCGTTCTAGGGTTTAGGGCTCAGGGTCTAGGGTTCCAGGCTCCGGGTTGGGGCTTAGGGCTCCGTTGCTAGGGTTCAGGGCCCCGTTCTAGGGTTTAGGGCTCAGGGTCTAGGGTTCCAGGCTCCGGGTTAGGGCTTAGGGCTCCGTTGCTAGGGTTCAGGGCCCCATTCTAGGGTTTAGGGCTCAGGGTCTAGGGTTCCAGGCTCCGGCTTAGGGCTCCGTTGCTAGGGTTCAGGGCCCCGTTCTAAGGTTTAGGGCTCAGGGTCTAGGGTTCCAGGCTCCGTGTTAGGGCTTAGGGCTCCGTTGCTAGGGTTCAGGGCCCCATTCTAGGGTTTAGGGCTCAGGGTCTAGGGTTCCAGGCTTTGGGTTAGGGCTTAGGGCTCCGTTGCTAGGGTTCAGGGCCCCATTCTAGGGTTTAGGGCTCAGGGTCTAGGGTTCCAGGCTCCGGCTTAGGGCTCCGTTGCTAGGGATCAGGGCCCCGTTCTAGGGTTTAGGGCTCAGGGTCTAGGGTTCCAGGCTCCGGCTTAGGGCTCCGTTGCTAGGGTTCAGGGCCCCTTTCGAAGGTTTAGGGCTCAGGGTCTAGGGTTCCAGGCTCCGGCTTAGGGCTTAGGGCTCCGTTGCTAGGGTTCAGGGCCCCATTCTAGGGTTTAGGGCTCAGGGTCTAGGGTTCCAGGCTCCGGCTTAGGGCTCCGTTGCTAGGGATCAGGGCCCCGTTCTAGGGTTTAGGGCTCAGGGTCTAGGGTTCCAGGCTCCGGCTTAGGGCTCCGTTGCTAGGGTTCAGGGCCCCGTTCTAAGGTTTAGGGCTCAGGGTCTAGGGTTCCAGGCTCCGTGTTAGGGCTTAGGGCTCCGTTGCTAGGGTTCAGGGCCCCATTCTAGGGTTTAGGGCTCAGGGTCTAGGGTTCCAGGCTTTGGGTTAGGGCTTAGGGCTCCGTTGCTAGGGTTCAGGGCCCCATTCTAGGGTTTAGGGCTCAGAGTCTAGGGTTCCAGGCTCCGGCTTAGGGCTCCGTTGCTAGGGATCAGGGCCCCGTTCTAGGGTTTAGGGCTCAGGGTCTAGGTTTCCAGGCTCCGGCTTAGGGCTCCGTTGCTAGGGTTCAGGGCCCCGTTCTAAGGTTTAGGGCTCAGGGTCTAGGGTTCCAGGCTCCGTGTTAGGGCTCCGTTGCTAGGGATCAGGGCCCCATTCTAGGGTTTAGGGCTCAGGGTCTAGGGTTCCAGGCTCCGGCTTAGGGCTCCGTTGCTAGGGATCAGGGCCCAGTTCTAGGGTTTAGGGCTCAGGGTCTAGGGTTCCAGGCTCCGGGTTAGGGCTCCGTTGCTAGGGATCAGGGCCCCGTTCTAGGGTTTAGGGCTCAGGGTCTAGGGTTCCAGGCTCCGGCTTAGGGCTCCGTTGCTAGGGTTCAGGGCCCCGTTCTAAGGTTTAGGGCTCAGGGTCTAGGGTTCCAGGCTCCGTGTTAGGGCTTAGGGCTCCGTTGCTAGGGTTCAGGGCCCCATTCTAGGGTTTAGGGCTCAGAGTCTAGGGTTCCAGGCTCCGGCTTAGGGCTCCGTTGCTAGGGATCAGGGCCCCGTTCTAGGGTTTAGGGCTCAGGGTCTAGGGTTCCAGGCTCCGGCTTAGGGCTCCGTTGCTAGGGTTCAGGGCCCCGTTCTAAGGTTTAGGGCTCAGGGTCTAGGGTTCCAGGCTCCGTGTTAGGGCTTAGGGCTCCGTTGCTAGGGTTCAGGGCCCCATTCTAGGGTTTAGGGCTCAGGGTCTAGGGTTCCAGGCTCCGGCTTAGGGCTCCGTTGCTAGGGATCAGGGCCCCGTTCTAGGGTTTAGGGCTCAGGGTCTAGGGTTCCAGGCTCCGGCTTAGGGCTCCGTTGCTAGGGTTCAGGGCCCCGTTCTAAGGTTTAGGGCTCAGGGTCTAGGGTTCCAGGCTCCGTGTTAGGGCTTAGGGCTCCGTTGCTAGGGTTCAGGGCCCCATTCTAGGGTTTAGGGCTCAGGGTCTAGGGTTCCAGGCTCCGGCTTAGGGCTCCGTTGCTAGGGTTCAGGGCCCCTTTCGAAGGTTTAGGGCTCAGGGTCTAGGGTTCCAGGCTCCGGGTTAGGGCTTAGGGCTCCGTTGCTAGGGTTCAGGGCCCCATTCTAGGGTTTAGGGCTCAGGGTCTAGGGTTCCAGGCTCCGGCTTAGGGCTCCGTTGCTAGGGTTCAGGGCCCCGTTCTAAGGTTTAGGGCTCAGGGTCTAGGGTTCCAGGCTCCGGCTTAGGGCTCCGTTGCTAGGGTTCAGGGCCCCGTTCTAAGGTTTAGGGCTCAGGGTCTAGGGTTCCAGGCTCCGTGTTAGGGCTCCGTTGCTAGGGATCAGGGCCCCGTTCTAGGGTTTAGGGCTCAGGGTCTAGGGTTCCAGGCTCCGGCTTAGGGCTCCGTTGCTAGGGTTCAGGGCCCCGTTCTAAGGTTTAGGGCTCAGGGTCTAGGGTTCCAGGCTCCGGGTTAGGGCTTAGGGCTCCGTTGCTAGGGTTCAGGGCCCCATTCTAGGGTTTAGGGCTCAGGGTCTAGGGTTCCAGGCTCCGGGTTGGGGCTTAGGGCTCCGTTGCTAGGGTTCAGGGCCCCGTTCTAGGGTTTAGGGCTCAGGGTCTAGGGTTCCAGGCTCCGGCTTAGGGCTCCGTTGCTAGGGTTCAGGGCCCCGTTCTAAGGTTTAGGGCTCAGGGTCTAGGGTTCCAGGCTCCGGCTTAGGGCTCCGTTGCTAGGGATCAGGGCCCCATTCTAGGGTTTAGGGCTCAGGGTCTAGGGTTCCAGGCTCCGGCTTAGGGCTCCGTTGCTAGGGATCAGGGCCCAGTTCTAGGGTTTAGGGCTCAGGGTCTAGGGTTCCAGGCTCCGGGTTAGGGCTCCGTTGCTAGGGATCAGGGCCCAGTTCTAGGGTTTAGGGCTCAGGGTCTAGGGTTCCAGGCTCCGGGTTAGGGCTCCGTTGCTAGGGATCAGGGCCCCGTTCTAGGGTTTAGGGCTCAGGGTCTAGGGTTCCAGGCTCCGGCTTAGGGCTCCGTTGCTAGGGTTCAGGGCCCCGTTCTAAGGTTTAGGGCTCAGGGTCTAGGGTTCCAGGCTCCGTGTTAGGGCTTAGGGCTCCGTTGCTAGGGTTCAGGGCCCCATTCTAGGGTTTAGGGCTCAGAGTCTAGGGTTCCAGGCTCCGGCTTAGGGCTCCGTTGCTAGGGATCAGGGCCCCGTTCTAGGGTTTAGGGCTCAGGGTCTAGGTTTCCAGGCTCCGGCTTAGGGCTCCGTTGCTAGGGTTCAGGGCCCCGTTCTAAGGTTTAGGGCTCAGGGTCTAGGGTTCCAGGCTCCGGCTTAGGGCTCCGTTGCTAGGGTTCAGGGCCCCGTTCTAAGGTTTAGGGCTCAGGGTCTAGGGTTCCAGGCTCCGGGTTAGGGCTTAGGGCTCCGTTGCTAGGGTTCAGGGCCCCATTCTAGGGTTTAGGGCTCAGAGTCTAGGGTTCCAGGCTCCGGCTTAGGGCTCCGTTGCTAGGGATCAGGGCCCCGTTCTAGGGTTTAGGGCTCAGGGTCTAGGTTTCCAGGCTCCGGCTTAGGGCTCCGTTGCTAGGGTTCAGGGCCCCGTTCTAAGGTTTAGGGCTCAGGGTCTAGGGTTCCAGGCTCCGTGTTAGGGCTTAGGGCTCCGTTGCTAGGGTTCAGGTCCCCGTTCTAGGGTTTAGGGCTCAGGGTCTAGGGTTCCAGGCTCCGGCTTAGGGCTCCGTTGCTAGGGTTCAGGGCCCCGTTCTAAGGTTTAGGGCTCAGGGTCTAGGGTTCCAGGCTCCGTGTTAGGGCTTAGGGCTCCGTTGCTAGGGTTCAGGGCCCCATTCTAGGGTTTAGGGCTCAGGGTCTAGGGTTCCAGGCTCCGGCTTAGGGCTCCGTTGCTAGGGTTCAGGGCCCCGTTCTAAGGTTTAGGGCTCAGGGTCTAGGGTTCCAGGCTCCGGCTTAGGGCTCCGTTGCTAGGGTTCAGGGCCCCGTTCTAAGGTTTAGGGCTCAGGGTCTAGGGTTCCAGGCTCCGTGTTGGGGCTTAGGGCTCCGTTGCTAGGGTTCAGGGCCCCGTTCTAGGGTTTAGGGCTCAGGGTCTAGGGTTCCAGGCTCCGGCTTAGGGCTCCGTTGCTAGGGTTCAGGGCCCCGTTCTAAGGTTTAGGGCTCAGGGTCTAGGGTTCCAGGCTCCGTGTTAGGGCTTAGGGCTCCGTTGCTAGGGTTCAGGGCCCCATTCTAGGGTTTAGGGCTCAGGGTCTAGGGTTCCAGGCTCCGGCTTAGGGCTCCGTTGCTAGGGATCAGGGCCCAGTTCTAGGGTTTAGGGCTCAGGGTCTAGGGTTCCAGGCTCCGGGTTGGGGCTTAGGGCTCCGTTGCTAGGGTTCAGGGCCCCGTTCTAGGGTTTAGGGCTCAGGGTCTAGGGTTCCAGGCTCCGGCTTAGGGCTCCGTTGCTAGGGTTCAGGGCCCCTTTCGAAGGTTTAGGGCTCAGGGTCTAGGGTTCCAGGCTCCGGGTTAGGGCTTCGGGCTCCGTTGCTAGGGTTCAGGGCCCCGTTCTAGGGTTTAGGGCTCAGGGTCTAGGGTTCCAGGCTCCGGGTTGGGGCTTAGGGCTCCGTTGCTAGGGTTCAGGGCCCCGTTCTAGGGTTTAGGGCTCAGGGTCTAGGGTTCCAGGCTCCGTGTTAGGGCTTAGGGCTCCGTTGCTAGGGTTCAGGGCCCCATTCTAGGGTTTAGGGCTCAGGGTCTAGGGTTCCAGGCTCCGGCTTAGGGCTCCGTTGCTAGGGATCAGGGCCCCGTTCTAGGGTTTAGGGCTCAGGGTCTAGGGTTCCAGGCTCCGGCTTAGGGCTCCGTTGCTAGGGTTCAGGGCCCCGTTCTAAGGTTTAGGGCTCAGGGTCTAGGGTTCCAGGCTCCGGCTTAGGGCTTAGGGCTCCGTTGCTAGGGTTCAGGGCCCCATTCTAGGGTTTAGGGCTCAGGGTCTAGGGTTCCAGGCTCCGGCTTAGGGCTCCGTTGCTAGGGTTCAGGGCCCCGTTCTAAGGTTTAGGGCTCAGGGTCTAGGGTTACAGGCTCCGGCTTAGGGCTTAGGGCTCCGTTGCTAGGGTTCAGGGCCCCATTCTAGGGTTTAGGGCTCAGGGTCTAGGGTTCCAGGCTCCGGCTTAGGGCTCCGTTGCTAGGGATCAGGGCCCCGTTCTAGGGTTTAGGGCTCAGGGTCTAGGGTTCCAGGCTCCGGCTTAGGGCTCCGTTGCTAGGGTTCAGGGCCCCGTTCTAAGGTTTAGGGCTCAGGGTCTAGGGTTCCAGGCTCCGTGTTAGGGCTTAGGGCTCCGTTGCTAGGGTTCAGGGCCCCATTCTAGGGTTTAGGGCTCAGGGTCTAGGGTTCCAGGCTCCGGCTTAGGGCTTAGGGCTCCGTTGCTAGGGTTCAGGTCCCCGTTCTAGGGTTTAGGGCTCAGGGTCTAGGGTTCCAGGCTCCGGCTTAGGGCTCCGTTGCTAGGGATCAGGGCCCCGTTCTAGGGTTTAGGGCTCAGGGTCTAGGTTTCCAGGCTCCGGCTTAGGGCTCCGTTGCTAGGGTTCAGGGCCCCTTTCGAAGGTTTAGGGCTCAGGGTCTAGGGTTCCAGGCTCCGGGTTAGGGCTTAGGGCTCCGTTGCTAGGGTTCAGGGCCCCATTCTAGGGTTTAGGGCTCAGGGTCTAGGGTTCCAGGCTCCGGCTTAGGGCTCCGTTGCTAGGGTTCAGGGCCCCGTTCTAAGGTTTAGGGCTCAGGGTCTAGGGTTCCAGGCTCCGGCTTAGGGCTCCGTTGCTAGGGATCAGGGCCCCGTTCTAGGGTTTAGGGCTCAGGGTCTAGGGTTCCAGGCTCCGGCTTAGGGCTCCGTTGCTAGGGTTCAGGGCCCCGTTCTAAGGTTTAGGGCTCAGGGTCTAGGGTTCCAGGCTCCGTGTTAGGGCTTAGGGCTCCGTTGCTAGGGTTCAGGGCCCCATTCTAGGGTTTAGGGCTCAGGGTCTAGGGTTCCAGGCTCCGGCTTAGGGCTCCGTTGCTAGGGTTCAGGGCCCCTTTCGAAGGTTTAGGGCTCAGGGTCTAGGGTTCCAGGCTCCGGGTTAGGGCTTAGGGCTCCGTTGCTAGGGTTCAGGGCCCCATTCTAGGGTTTAGGGCTCAGGGTCTAGGGTTCCAGGCTCCGGCTTAGGGCTCCGTTGCTAGGGATCAGGGCCCCGTTCTAGGGTTTAGGGCTCAGGGTCTAGGGTTCCAGGCTCCGGCTTAGGGCTCCGTTGCTAGGGTTCAGGGCCCCTTTCGAAGGTTTAGGGCTCAGGGTCTAGGGTTCCAGGCTCCGTGTTAGGGCTTAGGGCTCCGTTGCTAGGGTTCAGGGCCCCATTCTAGGGTTTAGGGCTCAGAGTCTAGGGTTCCAGGCTCCGGCTTAGGGCTCCGTTGCTAGGGATCAGGGCCCCGTTCTAGGGTTTAGGGCTCAGGGTCTAGGTTTCCAGGCTCCGGCTTAGGGCTCCGTTGCTAGGGTTCAGGGCCCCGTTCTAAGGTTTAGGGCTCAGGGTCTAGGGTTCCAGGCTCCGGCTTAGGGCTCCGTTGCTAGGGTTCAGGGCCCCGTTCTAAGGTTTAGGGCTCAGGGTCTAGGGTTCCAGGCTCCGTGTTAGGGCTTAGGGCTCCGTTGCTAGGGTTCAGGGCCCCATTCTAGGGTTTAGGGCTCAGAGTCTAGGGTTCCAGGCTCCGGCTTAGGGCTCCGTTGCTAGGGATCAGGGCCCCGTTCTAGGGTTTAGGGCTCAGGGTCTAGGGTTCCAGGCTCCGGGTTAGGGCTCCGTTGCTAGGGATCAGGGCCCCGTTCTAGGGTTTAGGGCTCAGGGTCTAGGGTTCCAGGCTCCGGCTTAGGGCTCCGTTGCTAGGGTTCAGGGCCCCTTTCGAAGGTTTAGGGCTCAGGGTCTAGGGTTACAGGCTCCGGCTTAGGGCTTAGGGCTCCGTTGCTAGGGTTCAGGGCCCCATTCTAGGGTTTAGGGCTCAGAGTCTAGGGTTCCAGGCTCCGGCTTAGGGCTCCGTTGCTAGGGATCAGGGCCCCGTTCTAGGGTTTAGGGCTCAGGGTCTAGGGTTCCAGGCTCCGGCTTAGGGCTTAGGGCTCCGTTGCTAGGGTTCAGGTCCCCGTTCTAGGGTTTAGGGCTCAGGGTCTAGGGTTCCAGGCTCCGGCTTAGGGCTCCGTTGCTAGGGTTCAGGGCCCCGTTCTAAGGTTTAGGGCTCAGGGTCTAGGGTTCCAGGCTCCGGCTTAGGGCTCCGTTGCTAGGGATCAGGGCCCCGTTCTAAGGTTTAGGGCTCAGGGTCTAGGGTTCCAGGCTCCGGCTTAGGGCTTAGGGCTCCGTTGCTAGGGTTCAGGGCCCCATTCTAGGGTTTAGGGCTCAGGGTCTAGGGTTCCAGGCTCCGGCTTAGGGCTTCGGGCTCCGTTGCTAGGGTTCAGGGCCCCGTTCTAGGGTTTAGGGCTCAGGGTCTAGGGTTCCAGGCTCCGGCTTAGGGCTCCGTTGCTAGGGTTCAGGGCCCCTTTCGAAGGTTTAGGGCTCAGGGTCTAGGGTTCCAGGCTCCGGGTTAGGGCTTAGGGCTCCGTTGCTAGGGTTCAGGGCCCCATTCTAGGGTTTAGGGCTCAGGGTCTAGGGTTCCAGGCTCCGGCTTAGGGCTCCGTTGCTAGGGATCAGGGCCCCGTTCTAGGGTTTAGGGCTCAGGGTCTAGGGTTCCAGGCTCCGGCTTAGGGCTCCGTTGCTAGGGTTCAGGGCCCCTTTCGAAGGTTTAGGGCTCAGGGTCTAGGGTTCCAGGCTCCGTGTTAGGGCTTAGGGCTCCGTTGCTAGGGTTCAGGGCCCCATTCTAGGGTTTAGGGCTCAGGGTCTAGGGTTCCAGGCTCCGGCTTAGGGCTCCGTTGCTAGGGATCAGGGCCCCGTTCTAGGGTTTAGGGCTCAGGGTCTAGGGTTCCAGGCTCCGGCTTAGGGCTCCGTTGCTAGGGTTCAGGGCCCCGTTCTAAGGTTTAGGGCTCAGGGTCTAGGGTTCCAGGCTCCGTGTTAGGGCTTAGGGCTCCGTTGCTAGGGTTCAGGGCCCCATTCTAGGGTTTAGGGCTCAGGGTCTAGGGTTCCAGGCTCCGGCTTAGGGCTCCGTTGCTAGGGATCAGGGCCCCGTTCTAAGGTTTAGGGCTCAGGGTCTAGGGTTCCAGGCTCCGTGTTAGGGCTTAGGGCTCCGTTGCTAGGGTTCAGGGCCCCATTCTAGGGTTTAGGGCTCAGGGTCTAGGGTTCCAGGCTCCGGCTTAGGGCTCCGTTGCTAGGGTTCAGGGCCCCGTTCTAAGGTTTAGGGCTCAGGGTCTAGGGTTCCAGGCTCCGGGTTGGGGCTTAGGGCTCCGTTGCTAGGGTTCAGGGCCCCGTTCTAGGGTTTAGGGCTCAGGGTCTAGGGTTCCAGGCTCCGGCTTAGGGCTCCGTTGCTAGGGTTCAGGGCCCCGTTCTAAGGTTTAGGGCTCAGGGTCTAGGGTTCCAGGCTCCGGCTTAGGGCTCCGTTGCTAGGGTTCAGGGCCCCGTTCTAAGGTTTAGGGCTCAGGGTCTAGGGTTCCAGGCTCCGTGTTAGGGCTTAGGGCTCCGTTGCTAGGGTTCAGGGCCCCATTCTAGGGTTTAGGGCTCAGAGTCTAGGGTTCCAGGCTCCGGCTTAGGGCTCCGTTGCTAGGGATCAGGGCCCCGTTCTAGGGTTTAGGGCTCAGGGTCTAGGTTTCCAGGCTCCGGCTTAGGGCTCCGTTGCTAGGGTTCAGGGCCCCGTTCTAAGGTTTAGGGCTCAGGGTCTAGGGTTCCAGGCTCCGGCTTAGGGCTCCGTTGCTAGGGTTCAGGGCCCCGTTCTAAGGTTTAGGGCTCAGGGTCTAGGGTTCCAGGCTCCGTGTTAGGGCTTAGGGCTCCGTTGCTAGGGTTCAGGGCCCCATTCTAGGGTTTAGGGCTCAGAGTCTAGGGTTCCAGGCTCCGGCTTAGGGCTCCGTTGCTAGGGATCAGGGCCCAGTTCTAGGGTTTAGGGCTCAGGGTCTAGGGTTCCAGGCTCCGGGTTAGGGCTCCGTTGCTAGGGATCAGGGCCCCATTCTAGGGTTTAGGGCTCAGGGTCTAGGGTTCCAGGCTTTGGGTTAGGGCTTAGGGCTCCGTTGCTAGGGTTCAGGGCCCCGTTCTAGGGTTTAGGGCTCAGGGTCTAGGGTTCCAGGCTCCGGGTTGGGGCTTAGGGCTCCGTTGCTAGGGTTCAGGGCCCCGTTCTAGGGTTTAGGGCTCAGGGTCTAGGGTTCCAGGCTCCGGCTTAGGGCTCCGTTGCTAGGGTTCAGGGCCCCTTTCGAAGGTTTAGGGCTCAGGGTCTAGGGTTCCAGGCTTTGGGTTAGGGCTTAGGGCTCCGTTGCTAGGGTTCAGGGCCCCGTTCTAGGGTTTAGGGCTCAGGGTCTAGGGTTCCAGGCTCCGGGTTGGGGCTTAGGGCTCCGTTGCTAGGGTTCAGGGCCCCGTTCTAGGGTTTAGGGCTCAGGGTCTAGGGTTCCAGGCTCCGTGTTAGGGCTTAGGGCTCCGTTGCTAGGGTTCAGGGCCCCATTCTAGGGTTTAGGGCTCAGGGTCTAGGGTTCCAGGCTCCGGCTTAGGGCTCCGTTGCTAGGGTTCAGGGCCCCGTTCTAAGGTTTAGGGCTCAGGGTCTAGGGTTCCAGGCTCCGGCTTAGGGCTTAGGGCTCCGTTGCTAGGGTTCAGGTCCCCGTTCTAGGGTTTAGGGCTCAGGGTCTAGGGTTCCAGGCTCCGGCTTAGGGCTCCGTTGCTAGGGATCAGGGCCCCGTTCTAGGGTTTAGGGCTCAGGGTCTAGGTTTCCAGGCTCCGGCTTAGGGCTCCGTTGCTAGGGTTCAGGGCCCCTTTCGAAGGTTTAGGGCTCAGGGTCTAGGGTTCCAGGCTCCGGGTTAGGGCTTCGGGCTCCGTTGCTAGGGTTCAGGGCCCCGTTCTAGGGTTTAGGGCTCAGGGTCTAGGGTTCCAGGCTCCGTGTTAGGGCTTAGGGCTCCGTTGCTAGGGTTCAGGGCCCCGTTCTAGGGTTTAGGGCTCAGGGTCTAGGGTTCCAGGCTCCGGCTTAGGGCTCCGTTGCTAGGGTTCAGGGCCCCTTTCGAAGGTTTAGGGCTCAGGGTCTAGGGTTCCAGGCTCCGGGTTAGGGCTTCGGGCTCCGTTGCTAGGGTTCAGGGCCCCGTTCTAGGGTTTAGGGCTCAGGGTCTAGGGTTCCAGGCTCCGGGTTGGGGCTTAGGGCTCCGTTGCTAGGGTTCAGGGCCCCGTTCTAGGGTTTAGGGCTCAGGGTCTAGGGTTCCAGGCTCCGTGTTAGGGCTTAGGGCTCCGTTGCTAGGGTTCAGGGCCCCATTCTAGGGTTTAGGGCTCAGGGTCTAGGGTTCCAGGCTCCGGCTTAGGGCTCCGTTGCTAGGGATCAGGGCCCCGTTCTAGGGTTTAGGGCTCAGGGTCTAGGGTTCCAGGCTCCGGCTTAGGGCTCCGTTGCTAGGGTTCAGGGCCCCTTTCGAAGGTTTAGGGCTCAGGGTCTAGGGTTCCAGGCTCCGGGTTAGGGCTTCGGGCTCCGTTGCTAGGGTTCAGGGCCCCATTCTAGGGTTTAGGGCTCAGGGTCTAGGGTTCCAGGCTCCGGGTTGGGGCTTAGGGCTCCGTTGCTAGGGTTCAGGGCCCCGTTCTAGGGTTTAGGGCTCAGGGTCTAGGGTTCCAGGCTCCGTGTTGGGGCTTAGGGCTCCGTTGCTAGGGTTCAGGGCCCCGTTCTAGGGTTTAGGGCTCAGGGTCTAGGGTTCCAGGCTCCGGCTTAGGGCTCCGTTGCTAGGGTTCAGGGCCCCGTTCTAAGGTTTAGGGCTCAGGGTCTAGGGTTCCAGGCTCCGTGTTAGGGCTTAGGGCTCCGTTGCTAGGGTTCAGGGCCCCATTCTAGGGTTTAGGGCTCAGGGTCTAGGGTTCCAGGCTCCGGCTTAGGGCTCCGTTGCTAGGGATCAGGGCCCCGTTCTAGGGTTTAGGGCTCAGGGTCTAGGGTTCCAGGCTCCGGCTTAGGGCTCCGTTGCTAGGGATCAGGGCCCCGTTCTAGGGTTTAGGGCTCAGGGTCTAGGGTTACAGGCTCCGGCTTAGGGCTCCGTTGCTAGGGTTCAGGGCCCCGTTCTAAGGTTTAGGGCTCAGGGTCTAGGGTTCCAGGCTCCGTGTTAGGGCTTAGGGCTCCGTTGCTAGGGTTCAGGGCCCCATTCTAGGGTTTAGGGCTCAGGGTCTAGGGTTCCAGGCTCCGGGTTGGGGCTCCGTTGCTAGGGATCAGGGCCCCGTTCTAGGGTTTAGGGCTCAGGGTCTAGGGTTCCAGGCTCCGGCTTAGGGCTCCGTTGCTAGGGTTCAGGGCCCCGTTCTAAGGTTTAGGGCTCAGGGTCTAGGGTTCCAGGCTCCGTGTTAGGGCTTAGGGCTCCGTTGCTAGGGTTCAGGGCCCCATTCTAGGGTTTAGGGCTCAGGGTCTAGGGTTCCAGGCTCCGGCTTAGGGCTCCGTTGCTAGGGATCAGGGCCCAGTTCTAGGGTTTAGGGCTCAGGGTCTAGGGTTCCAGGCTCCGGGTTAGGGCTCCGTTGCTAGGGATCAGGGCCCCATTCTAGGGTTTAGGGCTCAGGGTCTAGGGTTCCAGGCTTTGGGTTAGGGCTTAGGGCTCCGTTGCTAGGGTTCAGGGCCCCGTTCTAGGGTTTAGGGCTCAGGGTCTAGGGTTCCAGGCTCCGGGTTGGGGCTTAGGGCTCCGTTGCTAGGGTTCAGGGCCCCGTTCTAGGGTTTAGGGCTCAGGGTCTAGGGTTCCAGGCTCCGGGTTGGGGCTTAGGGCTCCGTTGCTAGGGTTCAGGGCCCCGTTCTAGGGTTTAGGGCTCAGGGTCTAGGGTTCCAGGCTCCGGCTTAGGGCTCCGTTGCTAGGGATCAGGGCCCCGTTCTAGGGTTTAGGGCTCAGGGTCTAGGGTTCCAGGCTCCGGCTTAGGGCTCCGTTGCTAGGGTTCAGGGCCCCGTTCTAAGGTTTAGGGCTCAGGGTCTAGGGTTCCAGGCTCCGTGTTAGGGCTTAGGGCTCCGTTGCTAGGGTTCAGGGCCCCATTCTAGGGTTTAGGGCTCAGGGTCTAGGGTTCCAGGCTCCGGCTTAGGGCTCCGTTGCTAGGGTTCAGGGCCCCGTTCTAAGGTTTAGGGCTCAGGGTCTAGGGTTACAGGCTCCGGCTTAGGGCTTAGGGCTCCGTTGCTAGGGTTCAGGGCCCCATTCTAGGGTTTAGGGCTCAGGGTCTAGGGTTCCAGGCTCCGGCTTAGGGCTCCGTTGCTAGGGATCAGGGCCCCGTTCTAGGGTTTAGGGCTCAGGGTCTAGGGTTCCAGGCTCCGGCTTAGGGCTCCGTTGCTAGGGTTCAGGGCCCCGTTCTAAGGTTTAGGGCTCAGGGTCTAGGGTTCCAGGCTCCGTGTTAGGGCTTAGGGCTCCGTTGCTAGGGTTCAGGGCCCCATTCTAGGGTTTAGGGCTCAGGGTCTAGGGTTCCAGGCTCCGGCTTAGGGCTCCGTTGCTAGGGTTCAGGGCCCCGTTCTAAGGTTTAGGGCTCAGGGTCTAGGGTTCCAGGCTCCGGCTTAGGGCTCCGTTGCTAGGGTTCAGGGCCCCGTTCTAAGGTTTAGGGCTCAGGGTCTAGGGTTCCAGGCTCCGGGTTAGGGCTTAGGGCTCCGTTGCTAGGGTTCAGGGCCCCATTCTAGGGTTTAGGGCTCAGGGTCTAGGGTTCCAGGCTCCGGCTTAGGGCTCCGTTGCTAGGGTTCAGGGCCCCGTTCTAAGGTTTAGGGCTCAGGGTCTAGGGTTCCAGGCTCCGGCTTAGGGCTCCGTTGCTAGGGTTCAGGGCCCCGTTCTAAGGTTTAGGGCTCAGGGTCTAGGGTTCCAGGCTCCGGGTTAGGGCTTAGGGCTCCGTTGCTAGGGTTCAGGGCCCCATTCTAGGGTTTAGGGCTCAGGGTCTAGGGTTCCAGGCTCCGGCTTAGGGCTCCGTTGCTAGGGTTCAGGGCCCCGTTCTAAGGTTTAGGGCTCAGGGTCTAGGGTTCCAGGCTCCGTGTTAGGGCTTAGGGCTCCGTTGCTAGGGTTCAGGGCCCCATTCTAGGGTTTAGGGCTCAGGGTCTAGGGTTCCAGGCTCCGGCTTAGGGCTCCGTTGCTAGGGATCAGGGCCCCGTTCTAGGGTTTAGGGCTCAGGGTCTAGGGTTCCAGGCTCCGGGTTAGGGCTCCGTTGCTAGGGTTCAGGGCCCCTTTCGAAGGTTTAGGGCTCAGGGTCTAGGGTTCCAGGCTCCGTGTTAGGGCTTAGGGCTCCGTTGCTAGGGTTCAGGGCCCCATTCTAGGGTTTAGGGCTCAGGGTCTAGGGTTCCAGGCTCCGGCTTAGGGCTCCGTTGCTAGGGATCAGGGCCCAGTTCTAGGGTTTAGGGCTCAGGGTCTAGGGTTCCAGGCTCCGGCTTAGGGCTCCGTTGCTAGGGTTCAGGGCCCCGTTCTAAGGTTTAGGGCTCAGGGTCTAGGGTTCCAGGCTCCGTGTTAGGGCTTAGGGCTCCGTTGCTAGGGTTCAGGGCCCCATTCTAGGGTTTAGGGCTCAGGGTCTAGGGTTCCAGGCTCCGGCTTAGGGCTCCGTTGCTAGGGTTCAGGGCCCCGTTCTAAGGTTTAGGGCTCAGGGTCTAGGGTTACAGGCTCCGGCTTAGGGCTTAGGGCTCCGTTGCTAGGGTTCAGGGCCCCATTCTAGGGTTTAGGGCTCAGGGTCTAGGGTTCCAGGCTCCGGCTTAGGGCTCCGTTGCTAGGGATCAGGGCCCCGTTCTAAGGTTTAGGGCTCAGGGTCTAGGGTTCCAGGCTCCGTGTTAGGGCTTAGGGCTCCGTTGCTAGGGTTCAGGGCCCCATTCTAGGGTTTAGGGCTCAGGGTCTAGGGTTCCAGGCTCCGGCTTAGGGCTCCGTTGCTAGGGATCAGGGCCCCGTTCTAGGGTTTAGGGCTCAGGGTCTAGGGTTCCAGGCTCCGGCTTAGGGCTCCGTTGCTAGGGTTCAGGGCCCCGTTCTAAGGTTTAGGGCTCAGGGTCTAGGGTTCCAGGCTCCGGCTTAGGGCTTAGGGCTCCGTTGCTAGGGTTCAGGTCCCCGTTCTAGGGTTTAGGGCTCAGGGTCTAGGGTTCCAGGCTCCGGCTTAGGGCTCCGTTGCTAGGGATCAGGGCCCCGTTCTAGGGTTTAGGGCTCAGGGTCTAGGGTTCCAGGCTCCGGGTTAGGGCTCCGTTGCTAGGGTTCAGGGCCCCTTTCGAAGGTTTAGGGCTCAGGGTCTAGGGTTCCAGGCTCCGTGTTAGGGCTTAGGGCTCCGTTGCTAGGGTTCAGGGCCCCATTCTAGGGTTTAGGGCTCAGGGTCTAGGGTTCCAGGCTCCGGCTTAGGGCTCCGTTGCTAGGGATCAGGGCCCAGTTCTAGGGTTTAGGGCTCAGGGTCTAGGGTTCCAGGCTCCGGCTTAGGGCTCCGTTGCTAGGGATCAGGGCCCCGTTCTAGGGTTTAGGGCTCAGGGTCTAGGGTTCCAGGCTCCGGCTTAGGGCTTAGGGCTCCGTTGCTAGGGTTCAGGTCCCCGTTCTAGGGTTTAGGGCTCAGGGTCTAGGGTTCCAGGCTCCGGCTTAGGGCTCCGTTGCTAGGGATCAGGGCCCCGTTCTAGGGTTTAGGGCTCAGGGTCTAGGTTTCCAGGCTCCGGCTTAGGGCTCCGTTGCTAGGGTTCAGGGCCCCTTTCGAAGGTTTAGGGCTCAGGGTCTAGGGTTCCAGGCTCCGGGTTAGGGCTTCGGGCTCCGTTGCTAGGGTTCAGGGCCCCGTTCTAGGGTTTAGGGCTCAGGGTCTAGGGTTCCAGGCTCCGTGTTAGGGCTTAGGGCTCCGTTGCTAGGGTTCAGGGCCCCATTCTAGGGTTTAGGGCTCAGGGTCTAGGGTTCCAGGCTCCGGCTTAGGGCTCCGTTGCTAGGGTTCAGGGCCCCGTTCTAAGGTTTAGGGCTCAGGGTCTAGGGTTCCAGGCTCCGGGTTGGGGCTCCGTTGCTAGGGTTCAGGGCCCCTTTCGAAGGTTTAGGGCTCAGGGTCTAGGGTTCCAGGCTCCGGCTTAGGGCTTAGGGCTCCGTTGCTAGGGTTCAGGGCCCCATTCTAGGGTTTAGGGCTCAGGGTCTAGGGTTCCAGGCTCCGGCTTAGGGCTCCGTTGCTAGGGATCAGGGCCCCGTTCTAGGGTTTAGGGCTCAGGGTCTAGGGTTCCAGGCTCCGGGTTAGGGCTCCGTTGCTAGGGATCAGGGCCCCGTTCTAGGGTTTAGGGCTCAGGGTCTAGGGTTCCAGGCTTTGGGTTAGGGCTTAGGGCTCCGTTGCTAGGGTTCAGGGCCCCATTCTAGGGTTTAGGGCTCAGAGTCTAGGGTTCCAGGCTCCGGCTTAGGGCTCCGTTGCTAGGGATCAGGGCCCCGTTCTAGGGTTTAGGGCTCAGGGTCTAGGGTTCCAGGCTCCGGGTTGGGGCTTAGGGCTCCGTTGCTAGGGTTCAGGGCCCCGTTCTAGGGTTTAGGGCTCAGGGTCTAGGGTTCCAGGCTCCGTGTTAGGGCTTAGGGCTCCGTTGCTAGGGTTCAGGGCCCCATTCTAGGGTTTAGGGCTCAGGGTCTAGGGTTCCAGGCTCCGGCTTAGGGCTCCGTTGCTAGGGTTCAGGGCCCCGTTCTAAGGTTTAGGGCTCAGGGTCTAGGGTTCCAGGCTCCGTGTTAGGGCTTAGGGCTCCGTTGCTAGGGTTCAGGGCCCCATTCTAGGGTTTAGGGCTCAGAGTCTAGGGTTCCAGGCTCCGGCTTAGGGCTCCGTTGCTAGGGATCAGGGCCCCGTTCTAAGGTTTAGGGCTCAGGGTCTAGGGTTCCAGGCTCCGTGTTAGGGCTTAGGGCTCCGTTGCTAGGGTTCAGGGCCCCATTCTAGGGTTTAGGGCTCAGGGTCTAGGGTTCCAGGCTCCGGCTTAGGGCTCCGTTGCTAGGGTTCAGGGCCCCGTTCTAAGGTTTAGGGCTCAGGGTCTAGGGTTCCAGGCTCCGGGTTAGGGCTTCGGGCTCCGTTGCTAGGGTTCAGGGCCCCATTCTAGGGTTTAGGGCTCAGGGTCTAGGGTTCCAGGCTCCGGGTTGGGGCTTAGGGCTCCGTTGCTAGGGTTCAGGGCCCCGTTCTAGGGTTTAGGGCTCAGGGTCTAGGGTTCCAGGCTCCGGCTTAGGGCTCCGTTGCTAGGGTTCAGGGCCCCGTTCTAAGGTTTAGGGCTCAGGGTCTAGGGTTCCAGGCTCCGGCTTAGGGCTCCGTTGCTAGGGATCAGGGCCCCGTTCTAGGGTTTAGGGCTCAGGGTCTAGGTTTCCAGGCTCCGGCTTAGGGCTCCGTTGCTAGGGTTCAGGGCCCCGTTCTAAGGTTTAGGGCTCAGGGTCTAGGGTTCCAGGCTCCGTGTTAGGGCTTAGGGCTCCGTTGCTAGGGTTCAGGGCCCCATTCTAGGGTTTAGGGCTCAGAGTCTAGGGTTCCAGGCTCCGGCTTAGGGCTCCGTTGCTAGGGATCAGGGCCCCGTTCTAGGGTTTAGGGCTCAGGGTCTAGGTTTCCAGGCTCCGGCTTAGGGCTCCGTTGCTAGGGTTCAGGGCCCCGTTCTAAGGTTTAGGGCTCAGGGTCTAGGGTTCCAGGCTCCGGGTTAGGGCTTAGGGCTCCGTTGCTAGGGTTCAGGGCCCCATTCTAGGGTTTAGGGCTCAGGGTCTAGGGTTCCAGGCTCCGGCTTAGGGCTCCGTTGCTAGGGTTCAGGGCCCCGTTCTAAGGTTTAGGGCTCAGGGTCTAGGGTTACAGGCTCCGGCTTAGGGCTTAGGGCTCCGTTGCTAGGGTTCAGGGCCCCATTCTAGGGTTTAGGGCTCAGGGTCTAGGGTTCCAGGCTCCGGCTTAGGGCTCCGTTGCTAGGGATCAGGGCCCCGTTCTAGGGTTTAGGGCTCAGGGTCTAGGGTTCCAGGCTCCGGCTTAGGGCTCCGTTGCTAGGGTTCAGGGCCCCGTTCTAAGGTTTAGGGCTCAGGGTCTAGGGTTCCAGGCTCCGGCTTAGGGCTCCGTTGCTAGGGATCAGGGCCCCGTTCTAGGGTTTAGGGCTCAGGGTCTAGGGTTCCAGGCTCCGGGTTAGGGCTCCGTTGCTAGGGATCAGGGCCCCGTTCTAGGGTTTAGGGCTCAGGGTCTAGGGTTCCAGGCTCCGGGTTAGGGCTCCGTTGCTAGGGATCAGGGCCCCGTTCTAGGGTTTAGGGCTCAGGGTCTAGGGTTCCAGGCTCCGGCTTAGGGCTCCGTTGCTAGGGTTCAGGGCCCCTTTCGAAGGTTTAGGGCTCAGGGTCTAGGGTTCCAGGCTTTGGGTTAGGGCTTAGGGCTCCGTTGCTAGGGTTCAGGGCCCCATTCTAGGGTTTAGGGCTCAGGGTCTAGGGTTCCAGGCTCCGGCTTAGGGCTCCGTTGCTAGGGTTCAGGGCCCCGTTCTAAGGTTTAGGGCTCAGGGTCTAGGGTTCCAGGCTCCGGCTTAGGGCTCCGTTGCTAGGGTTCAGGGCCCCGTTCTAAGGTTTAGGGCTCAGGGTCTAGGGTTCCAGGCTCCGTGTTAGGGCTTAGGGCTCCGTTGCTAGGGTTCAGGGCCCCATTCTAGGGTTTAGGGCTCAGGGTCTAGGGTTCCAGGCTCCGTGTTAGGGCTTAGGGCTCCGTTGCTAGGGTTCAGGGCCCCGTTCTAGGGTTTAGGGCTCAGGGTCTAGGGTTCCAGGCTCCGGCTTAGGGCTCCGTTGCTAGGGATCAGGGCCCCGTTCTAGGGTTTAGGGCTCAGGGTCTAGGGTTCCAGGCTCCGGCTTAGGGCTCCGTTGCTAGGGTTCAGGGCCCCGTTCTAAGGTTTAGGGCTCAGGGTCTAGGGTTCCAGGCTCCGTGTTAGGGCTTAGGGCTCCGTTGCTAGGGTTCAGGGCCCCATTCTAGGGTTTAGGGCTCAGGGTCTAGGGTTCCAGGCTCCGGCTTAGGGCTCCGTTGCTAGGGTTCAGGGCCCCGTTCTAAGGTTTAGGGCTCAGGGTCTAGGGTTCCAGGCTCCGTGTTAGGGCTTAGGGCTCCGTTGCTAGGGTTCAGGGCCCCATTCTAGGGTTTAGGGCTCAGGGTCTAGGGTTCCAGGCTCCGGCTTAGGGCTCCGTTGCTAGGGTTCAGGGCCCCGTTCTAGGGTTTAGGGCTCAGGGTCTAGGGTTCCAGGCTCCGGCTTAGGGCTCCGTTGCTAGGGTTCAGGGCCCCGTTCTAAGGTTTAGGGCTCAGGGTCTAGGGTTCCAGGCTCCGTGTTAGGGCTTAGGGCTCCGTTGCTAGGGTTCAGGGCCCCATTCTAGGGTTTAGGGCTCAGGGTCTAGGGTTCCAGGCTCCGGCTTAGGGCTCCGTTGCTAGGGTTCAGGGCCCCTTTCGAAGGTTTAGGGCTCAGGGTCTAGGGTTCCAGGCTCCGGGTTAGGGCTTCGGGCTCCGTTGCTAGGGTTCAGGGCCCCGTTCTAGGGTTTAGGGCTCAGGGTCTAGGGTTCCAGGCTCCGGGTTGGGGCTTAGGGCTCCGTTGCTAGGGTTCAGGGCCCCGTTCTAGGGTTTAGGGCTCAGGGTCTAGGGTTCCAGGCTCCGGGTTGGGGCTTAGGGCTCCGTTGCTAGGGTTCAGGGCCCCGTTCTAGGGTTTAGGGCTCAGGGTCTAGGGTTCCAGGCTCCGGCTTAGGGCTCCGTTGCTAGGGTTCAGGGCCCCGTTCTAAGGTTTAGGGCTCAGGGTCTAGGGTTCCAGGCTCCGTGTTAGGGCTTAGGGCTCCGTTGCTAGGGTTCAGGGCCCCATTCTAGGGTTTAGGGCTCAGGGTCTAGGGTTCCAGGCTCCGGCTTAGGGCTCCGTTGCTAGGGTTCAGGGCCCCGTTCTAAGGTTTAGGGCTCAGGGTCTAGGGTTCCAGGCTCCGGCTTAGGGCTCCGTTGCTAGGGTTCAGGGCCCCGTTCTAAGGTTTAGGGCTCAGGGTCTAGGGTTCCAGGCTCCGGGTTAGGGCTTAGGGCTCCGTTGCTAGGGTTCAGGGCCCCATTCTAGGGTTTAGGGCTCAGGGTCTAGGGTTCCAGGCTCCGGCTTAGGGCTCCGTTGCTAGGGTTCAGGGCCCCGTTCTAAGGTTTAGGGCTCAGGGTCTAGGGTTCCAGGCTCCGTGTTAGGGCTTAGGGCTCCGTTGCTAGGGTTCAGGGCCCCATTCTAGGGTTTAGGGCTCAGGGTCTAGGGTTCCAGGCTCCGGCTTAGGGCTCCGTTGCTAGGGATCAGGGCCCCGTTCTAGGGTTTAGGGCTCAGGGTCTAGGGTTCCAGGCTCCGGGTTAGGGCTCCGTTGCTAGGGATCAGGGCCCCGTTCTAGGGTTTAGGGCTCAGGGTCTAGGGTTCCAGGCTCCGGGTTAGGGCTTAGGGCTCCGTTGCTAGGGTTCAGGGCCCCATTCTAGGGTTTAGGGCTCAGAGTCTAGGGTTCCAGGCTCCGGCTTAGGGCTCCGTTGCTAGGGATCAGGGCCCAGTTCTAGGGTTTAGGGCTCAGGGTCTAGGGTTCCAGGCTCCGGCTTAGGGCTCCGTTGCTAGGGTTCAGGGCCCCGTTCTAAGGTTTAGGGCTCAGGGTCTAGGGTTCCAGGCTCCGGCTTAGGGCTCCGTTGCTAGGGTTCAGGGCCCCTTTCGAAGGTTTAGGGCTCAGGGTCTAGGGTTCCAGGCTCCGTGTTAGGGCTTAGGGCTCCGTTGCTAGGGTTCAGGGCCCCATTCTAGGGTTTAGGGCTCAGGGTCTAGGGTTCCAGGCTCCGGCTTAGGGCTCCGTTGCTAGGGATCAGGGCCCCGTTCTAGGGTTTAGGGCTCAGGGTCTAGGGTTCCAGGCTCCGGCTTAGGGCTCCGTTGCTAGGGTTCAGGGCCCCGTTCTAAGGTTTAGGGCTCAGGGTCTAGGGTTCCAGGCTCCGGGTTAGGGCTTAGGGCTCCGTTGCTAGGGTTCAGGGCCCCGTTCTAGGGTTTAGGGCTCAGGGTCTAGGGTTCCAGGCTCCGGCTTAGGGCTCCGTTGCTAGGGATCAGGGCCCCGTTCTAGGGTTTAGGGCTCAGGGTCTAGGGTTCCAGGCTCCGGCTTAGGGCTCCGTTGCTAGGGTTCAGGGCCCCGTTCTAAGGTTTAGGGCTCAGGGTCTAGGGTTCCAGGCTCCGGCTTAGGGCTTAGGGCTCCGTTGCTAGGGTTCAGGGCCCCATTCTAGGGTTTAGGGCTCAGGGTCTAGGGTTCCAGGCTCCGGCTTAGGGCTCCGTTGCTAGGGTTCAGGGCCCCGTTCTAAGGTTTAGGGCTCAGGGTCTAGGGTTACAGGCTCCGGCTTAGGGCTTAGGGCTCCGTTGCTAGGGTTCAGGGCCCCATTCTAGGGTTTAGGGCTCAGGGTCTAGGGTTCCAGGCTCCGGCTTAGGGCTCCGTTGCTAGGGTTCAGGGCCCCGTTCTAAGGTTTAGGGCTCAGGGTCTAGGGTTACAGGCTCCGGCTTAGGGCTTAGGGCTCCGTTGCTAGGGTTCAGGGCCCCATTCTAGGGTTTAGGGCTCAGGGTCTAGGGTTCCAGGCTCCGTGTTAGGGCTTAGGGCTCCGTTGCTAGGGTTCAGGGCCCCATTCTAGGGTTTAGGGCTCAGGGTCTAGGGTTCCAGGCTCCGGCTTAGGGCTCCGTTGCTAGGGATCAGGGCCCCGTTCTAGGGTTTAGGGCTCAGGGTCTAGGGTTCCAGGCTCCGGCTTAGGGCTCCGTTGCTAGGGTTCAGGGCCCCTTTCGAAGGTTTAGGGCTCAGGGTCTAGGGTTCCAGGCTCCGGCTTAGGGCTTAGGGCTCCGTTGCTAGGGTTCAGGTCCCCGTTCTAGGGTTTAGGGCTCAGGGTCTAGGGTTCCAGGCTCCGGCTTAGGGCTCCGTTGCTAGGGTTCAGGGCCCCGTTCTAAGGTTTAGGGCTCAGGGTCTAGGGTTCCAGGCTCCGGCTTAGGGCTCCGTTGCTAGGGTTCAGGGCCCCGTTCTAAGGTTTAGGGCTCAGGGTCTAGGGTTCCAGGCTCCGGGTTAGGGCTTAGGGCTCCGTTGCTAGGGTTCAGGGCCCCATTCTAGGGTTTAGGGCTCAGGGTCTAGGGTTCCAGGCTCCGGGTTAGGGCTCCGTTGCTAGGGATCAGGGCCCCGTTCTAGGGTTTAGGGCTCAGGGTCTAGGGTTCCAGGCTTTGGGTTAGGGCTTAGGGCTCCGTTGCTAGGGTTCAGGGCCCCATTCTAGGGTTTAGGGCTCAGAGTCTAGGGTTCCAGGCTCCGGCTTAGGGCTCCGTTGCTAGGGATCAGGGCCCAGTTCTAGGGTTTAGGGCTCAGGGTCTAGGGTTCCAGGCTCCGGCTTAGGGCTCCGTTGCTAGGGTTCAGGGCCCCGTTCTAAGGTTTAGGGCTCAGGGTCTAGGGTTCCAGGCTCCGGCTTAGGGCTCCGTTGCTAGGGTTCAGGGCCCCTTTCGAAGGTTTAGGGCTCAGGGTCTAGGGTTCCAGGCTCCGTGTTAGGGCTTAGGGCTCCGTTGCTAGGGTTCAGGGCCCCATTCTAGGGTTTAGGGCTCAGGGTCTAGGGTTCCAGGCTCCGGCTTAGGGCTCCGTTGCTAGGGTTCAGGGCCCCGTTCTAAGGTTTAGGGCTCAGGGTCTAGGGTTCCAGGCTCCGGGTTAGGGCTTCGGGCTCCGTTGCTAGGGTTCAGGGCCCCGTTCTAGGGTTTAGGGCTCAGGGTCTAGGGTTCCAGGCTCCGGCTTAGGGCTCCGTTGCTAGGGATCAGGGCCCCGTTCTAGGGTTTAGGGCTCAGGGTCTAGGGTTCCAGGCTCCGGGTTAGGGCTCCGTTGCTAGGGATCAGGGCCCCGTTCTAGGGTTTAGGGCTCAGGGTCTAGGGTTCCAGGCTCCGGCTTAGGGCTCCGTTGCTAGGGTTCAGGGCCCCGTTCTAAGGTTTAGGGCTCAGGGTCTAGGGTTCCAGGCTCCGTGTTAGGGCTTAGGGCTCCGTTGCTAGGGTTCAGGGCCCCATTCTAGGGTTTAGGGCTCAGGGTCTAGGGTTCCAGGCTCCGGCTTAGGGCTCCGTTGCTAGGGATCAGGGCCCCGTTCTAGGGTTTAGGGCTCAGGGTCTAGGGTTCCAGGCTCCGGCTTAGGGCTCCGTTGCTAGGGTTCAGGGCCCCGTTCTAAGGTTTAGGGCTCAGGGTCTAGGGTTCCAGGCTCCGGCTTAGGGCTTAGGGCTCCGTTGCTAGGGTTCAGGGCCCCATTCTAGGGTTTAGGGCTCAGGGTCTAGGGTTCCAGGCTCCGTGTTAGGGCTTAGGGCTCCGTTGCTAGGGTTCAGGGCCCCATTCTAGGGTTTAGGGCTCAGGGTCTAGGGTTCCAGGCTCCGGCTTAGGGCTCCGTTGCTAGGGATCAGGGCCCCGTTCTAGGGTTTAGGGCTCAGGGTCTAGGGTTCCAGGCTCCGGCTTAGGGCTCCGTTGCTAGGGTTCAGGGCCCCGTTCTAAGGTTTAGGGCTCAGGGTCTAGGGTTCCAGGCTCCGTGTTAGGGCTTAGGGCTCCGTTGCTAGGGTTCAGGGCCCCATTCTAGGGTTTAGGGCTCAGGGTCTAGGGTTCCAGGCTCCGGCTTAGGGCTCCGTTGCTAGGGATCAGGGCCCCGTTCTAGGGTTTAGGGCTCAGGGTCTAGGGTTCCAGGCTCCGGCTTAGGGCTCCGTTGCTAGGGTTCAGGGCCCCGTTCTAAGGTTTAGGGCTCAGGGTCTAGGGTTCCAGGCTCCGTGTTAGGGCTTAGGGCTCCGTTGCTAGGGTTCAGGGCCCCATTCTAGGGTTTAGGGCTCAGGGTCTAGGGTTCCAGGCTTTGGGTTAGGGCTTAGGGCTCCGTTGCTAGGGTTCAGGGCCCCATTCTAGGGTTTAGGGCTCAGGGTCTAGGGTTCCAGGCTCCGGCTTAGGGCTCCGTTGCTAGGGATCAGGGCCCCGTTCTAGGGTTTAGGGCTCAGGGTCTAGGGTTCCAGGCTCCGGCTTAGGGCTCCGTTGCTAGGGTTCAGGGCCCAGTTCTAGGGTTTAGGGCTCAGGGTCTAGGGTTCCAGGCTCCGGGTTAGGGCTCCGTTGCTAGGGATCAGGGCCCCGTTCTAGGGTTTAGGGCTCAGGGTCTAGGGTTCCAGGCTCCGGCTTAGGGCTCCGTTGCTAGGGTTCAGGGCCCCTTTCGAAGGTTTAGGGCTCAGGGTCTAGGGTTCCAGGCTCCGGGTTAGGGCTTCGGGCTCCGTTGCTAGGGTTCAGGGCCCCGTTCTAGGGTTTAGGGCTCAGGGTCTAGGGTTCCAGGCTCCGTGTTAGGGCTTAGGGCTCCGTTGCTAGGGTTCAGGGCCCCATTCTAGGGTTTAGGGCTCAGGGTCTAGGGTTCCAGGCTCCGGCTTAGGGCTCCGTTGCTAGGGTTCAGGGCCCCGTTCTAAGGTTTAGGGCTCAGGGTCTAGGGTTCCAGGCTCCGGGTTGGGGCTCCGTTGCTAGGGTTCAGGGCCCCTTTCGAAGGTTTAGGGCTCAGGGTCTAGGGTTCCAGGCTCCGGCTTAGGGCTTAGGGCTCCGTTGCTAGGGTTCAGGTCCCCGTTCTAGGGTTTAGGGCTCAGGGTCTAGGGTTCCAGGCTCCGGCTTAGGGCTCCGTTGCTAGGGTTCAGGGCCCCTTTCGAAGGTTTAGGGCTCAGGGTCTAGGGTTCCAGGCTCCGGGTTAGGGCTTCGGGCTCCGTTGCTAGGGTTCAGGGCCCCGTTCTAGGGTTTAGGGCTCAGGGTCTAGGGTTCCAGGCTCCGTGTTAGGGCTTAGGGCTCCGTTGCTAGGGTTCAGGGCCCCATTCTAGGGTTTAGGGCTCAGGGTCTAGGGTTCCAGGCTCCGGCTTAGGGCTCCGTTGCTAGGGTTCAGGGCCCCGTTCTAAGGTTTAGGGCTCAGGGTCTAGGGTTCCAGGCTCCGGGTTAGGGCTTAGGGCTCCGTTGCTAGGGTTCAGGGCCCCATTCTAGGGTTTAGGGCTCAGAGTCTAGGGTTCCAGGCTCCGGCTTAGGGCTCCGTTGCTAGGGATCAGGGCCCCGTTCTAGGGTTTAGGGCTCAGGGTCTAGGTTTCCAGGCTCCGGCTTAGGGCTCCGTTGCTAGGGTTCAGGGCCCCGTTCTAAGGTTTAGGGCTCAGGGTCTAGGGTTCCAGGCTCCGGCTTAGGGCTCCGTTGCTAGGGTTCAGGGCCCCGTTCTAAGGTTTAGGGCTCAGGGTCTAGGGTTCCAGGCTCCGGCTTAGGGCTCCGTTGCTAGGGTTCAGGGCCCCTTTCGAAGGTTTAGGGCTCAGGGTCTAGGGTTCCAGGCTCCGTGTTAGGGCTTAGGGCTCCGTTGCTAGGGTTCAGGGCCCCATTCTAGGGTTTAGGGCTCAGGGTCTAGGGTTCCAGGCTCCGGCTTAGGGCTCCGTTGCTAGGGATCAGGGCCCCGTTCTAGGGTTTAGGGCTCAGGGTCTAGGGTTCCAGGCTCCGGGTTAGGGCTCCGTTGCTAGGGATCAGGGCCCCGTTCTAGGGTTTAGGGCTCAGGGTCTAGGGTTCCAGGCTCCGGGTTAGGGCTTAGGGCTCCGTTGCTAGGGTTCAGGGCCCCATTCTAGGGTTTAGGGCTCAGAGTCTAGGGTTCCAGGCTCCGGCTTAGGGCTCCGTTGCTAGGGATCAGGGCCCAGTTCTAGGGTTTAGGGCTCAGGGTCTAGGGTTCCAGGCTCCGGCTTAGGGCTCCGTTGCTAGGGTTCAGGGCCCCGTTCTAAGGTTTAGGGCTCAGGGTCTAGGGTTCCAGGCTCCGGCTTAGGGCTCCGTTGCTAGGGTTCAGGGCCCCTTTCGAAGGTTTAGGGCTCAGGGTCTAGGGTTCCAGGCTCCGTGTTAGGGCTTAGGGCTCCGTTGCTAGGGTTCAGGGCCCCATTCTAGGGTTTAGGGCTCAGGGTCTAGGGTTCCAGGCTCCGGCTTAGGGCTCCGTTGCTAGGGATCAGGGCCCCGTTCTAGGGTTTAGGGCTCAGGGTCTAGGGTTCCAGGCTCCGGGTTAGGGCTCCGTTGCTAGGGATCAGGGCCCCGTTCTAGGGTTTAGGGCTCAGGGTCTAGGGTTCCAGGCTTTGGGTTAGGGCTTAGGGCTCCGTTGCTAGGGTTCAGGGCCCCATTCTAGGGTTTAGGGCTCAGAGTCTAGGGTTCCAGGCTCCGGCTTAGGGCTCCGTTGCTAGGGATCAGGGCCCCGTTCTAGGGTTTAGGGCTCAGGGTCTAGGGTTCCAGGCTCCGGGTTGGGGCTTAGGGCTCCGTTGCTAGGGTTCAGGGCCCCGTTCTAGGGTTTAGGGCTCAGGGTCTAGGGTTCCAGGCTCCGGCTTAGGGCTCCGTTGCTAGGGATCAGGGCCCCGTTCTAGGGTTTAGGGCTCAGGGTCTAGGGTTCCAGGCTCCGGGTTAGGGCTTAGGGCTCCGTTGCTAGGGTTCAGGGCCCCATTCTAGGGTTTAGGGCTCAGAGTCTAGGGTTCCAGGCTCCGGCTTAGGGCTCCGTTGCTAGGGATCAGGGCCCAGTTCTAGGGTTTAGGGCTCAGGGTCTAGGGTTCCAGGCTCCGGCTTAGGGCTCCGTTGCTAGGGTTCAGGGCCCCGTTCTAAGGTTTAGGGCTCAGGGTCTAGGGTTCCAGGCTCCGGCTTAGGGCTCCGTTGCTAGGGTTCAGGGCCCCTTTCGAAGGTTTAGGGCTCAGGGTCTAGGGTTCCAGGCTCCGTGTTAGGGCTTAGGGCTCCGTTGCTAGGGTTCAGGGCCCCATTCTAGGGTTTAGGGCTCAGGGTCTAGGGTTCCAGGCTCCGGCTTAGGGCTCCGTTGCTAGGGATCAGGGCCCAGTTCTAGGGTTTAGGGCTCAGGGTCTAGGGTTCCAGGCTCCGGGTTAGGGCTCCGTTGCTAGGGATCAGGGCCCCATTCTAGGGTTTAGGGCTCAGGGTCTAGGGTTCCAGGCTTTGGGTTAGGGCTTAGGGCTCCGTTGCTAGGGTTCAGGGCCCCGTTCTAGGGTTTAGGGCTCAGGGTCTAGGGTTCCAGGCTCCGGCTTAGGGCTCCGTTGCTAGGGATCAGGGCCCCGTTCTAGGGTTTAGGGCTCAGGGTCTAGGGTTCCAGGCTTTGGGTTAGGGCTTAGGGCTCCGTTGCTAGGGTTCAGGGCCCCATTCTAGGGTTTAGGGCTCAGAGTCTAGGGTTCCAGGCTCCGGCTTAGGGCTCCGTTGCTAGGGATCAGGGCCCAGTTCTAGGGTTTAGGGCTCAGGGTCTAGGGTTCCAGGCTCCGGCTTAGGGCTCCGTTGCTAGGGTTCAGGGCCCCGTTCTAAGGTTTAGGGCTCAGGGTCTAGGGTTCCAGGCTCCGGCTTAGGGCTCCGTTGCTAGGGTTCAGGGCCCCTTTCGAAGGTTTAGGGCTCAGGGTCTAGGGTTCCAGGCTCCGTGTTAGGGCTTAGGGCTCCGTTGCTAGGGTTCAGGGCCCCATTCTAGGGTTTAGGGCTCAGAGTCTAGGGTTCCAGGCTCCGGCTTAGGGCTCCGTTGCTAGGGATCAGGGCCCCGTTCTAGGGTTTAGGGCTCAGGGTCTAGGGTTCCAGGCTCCGGCTTAGGGCTCCGTTGCTAGGGATCAGGGCCCAGTTCTAGGGTTTAGGGCTCAGGGTCTAGGGTTCCAGGCTCCGGGTTAGGGCTCCGTTGCTAGGGTTCAGGGCCCCGTTCTAAGGTTTAGGGCTCAGGGTCTAGGGTTCCAGGCTCCGTGTTAGGGCTTAGGGCTCCGTTGCTAGGGTTCAGGGCCCCATTCTAGGGTTTAGGGCTCAGGGTCTAGGGTTCCAGGCTCCGGCTTAGGGCTCCGTTGCTAGGGATCAGGGCCCAGTTCTAGGGTTTAGGGCTCAGGGTCTAGGGTTCCAGGCTCCGGCTTAGGGCTCCGTTGCTAGGGTTCAGGGCCCCGTTCTAAGGTTTAGGGCTCAGGGTCTAGGGTTCCAGGCTCCGGGTTAGGGCTCCGTTGCTAGGGATCAGGGCCCCATTCTAGGGTTTAGGGCTCAGAGTCTAGGGTTCCAGGCTCCGGCTTAGGGCTCCGTTGCTAGGGATCAGGGCCCCGTTCTAGGGTTTAGGGCTCAGGGTCTAGGGTTCCAGGCTCCGGGTTAGGGCTTAGGGCTCCGTTGCTAGGGTTCAGGGCCCCATTCTAGGGTTTAGGGCTCAGGGTCTAGGGTTCCAGGCTCCGGCTTAGGGCTCCGTTGCTAGGGTTCAGGGCCCCTTTCGAAGGTTTAGGGCTCAGGGTCTAGGGTTCCAGGCTCCGTGTTAGGGCTTAGGGCTCCGTTGCTAGGGTTCAGGGCCCCATTCTAGGGTTTAGGGCTCAGGGTCTAGGGTTCCAGGCTCCGGCTTAGGGCTCCGTTGCTAGGGTTCAGGGCCCCTTTCGAAGGTTTAGGGCTCAGGGTCTAGGGTTCCAGGCTCCGTGTTAGGGCTTAGGGCTCCGTTGCTAGGGTTCAGGGCCCCATTCTAGGGTTTAGGGCTCAGAGTCTAGGGTTCCAGGCTCCGGCTTAGGGCTCCGTTGCTAGGGATCAGGGCCCAGTTCTAGGGTTTAGGGCTCAGGGTCTAGGGTTCCAGGCTCCGGCTTAGGGCTCCGTTGCTAGGGTTCAGGGCCCCGTTCTAAGGTTTAGGGCTCAGGGTCTAGGGTTCCAGGCTCCGGCTTAGGGCTCCGTTGCTAGGGTTCAGGGCCCCTTTCGAAGGTTTAGGGCTCAGGGTCTAGGGTTCCAGGCTCCGTGTTAGGGCTTAGGGCTCCGTTGCTAGGGTTCAGGGCCCCATTCTAGGGTTTAGGGCTCAGAGTCTAGGGTTCCAGGCTCCGGCTTAGGGCTCCGTTGCTAGGGATCAGGGCCCCGTTCTAGGGTTTAGGGCTCAGGGTCTAGGGTTCCAGGCTCCGGCTTAGGGCTCCGTTGCTAGGGATCAGGGCCCAGTTCTAGGGTTTAGGGCTCAGGGTCTAGGGTTCCAGGCTCCGGCTTAGGGCTCCGTTGCTAGGGTTCAGGGCCCCGTTCTAAGGTTTAGGGCTCAGGGTCTAGGGTTCCAGGCTCCGGGTTAGGGCTCCGTTGCTAGGGATCAGGGCCCCATTCTAGGGTTTAGGGCTCAGAGTCTAGGGTTCCAGGCTCCGGCTTAGGGCTCCGTTGCTAGGGATCAGGGCCCCGTTCTAGGGTTTAGGGCTCAGGGTCTAGGGTTCCAGGCTCCGGCTTAGGGCTCCGTTGCTAGGGTTCAGGGCCCCGTTCTAAGGTTTAGGGCTCAGGGTCTAGGGTTCCAGGCTCCGGCTTAGGGCTCCGTTGCTAGGGATCAGGGCCCCGTTCTAGGGTTTAGGGCTCAGGGTCTAGGGTTCCAGGCTCCGGGTTAGGGCTTAGGGCTCCGTTGCTAGGGTTCAGGGCCCCATTCTAGGGTTTAGGGCTCAGGGTCTAGGGTTCCAGGCTCCGGCTTAGGGCTCCGTTGCTAGGGTTCAGGGCCCCGTTCTAAGGTTTAGGGCTCAGGGTCTAGGGTTACAGGCTCCGGCTTAGGGCTTAGGGCTCCGTTGCTAGGGTTCAGGTCCCCGTTCTAGGGTTTAGGGCTCAGGGTCTAGGGTTCCAGGCTCCGGCTTAGGGCTCCGTTGCTAGGGATCAGGGCCCCGTTCTAGGGTTTAGGGCTCAGGGTCTAGGGTTCCAGGCTCCGGGTTAGGGCTCCGTTGCTAGGGATCAGGGCCCCGTTCTAGGGTTTAGGGCTCAGGGTCTAGGGTTCCAGGCTCCGGCTTAGGGCTCCGTTGCTAGGGTTCAGGGCCCCGTTCTAAGGTTTAGGGCTCAGGGTCTAGGGTTCCAGGCTCCGTGTTAGGGCTTAGGGCTCCGTTGCTAGGGTTCAGGGCCCCATTCTAGGGTTTAGGGCTCAGGGTCTAGGGTTCCAGGCTCCGGGTTGGGGCTCCGTTGCTAGGGATCAGGGCCCCGTTCTAGGGTTTAGGGCTCAGGGTCTAGGGTTCCAGGCTCCGGGTTAGGGCTTAGGGCTCCGTTGCTAGGGTTCAGGGCCCCATTCTAGGGTTTAGGGCTCAGGGTCTAGGGTTCCAGGCTCCGGCTTAGGGCTCCGTTGCTAGGGATCAGGGCCCAGTTCTAGGGTTTAGGGCTCAGGGTCTAGGGTTCCAGGCTCCGGCTTAGGGCTCCGTTGCTAGGGTTCAGGGCCCCGTTCTAAGGTTTAGGGCTCAGGGTCTAGGGTTCCAGGCTCCGGGTTAGGGCTCCGTTGCTAGGGATCAGGGCCCCATTCTAGGGTTTAGGGCTCAGAGTCTAGGGTTCCAGGCTCCGGCTTAGGGCTCCGTTGCTAGGGATCAGGGCCCCGTTCTAGGGTTTAGGGCTCAGGGTCTAGGGTTCCAGGCTCCGGGTTGGGGCTTAGGGCTCCGTTGCTAGGGTTCAGGGCCCCGTTCTAGGGTTTAGGGCTCAGGGTCTAGGGTTCCAGGCTCCGGCTTAGGGCTCCGTTGCTAGGGTTCAGGGCCCCGTTCTAAGGTTTAGGGCTCAGGGTCTAGGGTTCCAGGCTCCGGCTTAGGGCTCCGTTGCTAGGGTTCAGGGCCCCGTTCTAAGGTTTAGGGCTCAGGGTCTAGGGTTCCAGGCTCCGTGTTAGGGCTTAGGGCTCCGTTGCTAGGGTTCAGGGCCCCATTCTAGGGTTTAGGGCTCAGGGTCTAGGGTTCCAGGCTCCGGCTTAGGGCTCCGTTGCTAGGGATCAGGGCCCCGTTCTAGGGTTTAGGGCTCAGGGTCTAGGGTTCCAGGCTCCGGGTTAGGGCTTAGGGCTCCGTTGCTAGGGTTCAGGGCCCCATTCTAGGGTTTAGGGCTCAGAGTCTAGGGTTCCAGGCTCCGGCTTAGGGCTCCGTTGCTAGGGATCAGGGCCCAGTTCTAGGGTTTAGGGCTCAGGGTCTAGGGTTCCAGGCTCCGGCTTAGGGCTCCGTTGCTAGGGTTCAGGGCCCCGTTCTAAGGTTTAGGGCTCAGGGTCTAGGGTTCCAGGCTCCGGCTTAGGGCTCCGTTGCTAGGGTTCAGGGCCCCTTTCGAAGGTTTAGGGCTCAGGGTCTAGGGTTCCAGGCTCCGTGTTAGGGCTTAGGGCTCCGTTGCTAGGGTTCAGGGCCCCATTCTAGGGTTTAGGGCTCAGGGTCTAGGGTTCCAGGCTCCGGCTTAGGGCTCCGTTGCTAGGGATCAGGGCCCAGTTCTAGGGTTTAGGGCTCAGGGTCTAGGGTTCCAGGCTCCGGGTTAGGGCTCCGTTGCTAGGGATCAGGGCCCCATTCTAGGGTTTAGGGCTCAGGGTCTAGGGTTCCAGGCTTTGGGTTAGGGCTTAGGGCTCCGTTGCTAGGGTTCAGGGCCCCGTTCTAGGGTTTAGGGCTCAGGGTCTAGGGTTCCAGGCTCCGGCTTAGGGCTCCGTTGCTAGGGATCAGGGCCCCGTTCTAGGGTTTAGGGCTCAGGGTCTAGGGTTCCAGGCTCCGGGTTAGGGCTCCGTTGCTAGGGATCAGGGCCCCGTTCTAGGGTTTAGGGCTCAGGGTCTAGGGTTCCAGGCTCCGGCTTAGGGCTCCGTTGCTAGGGATCAGGGCCCCGTTCTAGGGTTTAGGGCTCAGGGTCTAGGGTTCCAGGCTCCGGGTTAGGGCTCCGTTGCTAGGGATCAGGGCCCCGTTCTAGGGTTTAGGGCTCAGGGTCTAGGGTTCCAGGCTCCGGCTTAGGGCTCCGTTGCTAGGGATCAGGGCCCAGTTCTAGGGTTTAGGGCTCAGGGTCTAGGGTTCCAGGCTCCGGCTTAGGGCTCCGTTGCTAGGGTTCAGGGCCCCGTTCTAAGGTTTAGGGCTCAGGGTCTAGGGTTCCAGGCTCCGGGTTAGGGCTCCGTTGCTAGGGATCAGGGCCCCATTCTAGGGTTTAGGGCTCAGAGTCTAGGGTTCCAGGCTCCGGCTTAGGGCTCCGTTGCTAGGGATCAGGGCCCCGTTCTAGGGTTTAGGGCTCAGGGTCTAGGGTTCCAGGCTCCGGCTTAGGGCTCCGTTGCTAGGGTTCAGGGCCCCGTTCTAAGGTTTAGGGCTCAGGGTCTAGGGTTCCAGGCTCCGGCTTAGGGCTCCGTTGCTAGGGTTCAGGGCCCCTTTCGAAGGTTTAGGGCTCAGGGTCTAGGGTTCCAGGCTCCGGGTTAGGGCTTCGGGCTCCGTTGCTAGGGTTCAGGGCCCCGTTCTAGGGTTTAGGGCTCAGGGTCTAGGGTTCCAGGCTCCGTGTTAGGGCTTAGGGCTCCGTTGCTAGGGTTCAGGGCCCCATTCTAGGGTTTAGGGCTCAGGGTCTAGGGTTCCAGGCTCCGGCTTAGGGCTCCGTTGCTAGGGTTCAGGGCCCCGTTCTAAGGTTTAGGGCTCAGGGTCTAGGGTTCCAGGCTCCGGCTTAGGGCTCCGTTGCTAGGGTTCAGGGCCCCGTTCTAAGGTTTAGGGCTCAGGGTCTAGGGTTCCAGGCTCCGGGTTAGGGCTTAGGGCTCCGTTGCTAGGGTTCAGGGCCCCATTCTAGGGTTTAGGGCTCAGGGTCTAGGGTTCCAGGCTCCGGCTTAGGGCTCCGTTGCTAGGGTTCAGGGCCCCGTTCTAAGGTTTAGGGCTCAGGGTCTAGGGTTCCAGGCTCCGTGTTAGGGCTTAGGGCTCCGTTGCTAGGGTTCAGGGCCCCATTCTAGGGTTTAGGGCTCAGGGTCTAGGGTTCCAGGCTCCGGCTTAGGGCTCCGTTGCTAGGGTTCAGGGCCCCGTTCTAAGGTTTAGGGCTCAGGGTCTAGGGTTCCAGGCTCCGGGTTAGGGCTTCGGGCTCCGTTGCTAGGGTTCAGGGCCCCATTCTAGGGTTTAGGGCTCAGGGTCTAGGGTTCCAGGCTCCGGCTTAGGGCTCCGTTGCTAGGGATCAGGGCCCCGTTCTAAGGTTTAGGGCTCAGGGTCTAGGGTTCCAGGCTCCGTGTTAGGGCTTAGGGCTCCGTTGCTAGGGTTCAGGGCCCCATTCTAGGGTTTAGGGCTCAGGGTCTAGGGTTCCAGGCTCCGGCTTAGGGCTCCGTTGCTAGGGTTCAGGGCCCCGTTCTAAGGTTTAGGGCTCAGGGTCTAGGGTTCCAGGCTCCGTGTTAGGGCTTAGGGCTCCGTTGCTAGGGTTCAGGGCCCCATTCTAGGGTTTAGGGCTCAGAGTCTAGGGTTCCAGGCTCCGGCTTAGGGCTCCGTTGCTAGGGATCAGGGCCCCGTTCTAGGGTTTAGGGCTCAGGGTCTAGGGTTCCAGGCTCCGTGTTAGGGCTTAGGGCTCCGTTGCTAGGGTTCAGGGCCCCATTCTAGGGTTTAGGGCTCAGGGTCTAGGGTTCCAGGCTCCGGGTTAGGGCTCCGTTGCTAGGGATCAGGGCCCCGTTCTAGGGTTTAGGGCTCAGGGTCTAGGGTTCCAGGCTCCGGCTTAGGGCTCCGTTGCTAGGGTTCAGGGCCCCTTTCGAAGGTTTAGGGCTCAGGGTCTAGGGTTACAGGCTCCGGCTTAGGGCTTAGGGCTCCGTTGCTAGGGTTCAGGGCCCCATTCTAGGGTTTAGGGCTCAGAGTCTAGGGTTCCAGGCTCCGGCTTAGGGCTCCGTTGCTAGGGATCAGGGCCCCGTTCTAGGGTTTAGGGCTCAGGGTCTAGGGTTCCAGGCTCCGGCTTAGGGCTTAGGGCTCCGTTGCTAGGGTTCAGGTCCCCGTTCTAGGGTTTAGGGCTCAGGGTCTAGGGTTCCAGGCTCCGGCTTAGGGCTCCGTTGCTAGGGTTCAGGGCCCCGTTCTAAGGTTTAGGGCTCAGGGTCTAGGGTTCCAGGCTCCGGCTTAGGGCTCCGTTGCTAGGGATCAGGGCCCCGTTCTAAGGTTTAGGGCTCAGGGTCTAGGGTTCCAGGCTCCGGCTTAGGGCTTAGGGCTCCGTTGCTAGGGTTCAGGGCCCCATTCTAGGGTTTAGGGCTCAGGGTCTAGGGTTCCAGGCTCCGGCTTAGGGCTTCGGGCTCCGTTGCTAGGGTTCAGGGCCCCGTTCTAGGGTTTAGGGCTCAGGGTCTAGGGTTCCAGGCTCCGGCTTAGGGCTCCGTTGCTAGGGTTCAGGGCCCCTTTCGAAGGTTTAGGGCTCAGGGTCTAGGGTTCCAGGCTCCGTGTTAGGGCTTAGGGCTCCGTTGCTAGGGTTCAGGGCCCCATTCTAGGGTTTAGGGCTCAGGGTCTAGGGTTCCAGGCTCCGGCTTAGGGCTCCGTTGCTAGGGATCAGGGCCCCGTTCTAGGGTTTAGGGCTCAGGGTCTAGGGTTCCAGGCTCCGGCTTAGGGCTCCGTTGCTAGGGATCAGGGCCCCGTTCTAGGGTTTAGGGCTCAGGGTCTAGGGTTACAGGCTCCGGCTTAGGGCTCCGTTGCTAGGGATCAGGGCCCCGTTCTAGGGTTTAGGGCTCAGGGTCTAGGGTTCCAGGCTCCGGCTTAGGGCTCCGTTGCTAGGGATCAGGGCCCCGTTCTAGGGTTTAGGGCTCAGGGTCTAGGGTTCCAGGCTCCGGGTTAGGGCTCCGTTGCTAGGGATCAGGGCCCCGTTCTAGGGTTTAGGGCTCAGGGTCTAGGGTTCCAGGCTCCGGCTTAGGGCTCCGTTGCTAGGGTTCAGGGCCCCGTTCTAAGGTTTAGGGCTCAGGGTCTAGGGTTCCAGGCTCCGGGTTAGGGCTCCGTTGCTAGGGATCAGGGCCCCATTCTAGGGTTTAGGGCTCAGAGTCTAGGGTTCCAGGCTCCGGCTTAGGGCTCCGTTGCTAGGGATCAGGGCCCCGTTCTAGGGTTTAGGGCTCAGGGTCTAGGGTTCCAGGCTCCGGCTTAGGGCTCCGTTGCTAGGGTTCAGGGCCCCGTTCTAAGGTTTAGGGCTCAGGGTCTAGGGTTCCAGGCTCCGGCTTAGGGCTCCGTTGCTAGGGTTCAGGGCCCCTTTCGAAGGTTTAGGGCTCAGGGTCTAGGGTTCCAGGCTCCGTGTTAGGGCTTAGGGCTCCGTTGCTAGGGTTCAGGGCCCCATTCTAGGGTTTAGGGCTCAGGGTCTAGGGTTCCAGGCTCCGGCTTAGGGCTCCGTTGCTAGGGATCAGGGCCCCGTTCTAGGGTTTAGGGCTCAGGGTCTAGGGTTCCAGGCTCCGGCTTAGGGCTCCGTTGCTAGGGTTCAGGGCCCCGTTCTAAGGTTTAGGGCTCAGGGTCTAGGGTTCCAGGCTCCGTGTTAGGGCTTAGGGCTCCGTTGCTAGGGTTCAGGGCCCCATTCTAGGGTTTAGGGCTCAGGGTCTAGGGTTCCAGGCTCCGGCTTAGGGCTCCGTTGCTAGGGATCAGGGCCCCGTTCTAAGGTTTAGGGCTCAGGGTCTAGGGTTCCAGGCTCCGTGTTAGGGCTTAGGGCTCCGTTGCTAGGGTTCAGGGCCCCATTCTAGGGTTTAGGGCTCAGGGTCTAGGGTTCCAGGCTCCGGCTTAGGGCTCCGTTGCTAGGGTTCAGGGCCCCGTTCTAAGGTTTAGGGCTCAGGGTCTAGGGTTACAGGCTCCGGCTTAGGGCTTAGGGCTCCGTTGCTAGGGTTCAGGTCCCCGTTCTAGGGTTTAGGGCTCAGGGTCTAGGGTTCCAGGCTCCGGGTTAGGGCTTAGGGCTCCGTTGCTAGGGTTCAGGGCCCCGTTCTAGGGTTTAGGGCTCAGGTTCTAGGGTTCCAGGCTCCGGCTTAGGGCTCCGTTGCTAGGGATCAGGGCCCCATTCTAGGGTTTAGGGCTCAGGGTCTAGGGTTCCAGGCTCCGGCTTAGGGCTCCGTTGCTAGGGTTCAGGGCCCCGTTCTAGGGTTTAGGGCTCAGGGTCTAGGGTTCCAGGCTCCGGCTTAGGGCTCCGTTGCTAGGGTTCAGGGCCCCATTCTAGGGTTTAGGGCTCAGGGTCTAGGGTTCCAGGCTCCGGCTTAGGGCTCCGTTGCTAGGGTTCAGGGCCCCGTTCTAAGGTTTAGGGCTCAGGGTCTAGGGTTCCAGGCTCCGGCTTAGGGCTCCGTTGCTAGGGTTCAGGGCCCCGTTCTAAGGTTTAGGGCTCAGGGTCTAGGGTTCCAGGCTCCGGCTTAGGGCTCCGTTGCTAGGGATCAGGGCCCCGTTCTAGGGTTTAGGGCTCAGGGTCTAGGGTTCCAGGCTCCGGGTTAGGGCTCCGTTGCTAGGGATCAGGGCCCCGTTCTAGGGTTTAGGGCTCAGGGTCTAGGGTTCCAGGCTCCGGGTTAGGGCTCCGTTGCTAGGGATCAGGGCCCCGTTCTAGGGTTTAGGGCTCAGGGTCTAGGGTTCCAGGCTCCGGCTTAGGGCTCCGTTGCTAGGGTTCAGGGCCCCTTTCGAAGGTTTAGGGCTCAGGGTCTAGGGTTCCAGGCTTTGGGTTAGGGCTTAGGGCTCCGTTGCTAGGGTTCAGGGCCCCGTTCTAGGGTTTAGGGCTCAGGGTCTAGGGTTCCAGGCTCCGGGTTGGGGCTTAGGGCTCCGTTGCTAGGGTTCAGGGCCCCGTTCTAAGGTTTAGGGCTCAGGGTCTAGGGTTCCAGGCTCCGGGTTAGGGCTTAGGGCTCCGTTGCTAGGGTTCAGGGCCCCATTCTAGGGTTTAGGGCTCAGGGTCTAGGGTTCCAGGCTCCGGCTTAGGGCTCCGTTGCTAGGGTTCAGGGCCCCGTTCTAAGGTTTAGGGCTCAGGGTCTAGGGTTCCAGGCTCCGTGTTAGGGCTTAGGGCTCCGTTGCTAGGGTTCAGGGCCCCATTCTAGGGTTTAGGGCTCAGGGTCTAGGGTTCCAGGCTCCGGCTTAGGGCTCCGTTGCTAGGGTTCAGGGCCCCGTTCTAAGGTTTAGGGCTCAGGGTCTAGGGTTCCAGGCTCCGGGTTAGGGCTTCGGGCTCCGTTGCTAGGGTTCAGGGCCCCATTCTAGGGTTTAGGGCTCAGGGTCTAGGGTTCCAGGCTCCGGCTTAGGGCTCCGTTGCTAGGGTTCAGGGCCCCGTTCTAAGGTTTAGGGCTCAGGGTCTAGGGTTCCAGGCTCCGGGTTAGGGCTTAGGGCTCCGTTGCTAGGGTTCAGGGCCCCATTCTAGGGTTTAGGGCTCAGAGTCTAGGGTTCCAGGCTCCGGCTTAGGGCTCCGTTGCTAGGGATCAGGGCCCAGTTCTAGGGTTTAGGGCTCAGGGTCTAGGGTTCCAGGCTCCGGCTTAGGGCTCCGTTGCTAGGGTTCAGGGCCCCGTTCTAAGGTTTAGGGCTCAGGGTCTAGGGTTCCAGGCTCCGGCTTAGGGCTCCGTTGCTAGGGATCAGGGCCCCGTTCTAGGGTTTAGGGCTCAGGGTCTAGGTTTCCAGGCTCCGGCTTAGGGCTCCGTTGCTAGGGTTCAGGGCCCCGTTCTAAGGTTTAGGGCTCAGGGTCTAGGGTTCCAGGCTCCGTGTTAGGGCTTAGGGCTCCGTTGCTAGGGTTCAGGGCCCCATTCTAGGGTTTAGGGCTCAGGGTCTAGGGTTCCAGGCTCCGGCTTAGGGCTCCGTTGCTAGGGATCAGGGCCCCGTTCTAGGGTTTAGGGCTCAGGGTCTAGGGTTCCAGGCTCCGGCTTAGGGCTCCGTTGCTAGGGATCAGGGCCCCGTTCTAGGGTTTAGGGCTCAGGGTCTAGGGTTCCAGGCTCCGTGTTGGGGCTTAGGGCTCCGTTGCTAGGGTTCAGGGCCCCATTCTAGGGTTTAGGGCTCAGGGTCTAGGGTTCCAGGCTCCGGCTTAGGGCTCCGTTGCTAGGGTTCAGGGCCCCGTTCTAAGGTTTAGGGCTCAGGGTCTAGGGTTCCAGGCTCCGTGTTAGGGCTTAGGGCTCCGTTGCTAGGGTTCAGGGCCCCATTCTAGGGTTTAGGGCTCAGGGTCTAGGGTTCCAGGCTCCGGCTTAGGGCTCCGTTGCTAGGGTTCAGGGCCCCTTTCGAAGGTTTAGGGCTCAGGGTCTAGGGTTCCAGGCTCCGGCTTAGGGCTCCGTTGCTAGGGTTCAGGGCCCCGTTCTAAGGTTTAGGGCTCAGGGTCTAGGGTTCCAGGCTCCGTGTTAGGGCTTAGGGCTCCGTTGCTAGGGTTCAGGGCCCCGTTCTAGGGTTTAGGGCTCAGGTTCTAGGGTTCCAGGCTCCGGCTTAGGGCTCCGTTGCTAGGGATCAGGGCCCCGTTCTAGGGTTTAGGGCTCAGGGTCTAGGGTTCCAGGCTCCGGCTTAGGGCTCCGTTGCTAGGGTTCAGGGCCCCGTTCTAAGGTTTAGGGCTCAGGGTCTAGGGTTCCAGGCTCCGGGTTAGGGCTCCGTTGCTAGGGATCAGGGCCCCATTCTAGGGTTTAGGGCTCAGAGTCTAGGGTTCCAGGCTCCGGCTTAGGGCTCCGTTGCTAGGGATCAGGGCCCCGTTCTAGGGTTTAGGGCTCAGGGTCTAGGGTTCCAGGCTCCGGCTTAGGGCTCCGTTGCTAGGGTTCAGGGCCCCGTTCTAAGGTTTAGGGCTCAGGGTCTAGGGTTCCAGGCTCCGGCTTAGGGCTCCGTTGCTAGGGTTCAGGGCCCCTTTCGAAGGTTTAGGGCTCAGGGTCTAGGGTTCCAGGCTCCGTGTTAGGGCTTAGGGCTCCGTTGCTAGGGTTCAGGGCCCCATTCTAGGGTTTAGGGCTCAGGGTCTAGGGTTCCAGGCTCCGGCTTAGGGCTCCGTTGCTAGGGATCAGGGCCCCGTTCTAAGGTTTAGGGCTCAGGGTCTAGGGTTCCAGGCTCCGGGTTAGGGCTTCGGGCTCCGTTGCTAGGGTTCAGGGCCCCATTCTAGGGTTTAGGGCTCAGGGTCTAGGGTTCCAGGCTCCGGCTTAGGGCTCCGTTGCTAGGGTTCAGGGCCCCGTTCTAAGGTTTAGGGCTCAGGGTCTAGGGTTCCAGGCTCCGGGTTAGGGCTTAGGGCTCCGTTGCTAGGGTTCAGGGCCCCATTCTAGGGTTTAGGGCTCAGAGTCTAGGGTTCCAGGCTCCGGCTTAGGGCTCCGTTGCTAGGGATCAGGGCCCAGTTCTAGGGTTTAGGGCTCAGGGTCTAGGGTTCCAGGCTCCGGCTTAGGGCTCCGTTGCTAGGGTTCAGGGCCCCGTTCTAAGGTTTAGGGCTCAGGGTCTAGGGTTCCAGGCTCCGGCTTAGGGCTCCGTTGCTAGGGATCAGGGCCCCGTTCTAGGGTTTAGGGCTCAGGGTCTAGGGTTCCAGGCTCCGGCTTAGGGCTCCGTTGCTAGGGATCAGGGCCCCGTTCTAGGGTTTAGGGCTCAGGGTCTAGGGTTCCAGGCTCCGTGTTGGGGCTTAGGGCTCCGTTGCTAGGGTTCAGGGCCCCGTTCTAGGGTTTAGGGCTCAGGGTCTAGGGTTCCAGGCTCCGGCTTAGGGCTCCGTTGCTAGGGATCAGGGCCCCGTTCTAGGGTTTAGGGCTCAGGGTCTAGGGTTCCAGGCTCCGGCTTAGGGCTCCGTTGCTAGGGTTCAGGGCCCCGTTCTAAGGTTTAGGGCTCAGGGTCTAGGGTTCCAGGCTCCGTGTTAGGGCTTAGGGCTCCGTTGCTAGGGTTCAGGGCCCCATTCTAGGGTTTAGGGCTCAGGGTCTAGGGTTCCAGGCTCCGGCTTAGGGCTCCGTTGCTAGGGTTCAGGGCCCCGTTCTAAGGTTTAGGGCTCAGGGTCTAGGGTTCCAGGCTCCGTGTTAGGGCTTAGGGCTCCGTTGCTAGGGTTCAGGGCCCCATTCTAGGGTTTAGGGCTCAGAGTCTAGGGTTCCAGGCTCCGGCTTAGGGCTCCGTTGCTAGGGATCAGGGCCCCGTTCTAGGGTTTAGGGCTCAGGGTCTAGGGTTCCAGGCTCCGGCTTAGGGCTCCGTTGCTAGGGTTCAGGGCCCCGTTCTAAGGTTTAGGGCTCAGGGTCTAGGGTTCCAGGCTCCGGCTTAGGGCTCCGTTGCTAGGGATCAGGGCCCCGTTCTAGGGTTTAGGGCTCAGGGTCTAGGGTTCCAGGCTCCGGCTTAGGGCTCCGTTGCTAGGGTTCAGGGCCCCGTTCTAAGGTTTAGGGCTCAGGGTCTAGGGTTCCAGGCTCCGTGTTAGGGCTTAGGGCTCCGTTGCTAGGGTTCAGGGCCCCATTCTAGGGTTTAGGGCTCAGAGTCTAGGGTTCCAGGCTCCGGCTTAGGGCTCCGTTGCTAGGGATCAGGGCCCCGTTCTAGGGTTTAGGGCTCAGGGTCTAGGGTTCCAGGCTCCGGCTTAGGGCTCCGTTGCTAGGGTTCAGGGCCCCTTTCGAAGGTTTAGGGCTCAGGGTCTAGGGTTCCAGGCTCCGGCTTAGGGCTTAGGGCTCCGTTGCTAGGGTTCAGGTCCCCGTTCTAGGGTTTAGGGCTCAGGGTCTAGGGTTCCAGGCTCCGGCTTAGGGCTCCGTTGCTAGGGTTCAGGGCCCCGTTCTAAGGTTTAGGGCTCAGGGTCTAGGGTTCCAGGCTCCGTGTTAGGGCTTAGGGCTCCGTTGCTAGGGTTCAGGGCCCCATTCTAGGGTTTAGGGCTCAGAGTCTAGGGTTCCAGGCTCCGGCTTAGGGCTCCGTTGCTAGGGATCAGGGCCCCGTTCTAGGGTTTAGGGCTCAGGGTCTAGGGTTCCAGGCTCCGGCTTAGGGCTCCGTTGCTAGGGTTCAGGGCCCCGTTCTAAGGTTTAGGGCTCAGGGTCTAGGGTTCCAGGCTCCGGCTTAGGGCTCCGTTGCTAGGGATCAGGGCCCCGTTCTAGGGTTTAGGGCTCAGGGTCTAGGGTTCCAGGCTCCGGCTTAGGGCTCCGTTGCTAGGGTTCAGGGCCCCGTTCTAAGGTTTAGGGCTCAGGGTCTAGGGTTCCAGGCTCCGTGTTAGGGCTTAGGGCTCCGTTGCTAGGGTTCAGGGCCCCATTCTAGGGTTTAGGGCTCAGGGTCTAGGGTTCCAGGCTCCGGCTTAGGGCTCCGTTGCTAGGGATCAGGGCCCCGTTCTAGGGTTTAGGGCTCAGGGTCTAGGGTTCCAGGCTCCGGCTTAGGGCTCCGTTGCTAGGGATCAGGGCCCCGTTCTAGGGTTTAGGGCTCAGGGTCTAGGGTTCCAGGCTCCGTGTTGGGGCTTAGGGCTCCGTTGCTAGGGTTCAGGGCCCCGTTCTAGGGTTTAGGGCTCAGGGTCTAGGGTTCCAGGCTCCGGCTTAGGGCTCCGTTGCTAGGGATCAGGGCCCCGTTCTAAGGTTTAGGGCTCAGGGTCTAGGGTTCCAGGCTCCGGCTTAGGGCTCCGTTGCTAGGGATCAGGGCCCCGTTCTAGGGTTTAGGGCTCAGGGTCTAGGGTTCCAGGCTCCGGCTTAGGGCTCCGTTGCTAGGGATCAGGGCCCCGTTCTAGGGTTTAGGGCTCAGGGTCTAGGGTTACAGGCTCCGGCTTAGGGCTCCGTTGCTAGGGATCAGGGCCCCGTTCTAGGGTTTAGGGCTCAGGGTCTAGGGTTCCAGGCTCCGGCTTAGGGCTCCGTTGCTAGGGATCAGGGCCCCGTTCTAGGGTTTAGGGCTCAGGGTCTAGGGTTCCAGGCTCCGGGTTAGGGCTCCGTTGCTAGGGATCAGGGCCCCGTTCTAGGGTTTAGGGCTCAGGGTCTAGGGTTCCAGGCTCCGGCTTAGGGCTCCGTTGCTAGGGTTCAGGGCCCCGTTCTAAGGTTTAGGGCTCAGGGTCTAGGGTTCCAGGCTCCGTGTTAGGGCTTAGGGCTCCGTTGCTAGGGTTCAGGGCCCCATTCTAGGGTTTAGGGCTCAGGGTCTAGGGTTCCAGGCTCCGGCTTAGGGCTCCGTTGCTAGGGTTCAGGGCCCCTTTCGAAGGTTTAGGGCTCAGGGTCTAGGGTTCCAGGCTCCGGGTTAGGGCTTCGGGCTCCGTTGCTAGGGTTCAGGGCCCCGTTCTAGGGTTTAGGGCTCAGGGTCTAGGGTTCCAGGCTCCGGGTTGGGGCTTAGGGCTCCGTTGCTAGGGTTCAGGGCCCCGTTCTAGGGTTTAGGGCTCAGGGTCTAGGGTTCCAGGCTCCGTGTTGGGGCTTAGGGCTCCGTTGCTAGGGTTCAGGGCCCCATTCTAGGGTTTAGGGCTCAGGGTCTAGGGTTCCAGGCTCCGGCTTAGGGCTCCGTTGCTAGGGATCAGGGCCCCGTTCTAGGGTTTAGGGCTCAGGGTCTAGGGTTCCAGGCTCCGGGTTAGGGCTTAGGGCTCCGTTGCTAGGGTTCAGGGCCCCATTCTAGGGTTTAGGGCTCAGAGTCTAGGGTTCCAGGCTCCGGCTTAGGGCTCCGTTGCTAGGGATCAGGGCCCAGTTCTAGGGTTTAGGGCTCAGGGTCTAGGGTTCCAGGCTCCGGCTTAGGGCTCCGTTGCTAGGGTTCAGGGCCCCGTTCTAAGGTTTAGGGCTCAGGGTCTAGGGTTCCAGGCTCCGGCTTAGGGCTCCGTTGCTAGGGTTCAGGGCCCCTTTCGAAGGTTTAGGGCTCAGGGTCTAGGGTTCCAGGCTCCGTGTTAGGGCTTAGGGCTCCGTTGCTAGGGTTCAGGGCCCCATTCTAGGGTTTAGGGCTCAGGGTCTAGGGTTCCAGGCTCCGGCTTAGGGCTCCGTTGCTAGGGATCAGGGCCCCGTTCTAAGGTTTAGGGCTCAGGGTCTAGGGTTCCAGGCTCCGGGTTAGGGCTTCGGGCTCCGTTGCTAGGGTTCAGGGCCCCATTCTAGGGTTTAGGGCTCAGGGTCTAGGGTTCCAGGCTCCGGCTTAGGGCTCCGTTGCTAGGGTTCAGGGCCCCGTTCTAAGGTTTAGGGCTCAGGGTCTAGGGTTCCAGGCTCCGGGTTAGGGCTTAGGGCTCCGTTGCTAGGGTTCAGGGCCCCATTCTAGGGTTTAGGGCTCAGAGTCTAGGGTTCCAGGCTCCGGCTTAGGGCTCCGTTGCTAGGGATCAGGGCCCAGTTCTAGGGTTTAGGGCTCAGGGTCTAGGGTTCCAGGCTCCGGCTTAGGGCTCCGTTGCTAGGGTTCAGGGCCCCGTTCTAAGGTTTAGGGCTCAGGGTCTAGGGTTCCAGGCTCCGGCTTAGGGCTCCGTTGCTAGGGATCAGGGCCCCGTTCTAGGGTTTAGGGCTCAGGGTCTAGGGTTCCAGGCTCCGGCTTAGGGCTCCGTTGCTAGGGATCAGGGCCCCGTTCTAGGGTTTAGGGCTCAGGGTCTAGGGTTCCAGGCTCCGTGTTGGGGCTTAGGGCTCCGTTGCTAGGGTTCAGGGCCCCGTTCTAGGGTTTAGGGCTCAGGGTCTAGGGTTCCAGGCTCCGGCTTAGGGCTCCGTTGCTAGGGATCAGGGCCCCGTTCTAGGGTTTAGGGCTCAGGGTCTAGGGTTCCAGGCTCCGGCTTAGGGCTCCGTTGCTAGGGTTCAGGGCCCCGTTCTAAGGTTTAGGGCTCAGGGTCTAGGGTTCCAGGCTCCGTGTTAGGGCTTAGGGCTCCGTTGCTAGGGTTCAGGGCCCCATTCTAGGGTTTAGGGCTCAGGGTCTAGGGTTCCAGGCTCCGGCTTAGGGCTCCGTTGCTAGGGTTCAGGGCCCCGTTCTAAGGTTTAGGGCTCAGGGTCTAGGGTTCCAGGCTCCGTGTTAGGGCTTAGGGCTCCGTTGCTAGGGTTCAGGGCCCCATTCTAGGGTTTAGGGCTCAGGGTCTAGGGTTCCAGGCTCCGGCTTAGGGCTCCGTTGCTAGGGTTCAGGGCCCCGTTCTAAGGTTTAGGGCTCAGGGTCTAGGGTTCCAGGCTCCGTGTTAGGGCTTAGGGCTCCGTTGCTAGGGTTCAGGGCCCCATTCTAGGGTTTAGGGCTCAGAGTCTAGGGTTCCAGGCTCCGGCTTAGGGCTCCGTTGCTAGGGATCAGGGCCCCGTTCTAGGGTTTAGGGCTCAGGGTCTAGGGTTCCAGGCTCCGGCTTAGGGCTCCGTTGCTAGGGTTCAGGGCCCCGTTCTAAGGTTTAGGGCTCAGGGTCTAGGGTTCCAGGCTCCGGCTTAGGGCTCCGTTGCTAGGGATCAGGGCCCCGTTCTAGGGTTTAGGGCTCAGGGTCTAGGGTTCCAGGCTCCGGCTTAGGGCTCCGTTGCTAGGGTTCAGGGCCCCGTTCTAAGGTTTAGGGCTCAGGGTCTAGGGTTCCAGGCTCCGTGTTAGGGCTTAGGGCTCCGTTGCTAGGGTTCAGGGCCCCATTCTAGGGTTTAGGGCTCAGAGTCTAGGGTTCCAGGCTCCGGCTTAGGGCTCCGTTGCTAGGGATCAGGGCCCCGTTCTAGGGTTTAGGGCTCAGGGTCTAGGGTTCCAGGCTCCGGCTTAGGGCTCCGTTGCTAGGGTTCAGGGCCCCTTTCGAAGGTTTAGGGCTCAGGGTCTAGGGTTCCAGGCTCCGGCTTAGGGCTTAGGGCTCCGTTGCTAGGGTTCAGGTCCCCGTTCTAGGGTTTAGGGCTCAGGGTCTAGGGTTCCAGGCTCCGGCTTAGGGCTCCGTTGCTAGGGTTCAGGGCCCCGTTCTAAGGTTTAGGGCTCAGGGTCTAGGGTTCCAGGCTCCGTGTTAGGGCTTAGGGCTCCGTTGCTAGGGTTCAGGGCCCCATTCTAGGGTTTAGGGCTCAGAGTCTAGGGTTCCAGGCTCCGGCTTAGGGCTCCGTTGCTAGGGATCAGGGCCCCGTTCTAGGGTTTAGGGCTCAGGGTCTAGGGTTCCAGGCTCCGGCTTAGGGCTCCGTTGCTAGGGTTCAGGGCCCCGTTCTAAGGTTTAGGGCTCAGGGTCTAGGGTTCCAGGCTCCGGCTTAGGGCTCCGTTGCTAGGGATCAGGGCCCCGTTCTAGGGTTTAGGGCTCAGGGTCTAGGGTTCCAGGCTCCGGCTTAGGGCTCCGTTGCTAGGGTTCAGGGCCCCGTTCTAAGGTTTAGGGCTCAGGGTCTAGGGTTCCAGGCTCCGTGTTAGGGCTTAGGGCTCCGTTGCTAGGGTTCAGGGCCCCATTCTAGGGTTTAGGGCTCAGGGTCTAGGGTTCCAGGCTCCGGCTTAGGGCTCCGTTGCTAGGGATCAGGGCCCCGTTCTAGGGTTTAGGGCTCAGGGTCTAGGGTTCCAGGCTCCGGCTTAGGGCTCCGTTGCTAGGGATCAGGGCCCCGTTCTAGGGTTTAGGGCTCAGGGTCTAGGGTTCCAGGCTCCGTGTTGGGGCTTAGGGCTCCGTTGCTAGGGTTCAGGGCCCCGTTCTAGGGTTTAGGGCTCAGGGTCTAGGGTTCCAGGCTCCGGCTTAGGGCTCCGTTGCTAGGGATCAGGGCCCCGTTCTAAGGTTTAGGGCTCAGGGTCTAGGGTTCCAGGCTCCGGCTTAGGGCTCCGTTGCTAGGGATCAGGGCCCCGTTCTAGGGTTTAGGGCTCAGGGTCTAGGGTTCCAGGCTCCGGCTTAGGGCTCCGTTGCTAGGGATCAGGGCCCCGTTCTAGGGTTTAGGGCTCAGGGTCTAGGGTTACAGGCTCCGGCTTAGGGCTCCGTTGCTAGGGATCAGGGCCCCGTTCTAGGGTTTAGGGCTCAGGGTCTAGGGTTCCAGGCTCCGGCTTAGGGCTCCGTTGCTAGGGATCAGGGCCCCGTTCTAGGGTTTAGGGCTCAGGGTCTAGGGTTCCAGGCTCCGGGTTAGGGCTCCGTTGCTAGGGATCAGGGCCCCGTTCTAGGGTTTAGGGCTCAGGGTCTAGGGTTCCAGGCTCCGGCTTAGGGCTCCGTTGCTAGGGTTCAGGGCCCCGTTCTAAGGTTTAGGGCTCAGGGTCTAGGGTTCCAGGCTCCGTGTTAGGGCTTAGGGCTCCGTTGCTAGGGTTCAGGGCCCCATTCTAGGGTTTAGGGCTCAGGGTCTAGGGTTCCAGGCTCCGGCTTAGGGCTCCGTTGCTAGGGTTCAGGGCCCCTTTCGAAGGTTTAGGGCTCAGGGTCTAGGGTTCCAGGCTCCGGGTTAGGGCTTCGGGCTCCGTTGCTAGGGTTCAGGGCCCCATTCTAGGGTTTAGGGCTCAGAGTCTAGGGTTCCAGGCTCCGGCTTAGGGCTCCGTTGCTAGGGATCAGGGCCCCGTTCTAGGGTTTAGGGCTCAGGGTCTAGGGTTCCAGGCTCCGGCTTAGGGCTCCGTTGCTAGGGTTCAGGGCCCCGTTCTAAGGTTTAGGGCTCAGGGTCTAGGGTTCCAGGCTCCGTGTTAGGGCTTAGGGCTCCGTTGCTAGGGTTCAGGGCCCCATTCTAGGGTTTAGGGCTCAGGGTCTAGGGTTCCAGGCTCCGGCTTAGGGCTCCGTTGCTAGGGTTCAGGGCCCCGTTCTAAGGTTTAGGGCTCAGGGTCTAGGGTTCCAGGCTCCGTGTTAGGGCTTAGGGCTCCGTTGCTAGGGTTCAGGGCCCCATTCTAGGGTTTAGGGCTCAGAGTCTAGGGTTCCAGGCTCCGGCTTAGGGCTCCGTTGCTAGGGATCAGGGCCCCGTTCTAGGGTTTAGGGCTCAGGGTCTAGGGTTCCAGGCTCCGGCTTAGGGCTCCGTTGCTAGGGTTCAGGGCCCCGTTCTAAGGTTTAGGGCTCAGGGTCTAGGGTTCCAGGCTCCGGCTTAGGGCTCCGTTGCTAGGGATCAGGGCCCCGTTCTAGGGTTTAGGGCTCAGGGTCTAGGGTTCCAGGCTCCGGCTTAGGGCTCCGTTGCTAGGGTTCAGGGCCCCGTTCTAAGGTTTAGGGCTCAGGGTCTAGGGTTCCAGGCTCCGTGTTAGGGCTTAGGGCTCCGTTGCTAGGGTTCAGGGCCCCATTCTAGGGTTTAGGGCTCAGAGTCTAGGGTTCCAGGCTCCGGCTTAGGGCTCCGTTGCTAGGGATCAGGGCCCCGTTCTAGGGTTTAGGGCTCAGGGTCTAGGGTTCCAGGCTCCGGCTTAGGGCTCCGTTGCTAGGGTTCAGGGCCCCTTTCGAAGGTTTAGGGCTCAGGGTCTAGGGTTCCAGGCTCCGGCTTAGGGCTTAGGGCTCCGTTGCTAGGGTTCAGGTCCCCGTTCTAGGGTTTAGGGCTCAGGGTCTAGGGTTCCAGGCTCCGGCTTAGGGCTCCGTTGCTAGGGTTCAGGGCCCCGTTCTAAGGTTTAGGGCTCAGGGTCTAGGGTTCCAGGCTCCGTGTTAGGGCTTAGGGCTCCGTTGCTAGGGTTCAGGGCCCCATTCTAGGGTTTAGGGCTCAGAGTCTAGGGTTCCAGGCTCCGGCTTAGGGCTCCGTTGCTAGGGATCAGGGCCCCGTTCTAGGGTTTAGGGCTCAGGGTCTAGGGTTCCAGGCTCCGGCTTAGGGCTCCGTTGCTAGGGTTCAGGGCCCCGTTCTAAGGTTTAGGGCTCAGGGTCTAGGGTTCCAGGCTCCGGCTTAGGGCTCCGTTGCTAGGGATCAGGGCCCCGTTCTAGGGTTTAGGGCTCAGGGTCTAGGGTTCCAGGCTCCGGGTTAGGGCTCCGTTGCTAGGGATCAGGGCCCCATTCTAGGGTTTAGGGCTCAGGGTCTAGGGTTCCAGGCTCCGGCTTAGGGCTCCGTTGCTAGGGTTCAGGGCCCCGTTCTAAGGTTTAGGGCTCAGGGTCTAGGGTTCCAGGCTCCGTGTTAGGGCTTAGGGCTCCGTTGCTAGGGTTCAGGGCCCCATTCTAGGGTTTAGGGCTCAGGGTCTAGGGTTCCAGGCTCCGGCTTAGGGCTCCGTTGCTAGGGTTCAGGGCCCCGTTCTAAGGTTTAGGGCTCAGGGTCTAGGGTTCCAGGCTCCGTGTTAGGGCTTAGGGCTCCGTTGCTAGGGTTCAGGGCCCCATTCTAGGGTTTAGGGCTCAGGGTCTAGGGTTCCAGGCTCCGGCTTAGGGCTCCGTTGCTAGGGATCAGGGCCCCGTTCTAGGGTTTAGGGCTCAGGGTCTAGGGTTCCAGGCTCCGGCTTAGGGCTCCGTTGCTAGGGTTCAGGGCCCCGTTCTAAGGTTTAGGGCTCAGGGTCTAGGGTTCCAGGCTCCGTGTTAGGGCTTAGGGCTCCGTTGCTAGGGTTCAGGGCCCCATTCTAGGGTTTAGGGCTCAGAGTCTAGGGTTCCAGGCTCCGGCTTAGGGCTCCGTTGCTAGGGATCAGGGCCCCGTTCTAGGGTTTAGGGCTCAGGGTCTAGGGTTCCAGGCTCCGGCTTAGGGCTCCGTTGCTAGGGTTCAGGGCCCCTTTCGAAGGTTTAGGGCTCAGGGTCTAGGGTTCCAGGCTCCGGCTTAGGGCTTAGGGCTCCGTTGCTAGGGTTCAGGTCCCCGTTCTAGGGTTTAGGGCTCAGGGTCTAGGGTTCCAGGCTCCGGCTTAGGGCTCCGTTGCTAGGGTTCAGGGCCCCGTTCTAAGGTTTAGGGCTCAGGGTCTAGGGTTCCAGGCTCCGTGTTAGGGCTTAGGGCTCCGTTGCTAGGGTTCAGGGCCCCATTCTAGGGTTTAGGGCTCAGAGTCTAGGGTTCCAGGCTCCGGCTTAGGGCTCCGTTGCTAGGGATCAGGGCCCCGTTCTAGGGTTTAGGGCTCAGGGTCTAGGGTTCCAGGCTCCGGCTTAGGGCTCCGTTGCTAGGGTTCAGGGCCCCGTTCTAAGGTTTAGGGCTCAGGGTCTAGGGTTCCAGGCTCCGGCTTAGGGCTCCGTTGCTAGGGATCAGGGCCCCGTTCTAGGGTTTAGGGCTCAGGGTCTAGGGTTCCAGGCTCCGGCTTAGGGCTCCGTTGCTAGGGTTCAGGGCCCCGTTCTAAGGTTTAGGGCTCAGGGTCTAGGGTTCCAGGCTCCGTGTTAGGGCTTAGGGCTCCGTTGCTAGGGTTCAGGGCCCCATTCTAGGGTTTAGGGCTCAGAGTCTAGGGTTCCAGGCTCCGGCTTAGGGCTCCGTTGCTAGGGATCAGGGCCCCGTTCTAGGGTTTAGGGCTCAGGGTCTAGGGTTCCAGGCTCCGGCTTAGGGCTCCGTTGCTAGGGTTCAGGGCCCCTTTCGAAGGTTTAGGGCTCAGGGTCTAGGGTTCCAGGCTCCGGCTTAGGGCTTAGGGCTCCGTTGCTAGGGTTCAGGTCCCCGTTCTAGGGTTTAGGGCTCAGGGTCTAGGGTTCCAGGCTCCGGCTTAGGGCTCCGTTGCTAGGGTTCAGGGCCCCGTTCTAAGGTTTAGGGCTCAGGGTCTAGGGTTCCAGGCTCCGTGTTAGGGCTTAGGGCTCCGTTGCTAGGGTTCAGGGCCCCATTCTAGGGTTTAGGGCTCAGAGTCTAGGGTTCCAGGCTCCGGCTTAGGGCTCCGTTGCTAGGGATCAGGGCCCCGTTCTAAGGTTTAGGGCTCAGGGTCTAGGGTTCCAGGCTCCGTGTTAGGGCTTAGGGCTCCGTTGCTAGGGTTCAGGGCCCCATTCTAGGGTTTAGGGCTCAGAGTCTAGGGTTCCAGGCTCCGGCTTAGGGCTCCGTTGCTAGGGATCAGGGCCCCGTTCTAGGGTTTAGGGCTCAGGGTCTAGGGTTCCAGGCTCCGGCTTAGGGCTCCGTTGCTAGGGTTCAGGGCCCCTTTCGAAGGTTTAGGGCTCAGGGTCTAGGGTTCCAGGCTCCGGCTTAGGGCTTAGGGCTCCGTTGCTAGGGTTCAGGTCCCCGTTCTAGGGTTTAGGGCTCAGGGTCTAGGGTTCCAGGCTCCGGCTTAGGGCTCCGTTGCTAGGGTTCAGGGCCCCGTTCTAAGGTTTAGGGCTCAGGGTCTAGGGTTCCAGGCTCCGTGTTAGGGCTCCGTTGCTAGGGATCAGGGCCCCGTTCTAGGGTTTAGGGCTCAGGGTCTAGGGTTCCAGGCTCCGGCTTAGGGCTCCGTTGCTAGGGTTCAGGGCCCCGTTCTAAGGTTTAGGGCTCAGGGTCTAGGGTTCCAGGCTCCGTGTTAGGGCTTAGGGCTCCGTTGCTAGGGTTCAGGGCCCCATTCTAGGGTTTAGGGCTCAGGGTCTAGGGTTCCAGGCTCCGGCTTAGGGCTCCGTTGCTAGGGATCAGGGCCCCTTTCGAAGGTTTAGGGCTCAGGGTCTAGGGTTCCAGGCTCCGGCTTAGGGCTCCGTTGCTAGGGTTCAGGGCCCCTTTCGAAGGTTTAGGGCTCAGGGTCTAGGGTTCCAGGCTCCGGCTTAGGGCTTAGGGCTCCGTTGCTAGGGTTCAGGTCCCCGTTCTAGGGTTTAGGGCTCAGGGTCTAGGGTTCCAGGCTCCGGCTTAGGGCTCCGTTGCTAGGGTTCAGGGCCCCGTTCTAAGGTTTAGGGCTCAGGGTCTAGGGTTCCAGGCTCCGTGTTAGGGCTTAGGGCTCCGTTGCTAGGGTTCAGGGCCCCATTCTAGGGTTTAGGGCTCAGAGTCTAGGGTTACAGGCTCCGGCTTAGGGCTCCGTTGCTAGGGATCAGGGCCCCGTTCTAGGGTTTAGGGCTCAGGGTCTAGGGTTCCAGGCTCCGGCTTAGGGCTCCGTTGCTAGGGTTCAGGGCCCCGTTCTAAGGTTTAGGGCTCAGGGTCTAGGGTTCCAGGCTCCGGCTTAGGGCTCCGTTGCTAGGGATCAGGGCCCCGTTCTAGGGTTTAGGGCTCAGGGTCTAGGGTTCCAGGCTCCGGGTTAGGGCTCCGTTGCTAGGGATCAGGGCCCCATTCTAGGGTTTAGGGCTCAGGGTCTAGGGTTCCAGGCTCCGGCTTAGGGCTCCGTTGCTAGGGTTCAGGGCCCCGTTCTAAGGTTTAGGGCTCAGGGTCTAGGGTTCCAGGCTCCGGGTTAGGGCTTAGGGCTCCGTTGCTAGGGTTCAGGGCCCCATTCTAGGGTTTAGGGCTCAGAGTCTAGGGTTCCAGGCTCCGGCTTAGGGCTCCGTTGCTAGGGATCAGGGCCCCGTTCTAGGGTTTAGGGCTCAGGGTCTAGGGTTCCAGGCTCCGTGTTGGGGCTTAGGGCTCCGTTGCTAGGGTTCAGGTCCCCGTTCTAGGGTTTAGGGCTCAGGGTCTAGGGTTCCAGGCTCCGGCTTAGGGCTCCGTTGCTAGGGTTCAGGGCCCCGTTCTAAGGTTTAGGGCTCAGGGTCTAGGGTTCCAGGCTCCGTGTTAGGGCTTAGGGCTCCGTTGCTAGGGTTCAGGGCCCCATTCTAGGGTTTAGGGCTCAGAGTCTAGGGTTCCAGGCTCCGGCTTAGGGCTCCGTTGCTAGGGATCAGGGCCCCGTTCTAAGGTTTAGGGCTCAGGGTCTAGGGTTCCAGGCTCCGTGTTAGGGCTTAGGGCTCCGTTGCTAGGGTTCAGGGCCCCATTCTAGGGTTTAGGGCTCAGGGTCTAGGGTTCCAGGCTCCGGCTTAGGGCTCCGTTGCTAGGGTTCAGGGCCCCGTTCTAAGGTTTAGGGCTCAGGGTCTAGGGTTCCAGGCTCCGGCTTAGGGCTCCGTTGCTAGGGTTCAGGGCCCCGTTCTAAGGTTTAGGGCTCAGGGTCTAGGGTTACAGGCTCCGGCTTAGGGCTTAGGGCTCCGTTGCTAGGGTTCAGGTCCCCGTTCTAGGGTTTAGGGCTCAGGGTCTAGGGTTCCAGGCTCCGGGTTAGGGCTTAGGGCTCCGTTGCTAGGGTTCAGGGCCCCATTCTAGGGTTTAGGGCTCAGGGTCTAGGGTTCCAGGCTCCGGGTTGGGGCTTAGGGCTCCGTTGCTAGGGTTCAGGGCCCCGTTCTAGGGTTTAGGGCTCAGGGTCTAGGGTTCCAGGCTCCGTGTTAGGGCTTAGGGCTCCGTTGCTAGGGTTCAGGGCCCCATTCTAGGGTTTAGGGCTCAGGGTCTAGGGTTCCAGGCTCCGGCTTAGGGCTCCGTTGCTAGGGTTCAGGGCCCCGTTCTAAGGTTTAGGGCTCAGGGTCTAGGGTTCCAGGCTCCGGCTTAGGGCTCCGTTGCTAGGGATCAGGGCCCCGTTCTAGGGTTTAGGGCTCAGGGTCTAGGGTTCCAGGCTCCGGCTTAGGGCTCCGTTGCTAGGGTTCAGGGCCCCGTTCTAAGGTTTAGGGCTCAGGGTCTAGGGTTCCAGGCTCCGTGTTAGGGCTTAGGGCTCCGTTGCTAGGGTTCAGGGCCCCATTCTAGGGTTTAGGGCTCAGGGTCTAGGGTTCCAGGCTCCGGCTTAGGGCTCCGTTGCTAGGGTTCAGGGCCCCGTTCTAAGGTTTAGGGCTCAGGGTCTAGGGTTCCAGGCTCCGGCTTAGGGCTCCGTTGCTAGGGATCAGGGCCCCGTTCTAGGGTTTAGGGCTCAGGGTCTAGGGTTCCAGGCTCCGGCTTAGGGCTCCGTTGCTAGGGTTCAGGGCCCCGTTCTAAGGTTTAGGGCTCAGGGTCTAGGGTTCCAGGCTCCGTGTTAGGGCTTAGGGCTCCGTTGCTAGGGTTCAGGGCCCCATTCTAGGGTTTAGGGCTCAGAGTCTAGGGTTCCAGGCTCCGGCTTAGGGCTCCGTTGCTAGGGATCAGGGCCCCGTTCTAGGGTTTAGGGCTCAGGGTCTAGGGTTCCAGGCTCCGTGTTAGGGCTTAGGGCTCCGTTGCTAGGGTTCAGGGCCCCATTCTAGGGTTTAGGGCTCAGGGTCTAGGGTTCCAGGCTCCGGCTTAGGGCTCCGTTGCTAGGGATCAGGGCCCCGTTCTAGGGTTTAGGGCTCAGGGTCTAGGTTTCCAGGCTCCGGCTTAGGGCTCCGTTGCTAGGGTTCAGGGCCCCGTTCTAAGGTTTAGGGCTCAGGGTCTAGGGTTCCAGGCTCCGTGTTAGGGCTTAGGGCTCCGTTGCTAGGGTTCAGGGCCCCATTCTAGGGTTTAGGGCTCAGGGTCTAGGGTTCCAGGCTCCGGCTTAGGGCTCCGTTGCTAGGGATCAGGGCCCCGTTCTAGGGTTTAGGGCTCAGGGTCTAGGGTTCCAGGCTCCGTGTTAGGGCTCCGTTGCTAGGGTTCAGGGCCCCTTTCGAAGGTTTAGGGCTCAGGGTCTAGGGTTCCAGGCTCCGGCTTAGGGCTTAGGGCTCCGTTGCTAGGGTTCAGGGCCCCATTCTAGGGTTTAGGGCTCAGGGTCTAGGGTTCCAGGCTCCGGCTTAGGGCTCCGTTGCTAGGGTTCAGGGCCCCGTTCTAAGGTTTAGGGCTCAGGGTCTAGGGTTCCAGGCTCCGGCTTAGGGCTCCGTTGCTAGGGATCAGGGCCCCGTTCTAGGGTTTAGGGCTCAGGGTCTAGGGTTCCAGGCTCCGGCTTAGGGCTCCGTTGCTAGGGTTCAGGGCCCCGTTCTAAGGTTTAGGGCTCAGGGTCTAGGGTTCCAGGCTCCGTGTTAGGGCTTAGGGCTCCGTTGCTAGGGTTCAGGGCCCCATTCTAGGGTTTAGGGCTCAGAGTCTAGGGTTCCAGGCTCCGGCTTAGGGCTCCGTTGCTAGGGATCAGGGCCCCGTTCTAGGGTTTAGGGCTCAGGGTCTAGGGTTCCAGGCTCCGGCTTAGGGCTCCGTTGCTAGGGTTCAGGGCCCCTTTCGAAGGTTTAGGGCTCAGGGTCTAGGGTTCCAGGCTCCGGCTTAGGGCTTAGGGCTCCGTTGCTAGGGTTCAGGTCCCCGTTCTAGGGTTTAGGGCTCAGGGTCTAGGGTTCCAGGCTCCGGCTTAGGGCTCCGTTGCTAGGGTTCAGGGCCCCGTTCTAAGGTTTAGGGCTCAGGGTCTAGGGTTCCAGGCTCCGTGTTAGGGCTTAGGGCTCCGTTGCTAGGGTTCAGGGCCCCATTCTAGGGTTTAGGGCTCAGAGTCTAGGGTTCCAGGCTCCGGCTTAGGGCTCCGTTGCTAGGGATCAGGGCCCCGTTCTAGGGTTTAGGGCTCAGGGTCTAGGGTTCCAGGCTCCGGCTTAGGGCTCCGTTGCTAGGGTTCAGGGCCCCGTTCTAAGGTTTAGGGCTCAGGGTCTAGGGTTCCAGGCTCCGGCTTAGGGCTCCGTTGCTAGGGATCAGGGCCCCGTTCTAGGGTTTAGGGCTCAGGGTCTAGGGTTCCAGGCTCCGGGTTAGGGCTCCGTTGCTAGGGATCAGGGCCCCATTCTAGGGTTTAGGGCTCAGGGTCTAGGGTTCCAGGCTCCGGCTTAGGGCTCCGTTGCTAGGGTTCAGGGCCCCGTTCTAAGGTTTAGGGCTCAGGGTCTAGGGTTCCAGGCTCCGTGTTAGGGCTTAGGGCTCCGTTGCTAGGGTTCAGGGCCCCATTCTAGGGTTTAGGGCTCAGGGTCTAGGGTTCCAGGCTCCGGCTTAGGGCTCCGTTGCTAGGGTTCAGGGCCCCGTTCTAAGGTTTAGGGCTCAGGGTCTAGGGTTCCAGGCTCCGTGTTAGGGCTTAGGGCTCCGTTGCTAGGGTTCAGGGCCCCATTCTAGGGTTTAGGGCTCAGGGTCTAGGGTTCCAGGCTCCGGCTTAGGGCTCCGTTGCTAGGGATCAGGGCCCCGTTCTAGGGTTTAGGGCTCAGGGTCTAGGGTTCCAGGCTCCGGCTTAGGGCTCCGTTGCTAGGGATCAGGGCCCCGTTCTAGGGTTTAGGGCTCAGGGTCTAGGGTTCCAGGCTCCGGCTTAGGGCTCCGTTGCTAGGGTTCAGGGCCCCTTTCGAAGGTTTAGGGCTCAGGGTCTAGGGTTCCAGGCTCCGGCTTAGGGCTTAGGGCTCCGTTGCTAGGGTTCAGGTCCCCGTTCTAGGGTTTAGGGCTCAGGGTCTAGGGTTCCAGGCTCCGGCTTAGGGCTCCGTTGCTAGGGTTCAGGGCCCCGTTCTAAGGTTTAGGGCTCAGGGTCTAGGGTTCCAGGCTCCGTGTTAGGGCTCCGTTGCTAGGGATCAGGGCCCCGTTCTAGGGTTTAGGGCTCAGGGTCTAGGGTTCCAGGCTCCGGCTTAGGGCTCCGTTGCTAGGGTTCAGGGCCCCGTTCTAAGGTTTAGGGCTCAGGGTCTAGGGTTCCAGGCTCCGTGTTAGGGCTTAGGGCTCCGTTGCTAGGGTTCAGGGCCCCATTCTAGGGTTTAGGGCTCAGGGTCTAGGGTTCCAGGCTCCGGCTTAGGGCTCCGTTGCTAGGGATCAGGGCCCCGTTCTAGGGTTTAGGGCTCAGGGTCTAGGGTTCCAGGCTCCGGCTTAGGGCTCCGTTGCTAGGGATCAGGGCCCCGTTCTAAGGTTTAGGGCTCAGGGTCTAGGGTTCCAGGCTCCGGCTTAGGGCTCCGTTGCTAGGGTTCAGGGCCCCGTTCTAAGGTTTAGGGCTCAGGGTCTAGGGTTCCAGGCTCCGTGTTAGGGCTTAGGGCTCCGTTGCTAGGGTTCAGGGCCCCATTCTAGGGTTTAGGGCTCAGGGTCTAGGGTTCCAGGCTCCGTGTTAGGGCTTAGGGCTCCGTTGCTAGGGTTCAGGGCCCCGTTCTAGGGTTTAGGGCTCAGGGTCTAGGGTTCCAGGCTCCGGCTTAGGGCTCCGTTGCTAGGGATCAGGGCCCCGTTCTAGGGTTTAGGGCTCAGGGTCTAGGGTTCCAGGCTCCGGCTTAGGGCTCCGTTGCTAGGGTTCAGGGCCCCTTTCGAAGGTTTAGGGCTCAGGGTCTAGGGTTCCAGGCTCCGGGTTAGGGCTTCGGGCTCCGTTGCTAGGGTTCAGGGCCCCGTTCTAGGGTTTAGGGCTCAGGGTCTAGGGTTCCAGGCTCCGGCTTAGGGCTCCGTTGCTAGGGTTCAGGGCCCCGTTCTAAGGTTTAGGGCTCAGGGTCTAGGGTTCCAGGCTCCGGCTTAGGGCTTAGGGCTCCGTTGCTAGGGTTCAGGGCCCCATTCTAGGGTTTAGGGCTCAGAGTCTAGGGTTCCAGGCTCCGGCTTAGGGCTCCGTTGCTAGGGATCAGGGCCCCGTTCTAGGGTTTAGGGCTCAGGGTCTAGGGTTCCAGGCTCCGGCTTAGGGCTCCGTTGCTAGGGTTCAGGGCCCCGTTCTAAGGTTTAGGGCTCAGGGTCTAGGGTTCCAGGCTCCGGGTTAGGGCTTAGGGCTCCGTTGCTAGGGTTCAGGGCCCCATTCTAGGGTTTAGGGCTCAGGGTCTAGGGTTCCAGGCTCCGGCTTAGGGCTCCGTTGCTAGGGATCAGGGCCCAGTTCTAGGGTTTAGGGCTCAGGGTCTAGGGTTCCAGGCTCCGGGTTAGGGCTCCGTTGCTAGGGATCAGGGCCCCGTTCTAGGGTTTAGGGCTCAGGGTCTAGGGTTCCAGGCTCCGGCTTAGGGCTCCGTTGCTAGGGTTCAGGGCCCCGTTCTAAGGTTTAGGGCTCAGGGTCTAGGGTTCCAGGCTCCGTGTTAGGGCTTAGGGCTCCGTTGCTAGGGTTCAGGGCCCCATTCTAGGGTTTAGGGCTCAGGGTCTAGGGTTCCAGGCTCCGGCTTAGGGCTCCGTTGCTAGGGATCAGGGCCCCGTTCTAGGGTTTAGGGCTCAGGGTCTAGGGTTCCAGGCTCCGGCTTAGGGCTCCGTTGCTAGGGTTCAGGGCCCCGTTCTAAGGTTTAGGGCTCAGGGTCTAGGGTTCCAGGCTCCGTGTTAGGGCTTAGGGCTCCGTTGCTAGGGTTCAGGGCCCCATTCTAGGGTTTAGGGCTCAGGGTCTAGGGTTCCAGGCTCCGGCTTAGGGCTCCGTTGCTAGGGATCAGGGCCCCGTTCTAGGGTTTAGGGCTCAGGGTCTAGGGTTCCAGGCTCCGGGTTAGGGCTCCGTTGCTAGGGATCAGGGCCCCGTTCTAGGGTTTAGGGCTCAGGGTCTAGGGTTCCAGGCTCCGGCTTAGGGCTCCGTTGCTAGGGTTCAGGGCCCCGTTCTAAGGTTTAGGGCTCAGGGTCTAGGGTTCCAGGCTCCGGGTTAGGGCTCCGTTGCTAGGGATCAGGGCCCCGTTCTAAGGTTTAGGGCTCAGGGTCTAGGGTTCCAGGCTCCGTGTTAGGGCTTAGGGCTCCGTTGCTAGGGTTCAGGGCCCCATTCTAGGGTTTAGGGCTCAGGGTCTAGGGTTCCAGGCTCCGGCTTAGGGCTCCGTTGCTAGGGATCAGGGCCCCGTTCTAGGGTTTAGGGCTCAGGGTCTAGGGTTCCAGGCTCCGGCTTAGGGCTCCGTTGCTAGGGTTCAGGGCCCCTTTCGAAGGTTTAGGGCTCAGGGTCTAGGGTTCCAGGCTCCGGGTTAGGGCTTCGGGCTCCGTTGCTAGGGTTCAGGGCCCCGTTCTAGGGTTTAGGGCTCAGGGTCTAGGGTTCCAGGCTCCGGGTTGGGGCTTAGGGCTCCGTTGCTAGGGTTCAGGGCCCCGTTCTAGGGTTTAGGGCTCAGGGTCTAGGGTTCCAGGCTCCGGGTTAGGGCTTAGGGCTCCGTTGCTAGGGTTCAGGGCCCCATTCTAGGGTTTAGGGCTCAGGGTCTAGGGTTCCAGGCTCCGGCTTAGGGCTCCGTTGCTAGGGTTCAGGGCCCCGTTCTAAGGTTTAGGGCTCAGGGTCTAGGGTTCCAGGCTCCGGGTTAGGGCTTAGGGCTCCGTTGCTAGGGTTCAGGGCCCCATTCTAGGGTTTAGGGCTCAGGGTCTAGGGTTCCAGGCTCCGGCTTAGGGCTCCGTTGCTAGGGATCAGGGCCCAGTTCTAGGGTTTAGGGCTCAGGGTCTAGGGTTCCAGGCTCCGGGTTAGGGCTCCGTTGCTAGGGATCAGGGCCCCGTTCTAGGGTTTAGGGCTCAGGGTCTAGGGTTCCAGGCTCCGGCTTAGGGCTCCGTTGCTAGGGTTCAGGGCCCCGTTCTAAGGTTTAGGGCTCAGGGTCTAGGGTTCCAGGCTCCGTGTTAGGGCTTAGGGCTCCGTTGCTAGGGTTCAGGGCCCCATTCTAGGGTTTAGGGCTCAGGGTCTAGGGTTCCAGGCTCCGGCTTAGGGCTCCGTTGCTAGGGATCAGGGCCCCGTTCTAGGGTTTAGGGCTCAGGGTCTAGGGTTCCAGGCTCCGGCTTAGGGCTCCGTTGCTAGGGTTCAGGGCCCCGTTCTAAGGTTTAGGGCTCAGGGTCTAGGGTTCCAGGCTCCGTGTTAGGGCTTAGGGCTCCGTTGCTAGGGTTCAGGGCCCCATTCTAGGGTTTAGGGCTCAGGGTCTAGGGTTCCAGGCTCCGGCTTAGGGCTCCGTTGCTAGGGATCAGGGCCCCGTTCTAGGGTTTAGGGCTCAGGGTCTAGGGTTCCAGGCTCCGGCTTAGGGCTCCGTTGCTAGGGATCAGGGCCCCGTTCTAGGGTTTAGGGCTCAGGGTCTAGGGTTCCAGGCTCCGTGTTGGGGCTTAGGGCTCCGTTGCTAGGGTTCAGGGCCCCGTTCTAGGGTTTAGGGCTCAGGGTCTAGGGTTCCAGGCTCCGGCTTAGGGCTCCGTTGCTAGGGATCAGGGCCCCGTTCTAAGGTTTAGGGCTCAGGGTCTAGGGTTCCAGGCTCCGTGTTAGGGCTTAGGGCTCCGTTGCTAGGGTTCAGGGCCCCATTCTAGGGTTTAGGGCTCAGAGTCTAGGGTTCCAGGCTCCGGCTTAGGGCTCCGTTGCTAGGGTTCAGGGCCCCTTTCGAAGGTTTAGGGCTCAGGGTCTAGGGTTCCAGGCTCCGGGTTAGGGCTTCGGGCTCCGTTGCTAGGGTTCAGGGCCCCATTCTAGGGTTTAGGGCTCAGGGTCTAGGGTTCCAGGCTCCGGCTTAGGGCTCCGTTGCTAGGGATCAGGGCCCCGTTCTAGGGTTTAGGGCTCAGGGTCTAGGGTTCCAGGCTCCGGCTTAGGGCTCCGTTGCTAGGGATCAGGGCCCCGTTCTAGGGTTTAGGGCTCAGGGTCTAGGGTTACAGGCTCCGGCTTAGGGCTCCGTTGCTAGGGTTCAGGGCCCCGTTCTAAGGTTTAGGGCTCAGGGTCTAGGGTTCCAGGCTCCGTGTTAGGGCTTAGGGCTCCGTTGCTAGGGTTCAGGGCCCCATTCTAGGGTTTAGGGCTCAGGGTCTAGGGTTCCAGGCTCCGGCTTAGGGCTCCGTTGCTAGGGTTCAGGGCCCCTTTCGAAGGTTTAGGGCTCAGGGTCTAGGGTTCCAGGCTCCGGCTTAGGGCTCCGTTGCTAGGGTTCAGGGCCCCGTTCTAAGGTTTAGGGCTCAGGGTCTAGGGTTACAGGCTCCGGCTTAGGGCTTAGGGCTCCGTTGCTAGGGTTCAGGGCCCCATTCTAGGGTTTAGGGCTCAGGGTCTAGGGTTCCAGGCTCCGGCTTAGGGCTCCGTTGCTAGGGATCAGGGCCCCGTTCTAGGGTTTAGGGCTCAGGGTCTAGGGTTCCAGGCTCCGGCTTAGGGCTCCGTTGCTAGGGATCAGGGCCCCGTTCTAGGGTTTAGGGCTCAGGGTCTAGGGTTACAGGCTCCGGCTTAGGGCTCCGTTGCTAGGGTTCAGGGCCCCGTTCTAAGGTTTAGGGCTCAGGGTCTAGGGTTCCAGGCTCCGGCTTAGGGCTCCGTTGCTAGGGTTCAGGGCCCCGTTCTAAGGTTTAGGGCTCAGGGTCTAGGGTTCCAGGCTCCGGGTTAGGGCTTAGGGCTCCGTTGCTAGGGTTCAGGGCCCCATTCTAGGGTTTAGGGCTCAGGGTCTAGGGTTCCAGGCTCCGGCTTAGGGCTCCGTTGCTAGGGTTCAGGGCCCCGTTCTAAGGTTTAGGGCTCAGGGTCTAGGGTTCCAGGCTCCGTGTTAGGGCTTAGGGCTCCGTTGCTAGGGTTCAGGGCCCCATTCTAGGGTTTAGGGCTCAGGGTCTAGGGTTCCAGGCTCCGGCTTAGGGCTCCGTTGCTAGGGTTCAGGGCCCCGTTCTAAGGTTTAGGGCTCAGGGTCTAGGGTTCCAGGCTCCGGGTTAGGGCTTAGGGCTCCGTTGCTAGGGTTCAGGGCCCCATTCTAGGGTTTAGGGCTCAGAGTCTAGGGTTCCAGGCTCCGGCTTAGGGCTCCGTTGCTAGGGATCAGGGCCCCGTTCTAGGGTTTAGGGCTCAGGGTCTAGGGTTCCAGGCTCCGGCTTAGGGCTCCGTTGCTAGGGTTCAGGGCCCCGTTCTAAGGTTTAGGGCTCAGGGTCTAGGGTTCCAGGCTCCGTGTTAGGGCTTAGGGCTCCGTTGCTAGGGTTCAGGGCCCCATTCTAGGGTTTAGGGCTCAGGGTCTAGGGTTCCAGGCTCCGGGTTGGGGCTTAGGGCTCCGTTGCTAGGGTTCAGGGCCCCGTTCTAGGGTTTAGGGCTCAGGGTCTAGGGTTCCAGGCTCCGTGTTGGGGCTTAGGGCTCCGTTGCTAGGGTTCAGGGCCCCGTTCTAGGGTTTAGGGCTCAGGGTCTAGGGTTCCAGGCTCCGGCTTAGGGCTCCGTTGCTAGGGTTCAGGGCCCCGTTCTAAGGTTTAGGGCTCAGGGTCTAGGGTTCCAGGCTCCGTGTTAGGGCTTAGGGCTCCGTTGCTAGGGTTCAGGGCCCCATTCTAGGGTTTAGGGCTCAGGGTCTAGGGTTCCAGGCTCCGGCTTAGGGCTCCGTTGCTAGGGATCAGGGCCCCGTTCTAGGGTTTAGGGCTCAGGGTCTAGGGTTCCAGGCTCCGGCTTAGGGCTCCGTTGCTAGGGTTCAGGGCCCCGTTCTAAGGTTTAGGGCTCAGGGTCTAGGGTTCCAGGCTCCGTGTTAGGGCTTAGGGCTCCGTTGCTAGGGTTCAGGGCCCCATTCTAGGGTTTAGGGCTCAGGGTCTAGGGTTCCAGGCTCCGGCTTAGGGCTCCGTTGCTAGGGATCAGGGCCCCGTTCTAGGGTTTAGGGCTCAGGGTCTAGGGTTCCAGGCTCCGGCTTAGGGCTCCGTTGCTAGGGATCAGGGCCCCGTTCTAGGGTTTAGGGCTCAGGGTCTAGGGTTCCAGGCTCCGTGTTGGGGCTTAGGGCTCCGTTGCTAGGGTTCAGGGCCCCGTTCTAGGGTTTAGGGCTCAGGGTCTAGGGTTCCAGGCTCCGGCTTAGGGCTCCGTTGCTAGGGATCAGGGCCCCGTTCTAAGGTTTAGGGCTCAGGGTCTAGGGTTCCAGGCTCCGTGTTAGGGCTTAGGGCTCCGTTGCTAGGGTTCAGGGCCCCATTCTAGGGTTTAGGGCTCAGAGTCTAGGGTTCCAGGCTCCGGCTTAGGGCTCCGTTGCTAGGGTTCAGGGCCCCTTTCGAAGGTTTAGGGCTCAGGGTCTAGGGTTCCAGGCTCCGGGTTAGGGCTTCGGGCTCCGTTGCTAGGGTTCAGGGCCCCATTCTAGGGTTTAGGGCTCAGGGTCTAGGGTTCCAGGCTCCGGCTTAGGGCTCCGTTGCTAGGGATCAGGGCCCCGTTCTAGGGTTTAGGGCTCAGGGTCTAGGGTTCCAGGCTCCGGCTTAGGGCTCCGTTGCTAGGGATCAGGGCCCCGTTCTAGGGTTTAGGGCTCAGGGTCTAGGGTTACAGGCTCCGGCTTAGGGCTCCGTTGCTAGGGTTCAGGGCCCCGTTCTAAGGTTTAGGGCTCAGGGTCTAGGGTTCCAGGCTCCGTGTTAGGGCTTAGGGCTCCGTTGCTAGGGTTCAGGGCCCCATTCTAGGGTTTAGGGCTCAGGGTCTAGGGTTCCAGGCTCCGGCTTAGGGCTCCGTTGCTAGGGTTCAGGGCCCCTTTCGAAGGTTTAGGGCTCAGGGTCTAGGGTTCCAGGCTCCGGCTTAGGGCTCCGTTGCTAGGGTTCAGGGCCCCGTTCTAAGGTTTAGGGCTCAGGGTCTAGGGTTACAGGCTCCGGCTTAGGGCTTAGGGCTCCGTTGCTAGGGTTCAGGGCCCCATTCTAGGGTTTAGGGCTCAGGGTCTAGGGTTCCAGGCTCCGGCTTAGGGCTCCGTTGCTAGGGATCAGGGCCCCGTTCTAGGGTTTAGGGCTCAGGGTCTAGGGTTCCAGGCTCCGGCTTAGGGCTCCGTTGCTAGGGATCAGGGCCCCGTTCTAGGGTTTAGGGCTCAGGGTCTAGGGTTACAGGCTCCGGCTTAGGGCTCCGTTGCTAGGGTTCAGGGCCCCGTTCTAAGGTTTAGGGCTCAGGGTCTAGGGTTCCAGGCTCCGGCTTAGGGCTCCGTTGCTAGGGTTCAGGGCCCCGTTCTAAGGTTTAGGGCTCAGGGTCTAGGGTTCCAGGCTCCGGGTTAGGGCTTAGGGCTCCGTTGCTAGGGTTCAGGGCCCCATTCTAGGGTTTAGGGCTCAGGGTCTAGGGTTCCAGGCTCCGGCTTAGGGCTCCGTTGCTAGGGTTCAGGGCCCCGTTCTAAGGTTTAGGGCTCAGGGTCTAGGGTTCCAGGCTCCGTGTTAGGGCTTAGGGCTCCGTTGCTAGGGTTCAGGGCCCCATTCTAGGGTTTAGGGCTCAGGGTCTAGGGTTCCAGGCTCCGGCTTAGGGCTCCGTTGCTAGGGTTCAGGGCCCCGTTCTAAGGTTTAGGGCTCAGGGTCTAGGGTTCCAGGCTCCGGGTTAGGGCTTAGGGCTCCGTTGCTAGGGTTCAGGGCCCCATTCTAGGGTTTAGGGCTCAGAGTCTAGGGTTCCAGGCTCCGGCTTAGGGCTCCGTTGCTAGGGATCAGGGCCCCGTTCTAGGGTTTAGGGCTCAGGGTCTAGGGTTCCAGGCTCCGGCTTAGGGCTCCGTTGCTAGGGTTCAGGGCCCCGTTCTAAGGTTTAGGGCTCAGGGTCTAGGGTTCCAGGCTCCGTGTTAGGGCTTAGGGCTCCGTTGCTAGGGTTCAGGGCCCCATTCTAGGGTTTAGGGCTCAGGGTCTAGGGTTCCAGGCTCCGGGTTGGGGCTTAGGGCTCCGTTGCTAGGGTTCAGGGCCCCATTCTAGGGTTTAGGGCTCAGGGTCTAGGGTTCCAGGCTCCGGCTTAGGGCTCCGTTGCTAGGGATCAGGGCCCCGTTCTAGGGTTTAGGGCTCAGGGTCTAGGGTTCCAGGCTCCGTGTTAGGGCTCCGTTGCTAGGGTTCAGGGCCCCTTTCGAAGGTTTAGGGCTCAGGGTCTAGGGTTCCAGGCTCCGGCTTAGGGCTTAGGGCTCCGTTGCTAGGGTTCAGGTCCCCGTTCTAGGGTTTAGGGCTCAGGGTCTAGGGTTCCAGGCTCCGGCTTAGGGCTCCGTTGCTAGGGTTCAGGGCCCCGTTCTAAGGTTTAGGGCTCAGGGTCTAGGGTTCCAGGCTCCGGGTTAGGGCTCCGTTGCTAGGGATCAGGGCCCCGTTCTAAGGTTTAGGGCTCAGGGTCTAGGGTTCCAGGCTCCGTGTTAGGGCTTAGGGCTCCGTTGCTAGGGTTCAGGGCCCCATTCTAGGGTTTAGGGCTCAGGGTCTAGGGTTCCAGGCTCCGGCTTAGGGCTCCGTTGCTAGGGATCAGGGCCCCGTTCTAGGGTTTAGGGCTCAGGGTCTAGGGTTCCAGGCTCCGTGTTAGGGCTCCGTTGCTAGGGTTCAGGGCCCCTTTCGAAGGTTTAGGGCTCAGGGTCTAGGGTTCCAGGCTCCGGCTTAGGGCTTAGGGCTCCGTTGCTAGGGTTCAGGGCCCCATTCTAGGGTTTAGGGCTCAGGGTCTAGGGTTCCAGGCTCCGGCTTAGGGCTCCGTTGCTAGGGTTCAGGGCCCCGTTCTAAGGTTTAGGGCTCAGGGTCTAGGGTTACAGGCTCCGGCTTAGGGCTTAGGGCTCCGTTGCTAGGGTTCAGGGCCCCATTCTAGGGTTTAGGGCTCAGGGTCTAGGGTTCCAGGCTCCGGCTTAGGGCTCCGTTGCTAGGGATCAGGGCCCCGTTCTAGGGTTTAGGGCTCAGGGTCTAGGGTTCCAGGCTCCGGCTTAGGGCTCCGTTGCTAGGGATCAGGGCCCCGTTCTAGGGTTTAGGGCTCAGGGTCTAGGGTTACAGGCTCCGGCTTAGGGCTCCGTTGCTAGGGTTCAGGGCCCCGTTCTAAGGTTTAGGGCTCAGGGTCTAGGGTTCCAGGCTCCGGCTTAGGGCTCCGTTGCTAGGGTTCAGGGCCCCGTTCTAAGGTTTAGGGCTCAGGGTCTAGGGTTCCAGGCTCCGGGTTAGGGCTTAGGGCTCCGTTGCTAGGGTTCAGGGCCCCATTCTAGGGTTTAGGGCTCAGGGTCTAGGGTTCCAGGCTCCGGCTTAGGGCTCCGTTGCTAGGGTTCAGGGCCCCGTTCTAAGGTTTAGGGCTCAGGGTCTAGGGTTCCAGGCTCCGTGTTAGGGCTTAGGGCTCCGTTGCTAGGGTTCAGGGCCCCATTCTAGGGTTTAGGGCTCAGGGTCTAGGGTTCCAGGCTCCGGCTTAGGGCTCCGTTGCTAGGGTTCAGGGCCCCGTTCTAAGGTTTAGGGCTCAGGGTCTAGGGTTCCAGGCTCCGGGTTAGGGCTTAGGGCTCCGTTGCTAGGGTTCAGGGCCCCATTCTAGGGTTTAGGGCTCAGAGTCTAGGGTTCCAGGCTCCGGCTTAGGGCTCCGTTGCTAGGGATCAGGGCCCCGTTCTAGGGTTTAGGGCTCAGGGTCTAGGGTTCCAGGCTCCGGCTTAGGGCTCCGTTGCTAGGGTTCAGGGCCCCGTTCTAAGGTTTAGGGCTCAGGGTCTAGGGTTCCAGGCTCCGTGTTAGGGCTTAGGGCTCCGTTGCTAGGGTTCAGGGCCCCATTCTAGGGTTTAGGGCTCAGGGTCTAGGGTTCCAGGCTCCGGGTTGGGGCTTAGGGCTCCGTTGCTAGGGTTCAGGGCCCCATTCTAGGGTTTAGGGCTCAGGGTCTAGGGTTCCAGGCTCCGGCTTAGGGCTCCGTTGCTAGGGATCAGGGCCCCGTTCTAGGGTTTAGGGCTCAGGGTCTAGGGTTCCAGGCTCCGTGTTAGGGCTCCGTTGCTAGGGTTCAGGGCCCCTTTCGAAGGTTTAGGGCTCAGGGTCTAGGGTTCCAGGCTCCGGCTTAGGGCTCCGTTGCTAGGGTTCAGGGCCCCGTTCTAAGGTTTAGGGCTCAGGGTCTAGGGTTCCAGGCTCCGGCTTAGGGCTTAGGGCTCCGTTGCTAGGGTTCAGGTCCCCGTTCTAGGGTTTAGGGCTCAGGGTCTAGGGTTCCAGGCTCCGGCTTAGGGCTCCGTTGCTAGGGATCAGGGCCCCGTTCTAGGGTTTAGGGCTCAGGGTCTAGGGTTCCAGGCTCCGGGTTAGGGCTCCGTTGCTAGGGTTCAGGGCCCCTTTCGAAGGTTTAGGGCTCAGGGTCTAGGGTTCCAGGCTCCGTGTTAGGGCTTAGGGCTCCGTTGCTAGGGTTCAGGGCCCCATTCTAGGGTTTAGGGCTCAGGGTCTAGGGTTCCAGGCTCCGGCTTAGGGCTCCGTTGCTAGGGTTCAGGGCCCCGTTCTAAGGTTTAGGGCTCAGGGTCTAGGGTTCCAGGCTCCGGCTTAGGGCTTAGGGCTCCGTTGCTAGGGTTCAGGTCCCCGTTCTAGGGTTTAGGGCTCAGGGTCTAGGGTTCCAGGCTCCGGCTTAGGGCTCCGTTGCTAGGGATCAGGGCCCCGTTCTAGGGTTTAGGGCTCAGGGTCTAGGGTTCCAGGCTCCGGCTTAGGGCTCCGTTGCTAGGGTTCAGGGCCCCGTTCTAAGGTTTAGGGCTCAGGGTCTAGGGTTCCAGGCTCCGTGTTAGGGCTTAGGGCTCCGTTGCTAGGGTTCAGGGCCCCATTCTAGGGTTTAGGGCTCAGGGTCTAGGGTTCCAGGCTCCGGCTTAGGGCTCCGTTGCTAGGGATCAGGGCCCCGTTCTAGGGTTTAGGGCTCAGGGTCTAGGGTTACAGGCTCCGGCTTAGGGCTCCGTTGCTAGGGTTCAGGGCCCCGTTCTAAGGTTTAGGGCTCAGGGTCTAGGGTTCCAGGCTCCGGCTTAGGGCTCCGTTGCTAGGGTTCAGGGCCCCGTTCTAAGGTTTAGGGCTCAGGGTCTAGGGTTCCAGGCTCCGGGTTAGGGCTTAGGGCTCCGTTGCTAGGGTTCAGGGCCCCATTCTAGGGTTTAGGGCTCAGGGTCTAGGGTTCCAGGCTCCGGCTTAGGGCTCCGTTGCTAGGGATCAGGGCCCCGTTCTAGGGTTTAGGGCTCAGGGTCTAGGGTTCCAGGCTCCGGCTTAGGGCTCCGTTGCTAGGGTTCAGGGCCCCGTTCTAAGGTTTAGGGCTCAGGGTCTAGGGTTCCAGGCTCCGGCTTAGGGCTCCGTTGCTAGGGATCAGGGCCCCGTTCTAGGGTTTAGGGCTCAGGGTCTAGGGTTCCAGGCTCCGGCTTAGGGCTCCGTTGCTAGGGTTCAGGGCCCCGTTCTAAGGTTTAGGGCTCAGGGTCTAGGGTTCCAGGCTCCGTGTTAGGGCTTAGGGCTCCGTTGCTAGGGTTCAGGGCCCCATTCTAGGGTTTAGGGCTCAGAGTCTAGGGTTCCAGGCTCCGGCTTAGGGCTCCGTTGCTAGGGTTCAGGGCCCCGTTCTAAGGTTTAGGGCTCAGGGTCTAGGGTTCCAGGCTCCGTGTTAGGGCTTAGGGCTCCGTTGCTAGGGTTCAGGGCCCCATTCTAGGGTTTAGGGCTCAGGGTCTAGGGTTCCAGGCTCCGGCTTAGGGCTCCGTTGCTAGGGTTCAGGGCCCCGTTCTAAGGTTTAGGGCTCAGGGTCTAGGGTTCCAGGCTCCGTGTTAGGGCTTAGGGCTCCGTTGCTAGGGTTCAGGGCCCCATTCTAGGGTTTAGGGCTCAGGGTCTAGGGTTCCAGGCTCCGGCTTAGGGCTCCGTTGCTAGGGATCAGGGCCCCGTTCTAGGGTTTAGGGCTCAGGGTCTAGGGTTCCAGGCTCCGGCTTAGGGCTCCGTTGCTAGGGTTCAGGGCCCCGTTCTAAGGTTTAGGGCTCAGGGTCTAGGGTTCCAGGCTCCGTGTTAGGGCTTAGGGCTCCGTTGCTAGGGTTCAGGGCCCCATTCTAGGGTTTAGGGCTCAGGGTCTAGGGTTCCAGGCTCCGGCTTAGGGCTCCGTTGCTAGGGATCAGGGCCCCGTTCTAGGGTTTAGGGCTCAGGGTCTAGGGTTCCAGGCTCCGGCTTAGGGCTCCGTTGCTAGGGTTCAGGGCCCCTTTCGAAGGTTTAGGGCTCAGGGTCTAGGGTTCCAGGCTCCGGGTTAGGGCTTCGGGCTCCGTTGCTAGGGTTCAGGGCCCCGTTCTAGGGTTTAGGGCTCAGGGTCTAGGGTTCCAGGCTCCGGGTTGGGGCTTAGGGCTCCGTTGCTAGGGTTCAGGGCCCCATTCTAGGGTTTAGGGCTCAGGGTCTAGGGTTCCAGGCTCCGGCTTAGGGCTCCGTTGCTAGGGTTCAGGGCCCCGTTCTAAGGTTTAGGGCTCAGGGTCTAGGGTTCCAGGCTCCGGGTTAGGGCTTAGGGCTCCGTTGCTAGGGTTCAGGGCCCCATTCTAGGGTTTAGGGCTCAGGGTCTAGGGTTCCAGGCTCCGGGTTAGGGCTTAGGGCTCCGTTGCTAGGGTTCAGGGCCCCATTCTAGGGTTTAGGGCTCAGAGTCTAGGGTTCCAGGCTCCGGCTTAGGGCTCCGTTGCTAGGGTTCAGGGCCCCGTTCTAAGGTTTAGGGCTCAGGGTCTAGGGTTCCAGGCTCCGTGTTAGGGCTTAGGGCTCCGTTGCTAGGGTTCAGGGCCCCATTCTAGGGTTTAGGGCTCAGGGTCTAGGGTTCCAGGCTCCGGCTTAGGGCTCCGTTGCTAGGGTTCAGGGCCCCGTTCTAAGGTTTAGGGCTCAGGGTCTAGGGTTCCAGGCTCCGTGTTAGGGCTTAGGGCTCCGTTGCTAGGGTTCAGGGCCCCATTCTAGGGTTTAGGGCTCAGGGTCTAGGGTTCCAGGCTCCGGCTTAGGGCTCCGTTGCTAGGGATCAGGGCCCCGTTCTAGGGTTTAGGGCTCAGGGTCTAGGGTTCCAGGCTCCGGCTTAGGGCTCCGTTGCTAGGGTTCAGGGCCCCGTTCTAAGGTTTAGGGCTCAGGGTCTAGGGTTCCAGGCTCCGTGTTAGGGCTTAGGGCTCCGTTGCTAGGGTTCAGGGCCCCATTCTAGGGTTTAGGGCTCAGGGTCTAGGGTTCCAGGCTCCGGCTTAGGGCTCCGTTGCTAGGGATCAGGGCCCCGTTCTAGGGTTTAGGGCTCAGGGTCTAGGGTTCCAGGCTCCGGCTTAGGGCTCCGTTGCTAGGGTTCAGGGCCCCTTTCGAAGGTTTAGGGCTCAGGGTCTAGGGTTCCAGGCTCCGGGTTAGGGCTTCGGGCTCCGTTGCTAGGGTTCAGGGCCCCGTTCTAGGGTTTAGGGCTCAGAGTCTAGGGTTCCAGGCTCCGGCTTAGGGCTCCGTTGCTAGGGTTCAGGGCCCCGTTCTAAGGTTTAGGGCTCAGGGTCTAGGGTTCCAGGCTCCGTGTTAGGGCTTAGGGCTCCGTTGCTAGGGTTCAGGGCCCCATTCTAGGGTTTAGGGCTCAGGGTCTAGGGTTCCAGGCTCCGGCTTAGGGCTCCGTTGCTAGGGATCAGGGCCCCGTTCTAGGGTTTAGGGCTCAGGGTCTAGGGTTCCAGGCTCCGTGTTAGGGCTCCGTTGCTAGGGTTCAGGGCCCCTTTCGAAGGTTTAGGGCTCAGGGTCTAGGGTTCCAGGCTCCGGCTTAGGGCTTAGGGCTCCGTTGCTAGGGTTCAGGGCCCCATTCTAGGGTTTAGGGCTCAGGGTCTAGGGTTCCAGGCTCCGGCTTAGGGCTCCGTTGCTAGGGTTCAGGGCCCCGTTCTAAGGTTTAGGGCTCAGGGTCTAGGGTTCCAGGCTCCGGCTTAGGGCTCCGTTGCTAGGGTTCAGGGCCCCGTTCTAAGGTTTAGGGCTCAGGGTCTAGGGTTCCAGGCTCCGTGTTAGGGCTTAGGGCTCCGTTGCTAGGGTTCAGGGCCCCATTCTAGGGTTTAGGGCTCAGGGTCTAGGGTTCCAGGCTCCGGCTTAGGGCTCCGTTGCTAGGGATCAGGGCCCCGTTCTAGGGTTTAGGGCTCAGGGTCTAGGGTTCCAGGCTCCGGCTTAGGGCTCCGTTGCTAGGGTTCAGGGCCCCTTTCGAAGGTTTAGGGCTCAGGGTCTAGGGTTCCAGGCTCCGGGTTAGGGCTTCGGGCTCCGTTGCTAGGGTTCAGGGCCCCGTTCTAGGGTTTAGGGCTCAGGGTCTAGGGTTCCAGGCTCCGGGTTGGGGCTTAGGGCTCCGTTGCTAGGGTTCAGGGCCCCATTCTAGGGTTTAGGGCTCAGGGTCTAGGGTTCCAGGCTCCGGCTTAGGGCTCCGTTGCTAGGGTTCAGGGCCCCGTTCTAAGGTTTAGGGCTCAGGGTCTAGGGTTCCAGGCTCCGGGTTAGGGCTTAGGGCTCCGTTGCTAGGGTTCAGGGCCCCATTCTAGGGTTTAGGGCTCAGGGTCTAGGGTTCCAGGCTCCGGGTTAGGGCTTAGGGCTCCGTTGCTAGGGTTCAGGGCCCCATTCTAGGGTTTAGGGCTCAGAGTCTAGGGTTCCAGGCTCCGGCTTAGGGCTCCGTTGCTAGGGTTCAGGGCCCCGTTCTAAGGTTTAGGGCTCAGGGTCTAGGGTTCCAGGCTCCGTGTTAGGGCTTAGGGCTCCGTTGCTAGGGTTCAGGGCCCCATTCTAGGGTTTAGGGCTCAGGGTCTAGGGTTCCAGGCTCCGGCTTAGGGCTCCGTTGCTAGGGTTCAGGGCCCCGTTCTAAGGTTTAGGGCTCAGGGTCTAGGGTTCCAGGCTCCGTGTTAGGGCTTAGGGCTCCGTTGCTAGGGTTCAGGGCCCCATTCTAGGGTTTAGGGCTCAGGGTCTAGGGTTCCAGGCTCCGGCTTAGGGCTCCGTTGCTAGGGATCAGGGCCCCGTTCTAGGGTTTAGGGCTCAGGGTCTAGGGTTCCAGGCTCCGGCTTAGGGCTCCGTTGCTAGGGTTCAGGGCCCCGTTCTAAGGTTTAGGGCTCAGGGTCTAGGGTTCCAGGCTCCGTGTTAGGGCTTAGGGCTCCGTTGCTAGGGTTCAGGGCCCCATTCTAGGGTTTAGGGCTCAGGGTCTAGGGTTCCAGGCTCCGGCTTAGGGCTCCGTTGCTAGGGATCAGGGCCCCGTTCTAGGGTTTAGGGCTCAGGGTCTAGGGTTCCAGGCTCCGGCTTAGGGCTCCGTTGCTAGGGTTCAGGGCCCCTTTCGAAGGTTTAGGGCTCAGGGTCTAGGGTTCCAGGCTCCGGGTTAGGGCTTCGGGCTCCGTTGCTAGGGTTCAGGGCCCCGTTCTAGGGTTTAGGGCTCAGGGTCTAGGGTTCCAGGCTCCGGCTTAGGGCTCCGTTGCTAGGGTTCAGGGCCCCGTTCTAAGGTTTAGGGCTCAGGGTCTAGGGTTCCAGGCTCCGGGTTAGGGCTTAGGGCTCCGTTGCTAGGGTTCAGGGCCCCATTCTAGGGTTTAGGGCTCAGGGTCTAGGGTTCCAGGCTCCGGGTTAGGGCTTAGGGCTCCGTTGCTAGGGTTCAGGGCCCCATTCTAGGGTTTAGGGCTCAGAGTCTAGGGTTCCAGGCTCCGGCTTAGGGCTCCGTTGCTAGGGTTCAGGGCCCCGTTCTAAGGTTTAGGGCTCAGGGTCTAGGGTTCCAGGCTCCGTGTTAGGGCTTAGGGCTCCGTTGCTAGGGTTCAGGGCCCCATTCTAGGGTTTAGGGCTCAGGGTCTAGGGTTCCAGGCTCCGGCTTAGGGCTCCGTTGCTAGGGTTCAGGGCCCCGTTCTAAGGTTTAGGGCTCAGGGTCTAGGGTTCCAGGCTCCGGCTTAGGGCTCCGTTGCTAGGGATCAGGGCCCCGTTCTAGGGTTTAGGGCTCAGGGTCTAGGGTTCCAGGCTCCGGCTTAGGGCTCCGTTGCTAGGGTTCAGGGCCCCGTTCTAAGGTTTAGGGCTCAGGGTCTAGGGTTCCAGGCTCCGTGTTAGGGCTTAGGGCTCCGTTGCTAGGGTTCAGGGCCCCATTCTAGGGTTTAGGGCTCAGAGTCTAGGGTTCCAGGCTCCGGCTTAGGGCTCCGTTGCTAGGGATCAGGGCCCCGTTCTAGGGTTTAGGGCTCAGGGTCTAGGGTTCCAGGCTCCGTGTTAGGGCTTAGGGCTCCGTTGCTAGGGTTCAGGGCCCCATTCTAGGGTTTAGGGCTCAGGGTCTAGGGTTCCAGGCTCCGGCTTAGGGCTCCGTTGCTAGGGATCAGGGCCCCGTTCTAGGGTTTAGGGCTCAGGGTCTAGGTTTCCAGGCTCCGGCTTAGGGCTCCGTTGCTAGGGTTCAGGGCCCCGTTCTAAGGTTTAGGGCTCAGGGTCTAGGGTTCCAGGCTCCGGGTTAGGGCTTAGGGCTCCGTTGCTAGGGTTCAGGGCCCCATTCTAGGGTTTAGGGCTCAGGGTCTAGGGTTCCAGGCTCCGGCTTAGGGCTCCGTTGCTAGGGATCAGGGCCCAGTTCTAGGGTTTAGGGCTCAGGGTCTAGGGTTCCAGGCTCCGGGTTAGGGCTCCGTTGCTAGGGATCAGGGCCCCGTTCTAGGGTTTAGGGCTCAGGGTCTAGGGTTCCAGGCTCCGGCTTAGGGCTCCGTTGCTAGGGTTCAGGGCCCCGTTCTAAGGTTTAGGGCTCAGGGTCTAGGGTTCCAGGCTCCGTGTTAGGGCTTAGGGCTCCGTTGCTAGGGTTCAGGGCCCCATTCTAGGGTTTAGGGCTCAGGGTCTAGGGTTCCAGGCTCCGGCTTAGGGCTCCGTTGCTAGGGATCAGGGCCCCGTTCTAGGGTTTAGGGCTCAGGGTCTAGGGTTCCAGGCTCCGGCTTAGGGCTCCGTTGCTAGGGTTCAGGGCCCCGTTCTAAGGTTTAGGGCTCAGGGTCTAGGGTTCCAGGCTCCGTGTTAGGGCTTAGGGCTCCGTTGCTAGGGTTCAGGGCCCCATTCTAGGGTTTAGGGCTCAGAGTCTAGGGTTCCAGGCTCCGGCTTAGGGCTCCGTTGCTAGGGTTCAGGGCCCCGTTCTAAGGTTTAGGGCTCAGGGTCTAGGGTTCCAGGCTCCGTGTTAGGGCTTAGGGCTCCGTTGCTAGGGTTCAGGGCCCCATTCTAGGGTTTAGGGCTCAGGGTCTAGGGTTCCAGGCTCCGTGTTGGGGCTTAGGGCTCCGTTGCTAGGGTTCAGGGCCCCGTTCTAGGGTTTAGGGCTCAGGGTCTAGGGTTCCAGGCTCCGGCTTAGGGCTCCGTTGCTAGGGATCAGGGCCCCGTTCTAGGGTTTAGGGCTCAGGGTCTAGGGTTACAGGCTCCGGCTTAGGGCTCCGTTGCTAGGGTTCAGGGCCCCGTTCTAAGGTTTAGGGCTCAGGGTCTAGGGTTCCAGGCTCCGGCTTAGGGCTCCGTTGCTAGGGTTCAGGGCCCCGTTCTAAGGTTTAGGGCTCAGGGTCTAGGGTTCCAGGCTCCGGGTTAGGGCTTAGGGCTCCGTTGCTAGGGTTCAGGGCCCCATTCTAGGGTTTAGGGCTCAGGGTCTAGGGTTCCAGGCTCCGGCTTAGGGCTCCGTTGCTAGGGTTCAGGGCCCCGTTCTAAGGTTTAGGGCTCAGGGTCTAGGGTTCCAGGCTCCGTGTTAGGGCTTAGGGCTCCGTTGCTAGGGTTCAGGGCCCCATTCTAGGGTTTAGGGCTCAGGGTCTAGGGTTCCAGGCTCCGGCTTAGGGCTCCGTTGCTAGGGTTCAGGGCCCCGTTCTAAGGTTTAGGGCTCAGGGTCTAGGGTTCCAGGCTCCGGGTTAGGGCTTAGGGCTCCGTTGCTAGGGTTCAGGGCCCCATTCTAGGGTTTAGGGCTCAGAGTCTAGGGTTCCAGGCTCCGGCTTAGGGCTCCGTTGCTAGGGATCAGGGCCCCGTTCTAGGGTTTAGGGCTCAGGGTCTAGGGTTCCAGGCTCCGTGTTAGGGCTTAGGGCTCCGTTGCTAGGGTTCAGGGCCCCATTCTAGGGTTTAGGGCTCAGGGTCTAGGGTTCCAGGCTCCGGCTTAGGGCTCCGTTGCTAGGGTTCAGGGCCCCGTTCTAAGGTTTAGGGCTCAGGGTCTAGGGTTCCAGGCTCCGGGTTAGGGCTTAGGGCTCCGTTGCTAGGGTTCAGGGCCCCATTCTAGGGTTTAGGGCTCAGGGTCTAGGGTTCCAGGCTCCGGCTTAGGGCTCCGTTGCTAGGGTTCAGGGCCCCGTTCTAAGGTTTAGGGCTCAGGGTCTAGGGTTCCAGGCTCCGGCTTAGGGCTCCGTTGCTAGGGTTCAGGGCCCCGTTCTAAGGTTTAGGGCTCAGGGTCTAGGGTTCCAGGCTCCGGCTTAGGGCTTAGGGCTCCGTTGCTAGGGTTCAGGGCCCCATTCTAGGGTTTAGGGCTCAGGGTCTAGGGTTCCAGGCTCCGGCTTAGGGCTCCGTTGCTAGGGATCAGGGCCCCGTTCTAGGGTTTAGGGCTCAGGGTCTAGGGTTCCAGGCTCCGGGTTAGGGCTCCGTTGCTAGGGATCAGGGCCCCGTTCTAGGGTTTAGGGCTCAGGGTCTAGGGTTCCAGGCTCCGGCTTAGGGCTCCGTTGCTAGGGTTCAGGGCCCCGTTCTAAGGTTTAGGGCTCAGGGTCTAGGGTTCCAGGCTCCGTGTTAGGGCTTAGGGCTCCGTTGCTAGGGTTCAGGGCCCCATTCTAGGGTTTAGGGCTCAGGGTCTAGGGTTCCAGGCTCCGGCTTAGGGCTCCGTTGCTAGGGATCAGGGCCCCGTTCTAGGGTTTAGGGCTCAGGGTCTAGGGTTCCAGGCTCCGGCTTAGGGCTCCGTTGCTAGGGTTCAGGGCCCCGTTCTAAGGTTTAGGGCTCAGGGTCTAGGGTTCCAGGCTCCGTGTTAGGGCTTAGGGCTCCGTTGCTAGGGTTCAGGGCCCCATTCTAGGGTTTAGGGCTCAGGGTCTAGGGTTCCAGGCTCCGGCTTAGGGCTCCGTTGCTAGGGATCAGGGCCCCGTTCTAGGGTTTAGGGCTCAGGGTCTAGGGTTCCAGGCTCCGGCTTAGGGCTCCGTTGCTAGGGTTCAGGGCCCCTTTCGAAGGTTTAGGGCTCAGGGTCTAGGGTTCCAGGCTCCGGGTTAGGGCTTCGGGCTCCGTTGCTAGGGTTCAGGGCCCCGTTCTAGGGTTTAGGGCTCAGGGTCTAGGGTTCCAGGCTCCGGCTTAGGGCTCCGTTGCTAGGGTTCAGGGCCCCGTTCTAAGGTTTAGGGCTCAGGGTCTAGGGTTCCAGGCTCCGGGTTAGGGCTTAGGGCTCCGTTGCTAGGGTTCAGGGCCCCATTCTAGGGTTTAGGGCTCAGGGTCTAGGGTTCCAGGCTCCGGGTTAGGGCTTAGGGCTCCGTTGCTAGGGTTCAGGGCCCCATTCTAGGGTTTAGGGCTCAGAGTCTAGGGTTCCAGGCTCCGGCTTAGGGCTCCGTTGCTAGGGTTCAGGGCCCCGTTCTAAGGTTTAGGGCTCAGGGTCTAGGGTTCCAGGCTCCGGCTTAGGGCTCCGTTGCTAGGGTTCAGGGCCCCGTTCTAAGGTTTAGGGCTCAGGGTCTAGGGTTCCAGGCTCCGGCTTAGGGCTCCGTTGCTAGGGATCAGGGCCCCGTTCTAGGGTTTAGGGCTCAGGGTCTAGGGTTCCAGGCTCCGGCTTAGGGCTCCGTTGCTAGGGTTCAGGGCCCCGTTCTAAGGTTTAGGGCTCAGGGTCTAGGGTTCCAGGCTCCGTGTTAGGGCTTAGGGCTCCGTTGCTAGGGTTCAGGGCCCCATTCTAGGGTTTAGGGCTCAGAGTCTAGGGTTCCAGGCTCCGGCTTAGGGCTCCGTTGCTAGGGATCAGGGCCCCGTTCTAGGGTTTAGGGCTCAGGGTCTAGGGTTCCAGGCTCCGTGTTAGGGCTTAGGGCTCCGTTGCTAGGGTTCAGGGCCCCATTCTAGGGTTTAGGGCTCAGGGTCTAGGGTTCCAGGCTCCGGCTTAGGGCTCCGTTGCTAGGGATCAGGGCCCCGTTCTAGGGTTTAGGGCTCAGGGTCTAGGTTTCCAGGCTCCGGCTTAGGGCTCCGTTGCTAGGGTTCAGGGCCCCGTTCTAAGGTTTAGGGCTCAGGGTCTAGGGTTCCAGGCTCCGGGTTAGGGCTTAGGGCTCCGTTGCTAGGGTTCAGGGCCCCATTCTAGGGTTTAGGGCTCAGGGTCTAGGGTTCCAGGCTCCGGCTTAGGGCTCCGTTGCTAGGGATCAGGGCCCAGTTCTAGGGTTTAGGGCTCAGGGTCTAGGGTTCCAGGCTCCGGGTTAGGGCTCCGTTGCTAGGGATCAGGGCCCCGTTCTAGGGTTTAGGGCTCAGGGTCTAGGGTTCCAGGCTCCGGCTTAGGGCTCCGTTGCTAGGGTTCAGGGCCCCGTTCTAAGGTTTAGGGCTCAGGGTCTAGGGTTCCAGGCTCCGGCTTAGGGCTCCGTTGCTAGGGATCAGGGCCCCGTTCTAGGGTTTAGGGCTCAGGGTCTAGGGTTCCAGGCTCCGTGTTAGGGCTCCGTTGCTAGGGTTCAGGGCCCCTTTCGAAGGTTTAGGGCTCAGGGTCTAGGGTTCCAGGCTCCGGCTTAGGGCTTAGGGCTCCGTTGCTAGGGTTCAGGGCCCCATTCTAGGGTTTAGGGCTCAGGGTCTAGGGTTCCAGGCTCCGGCTTAGGGCTCCGTTGCTAGGGTTCAGGGCCCCGTTCTAAGGTTTAGGGCTCAGGGTCTAGGGTTCCAGGCTCCGGCTTAGGGCTTAGGGCTCCGTTGCTAGGGTTCAGGTCCCCGTTCTAGGGTTTAGGGCTCAGGGTCTAGGGTTCCAGGCTCCGGCTTAGGGCTCCGTTGCTAGGGTTCAGGGCCCCGTTCTAAGGTTTAGGGCTCAGGGTCTAGGGTTCCAGGCTCCGGCTTAGGGCTCCGTTGCTAGGGTTCAGGGCCCCTTTCGAAGGTTTAGGGCTCAGGGTCTAGGGTTCCAGGCTCCGTGTTAGGGCTTAGGGCTCCGTTGCTAGGGTTCAGGGCCCCATTCTAGGGTTTAGGGCTCAGGGTCTAGGGTTCCAGGCTCCGGGTTGGGGCTCCGTTGCTAGGGATCAGGGCCCCGTTCTAGGGTTTAGGGCTCAGGGTCTAGGGTTCCAGGCTCCGGCTTAGGGCTCCGTTGCTAGGGTTCAGGGCCCCGTTCTAAGGTTTAGGGCTCAGGGTCTAGGGTTCCAGGCTCCGGCTTAGGGCTCCGTTGCTAGGGTTCAGGGCCCCGTTCTAAGGTTTAGGGCTCAGGGTCTAGGGTTCCAGGCTCCGGCTTAGGGCTCCGTTGCTAGGGATCAGGGCCCCGTTCTAGGGTTTAGGGCTCAGGGTCTAGGGTTCCAGGCTCCGGCTTAGGGCTCCGTTGCTAGGGTTCAGGGCCCCGTTCTAAGGTTTAGGGCTCAGGGTCTAGGGTTCCAGGCTCCGGCTTAGGGCTCCGTTGCTAGGGTTCAGGGCCCCGTTCTAAGGTTTAGGGCTCAGGGTCTAGGGTTCCAGGCTCCGTGTTAGGGCTTAGGGCTCCGTTGCTAGGGTTCAGGGCCCCATTCTAGGGTTTAGGGCTCAGGGTCTAGGGTTCCAGGCTCCGGCTTAGGGCTCCGTTGCTAGGGTTCAGGGCCCCGTTCTAAGGTTTAGGGCTCAGGGTCTAGGGTTCCAGGCTCCGGCTTAGGGCTCCGTTGCTAGGGTTCAGGGCCCCGTTCTAAGGTTTAGGGCTCAGGGTCTAGGGTTCCAGGCTCCGTGTTGGGGCTTAGGGCTCCGTTGCTAGGGTTCAGGGCCCCGTTCTAGGGTTTAGGGCTCAGGGTCTAGGGTTCCAGGCTCCGGCTTAGGGCTCCGTTGCTAGGGTTCAGGGCCCCGTTCTAAGGTTTAGGGCTCAGGGTCTAGGGTTCCAGGCTCCGTGTTAGGGCTTAGGGCTCCGTTGCTAGGGTTCAGGGCCCCATTCTAGGGTTTAGGGCTCAGGGTCTAGGGTTCCAGGCTCCGGCTTAGGGCTCCGTTGCTAGGGATCAGGGCCCAGTTCTAGGGTTTAGGGCTCAGGGTCTAGGGTTCCAGGCTCCGGGTTGGGGCTTAGGGCTCCGTTGCTAGGGTTCAGGGCCCCGTTCTAGGGTTTAGGGCTCAGGGTCTAGGGTTCCAGGCTCCGGCTTAGGGCTCCGTTGCTAGGGTTCAGGGCCCCTTTCGAAGGTTTAGGGCTCAGGGTCTAGGGTTCCAGGCTCCGGGTTAGGGCTTCGGGCTCCGTTGCTAGGGTTCAGGGCCCCATTCTAGGGTTTAGGGCTCAGGGTCTAGGGTTCCAGGCTCCGGCTTAGGGCTCCGTTGCTAGGGATCAGGGCCCCGTTCTAGGGTTTAGGGCTCAGGGTCTAGGGTTCCAGGCTCCGGCTTAGGGCTCCGTTGCTAGGGTTCAGGGCCCCTTTCGAAGGTTTAGGGCTCAGGGTCTAGGGTTCCAGGCTCCGGCTTAGGGCTTAGGGCTCCGTTGCTAGGGTTCAGGTCCCCGTTCTAGGGTTTAGGGCTCAGGGTCTAGGGTTCCAGGCTCCGGCTTAGGGCTCCGTTGCTAGGGTTCAGGGCCCCGTTCTAAGGTTTAGGGCTCAGGGTCTAGGGTTCCAGGCTCCGGCTTAGGGCTCCGTTGCTAGGGTTCAGGGCCCCGTTCTAAGGTTTAGGGCTCAGGGTCTAGGGTTCCAGGCTCCGGGTTAGGGCTTAGGGCTCCGTTGCTAGGGTTCAGGGCCCCATTCTAGGGTTTAGGGCTCAGAGTCTAGGGTTCCAGGCTCCGGCTTAGGGCTCCGTTGCTAGGGATCAGGGCCCCGTTCTAAGGTTTAGGGCTCAGGGTCTAGGGTTCCAGGCTCCGGCTTAGGGCTCCGTTGCTAGGGATCAGGGCCCCGTTCTAGGGTTTAGGGCTCAGGGTCTAGGGTTCCAGGCTCCGGCTTAGGGCTCCGTTGCTAGGGTTCAGGGCCCCGTTCTAAGGTTTAGGGCTCAGGGTCTAGGGTTCCAGGCTCCGGGTTAGGGCTTAGGGCTCCGTTGCTAGGGTTCAGGGCCCCATTCTAGGGTTTAGGGCTCAGGGTCTAGGGTTCCAGGCTCCGGCTTAGGGCTCCGTTGCTAGGGTTCAGGGCCCCGTTCTAAGGTTTAGGGCTCAGGGTCTAGGGTTCCAGGCTCCGGCTTAGGGCTCCGTTGCTAGGGTTCAGGGCCCCGTTCTAAGGTTTAGGGCTCAGGGTCTAGGGTTCCAGGCTCCGGCTTAGGGCTCCGTTGCTAGGGTTCAGGGCCCCGTTCTAAGGTTTAGGGCTCAGGGTCTAGGGTTCCAGGCTCCGTGTTAGGGCTTAGGGCTCCGTTGCTAGGGTTCAGGGCCCCATTCTAGGGTTTAGGGCTCAGGGTCTAGGGTTCCAGGCTCCGGCTTAGGGCTCCGTTGCTAGGGTTCAGGGCCCCGTTCTAAGGTTTAGGGCTCAGGGTCTAGGGTTCCAGGCTCCGGCTTAGGGCTCCGTTGCTAGGGTTCAGGGCCCCGTTCTAAGGTTTAGGGCTCAGGGTCTAGGGTTCCAGGCTCCGTGTTGGGGCTTAGGGCTCCGTTGCTAGGGTTCAGGGCCCCGTTCTAGGGTTTAGGGCTCAGGGTCTAGGGTTCCAGGCTCCGGCTTAGGGCTCCGTTGCTAGGGATCAGGGCCCCGTTCTAGGGTTTAGGGCTCAGGGTCTAGGGTTCCAGGCTCCGGCTTAGGGCTCCGTTGCTAGGGTTCAGGGCCCCGTTCTAAGGTTTAGGGCTCAGGGTCTAGGGTTCCAGGCTCCGGCTTAGGGCTCCGTTGCTAGGGATCAGGGCCCCGTTCTAGGGTTTAGGGCTCAGGGTCTAGGGTTCCAGGCTCCGTGTTAGGGCTCCGTTGCTAGGGTTCAGGGCCCCTTTCGAAGGTTTAGGGCTCAGGGTCTAGGGTTCCAGGCTCCGGCTTAGGGCTTAGGGCTCCGTTGCTAGGGTTCAGGGCCCCATTCTAGGGTTTAGGGCTCAGGGTCTAGGGTTCCAGGCTCCGGCTTAGGGCTCCGTTGCTAGGGTTCAGGGCCCCGTTCTAAGGTTTAGGGCTCAGGGTCTAGGGTTCCAGGCTCCGGCTTAGGGCTTAGGGCTCCGTTGCTAGGGTTCAGGTCCCCGTTCTAGGGTTTAGGGCTCAGGGTCTAGGGTTCCAGGCTCCGGCTTAGGGCTCCGTTGCTAGGGTTCAGGGCCCCGTTCTAAGGTTTAGGGCTCAGGGTCTAGGGTTCCAGGCTCCGGCTTAGGGCTCCGTTGCTAGGGTTCAGGGCCCCTTTCGAAGGTTTAGGGCTCAGGGTCTAGGGTTCCAGGCTCCGTGTTAGGGCTTAGGGCTCCGTTGCTAGGGTTCAGGGCCCCATTCTAGGGTTTAGGGCTCAGGGTCTAGGGTTCCAGGCTCCGGGTTGGGGCTCCGTTGCTAGGGATCAGGGCCCCGTTCTAGGGTTTAGGGCTCAGGGTCTAGGGTTCCAGGCTCCGGCTTAGGGCTCCGTTGCTAGGGTTCAGGGCCCCGTTCTAAGGTTTAGGGCTCAGGGTCTAGGGTTCCAGGCTCCGTGTTGGGGCTTAGGGCTCCGTTGCTAGGGTTCAGGGCCCCGTTCTAGGGTTTAGGGCTCAGGGTCTAGGGTTCCAGGCTCCGGCTTAGGGCTCCGTTGCTAGGGTTCAGGGCCCCGTTCTAAGGTTTAGGGCTCAGGGTCTAGGGTTCCAGGCACCGGCTTAGGGCTCCGTTGCTAGGGATCAGGGCCCCGTTCTAGGGTTTAGGGCTCAGGGTCTAGGGTTCCAGGCTCCGTGTTAGGGCTCCGTTGCTAGGGTTCAGGGCCCCTTTCGAAGGTTTAGGGCTCAGGGTCTAGGGTTCCAGGCTCCGGCTTAGGGCTTAGGGCTCCGTTGCTAGGGTTCAGGGCCCCATTCTAGGGTTTAGGGCTCAGGGTCTAGGGTTCCAGGCTCCGGCTTAGGGCTCCGTTGCTAGGGTTCAGGGCCCCGTTCTAAGGTTTAGGGCTCAGGGTCTAGGGTTCCAGGCTCCGGCTTAGGGCTTAGGGCTCCGTTGCTAGGGTTCAGGTCCCCGTTCTAGGGTTTAGGGCTCAGGGTCTAGGGTTCCAGGCTCCGGCTTAGGGCTCCGTTGCTAGGGTTCAGGGCCCCGTTCTAAGGTTTAGGGCTCAGGGTCTAGGGTTCCAGGCTCCGGCTTAGGGCTCCGTTGCTAGGGTTCAGGGCCCCTTTCGAAGGTTTAGGGCTCAGGGTCTAGGGTTCCAGGCTCCGGCTTAGGGCTTAGGGCTCCGTTGCTAGGGTTCAGGTCCCCGTTCTAGGGTTTAGGGCTCAGGGTCTAGGGTTCCAGGCTCCGGCTTAGGGCTCCGTTGCTAGGGTTCAGGGCCCCGTTCTAAGGTTTAGGGCTCAGGGTCTAGGGTTCCAGGCTCCGGCTTAGGGCTCCGTTGCTAGGGATCAGGGCCCCGTTCTAGGGTTTAGGGCTCAGGGTCTAGGGTTCCAGGCTCCGGCTTAGGGCTCCGTTGCTAGGGTTCAGGGCCCCTTTCGAAGGTTTAGGGCTCAGGGTCTAGGGTTCCAGGCTCCGGCTTAGGGCTCCGTTGCTAGGGATCAGGGCCCCGTTCTAGGGTTTAGGGCTCAGGGTCTAGGGTTCCAGGCTCCGTGTTAGGGCTCCGTTGCTAGGGTTCAGGGCCCCTTTCGAAGGTTTAGGGCTCAGGGTCTAGGGTTCCAGGCTCCGGCTTAGGGCTTAGGGCTCCGTTGCTAGGGTTCAGGTCCCCGTTCTAGGGTTTAGGGCTCAGGGTCTAGGGTTCCAGGCTCCGGCTTAGGGCTCCGTTGCTAGGGTTCAGGGCCCCGTTCTAAGGTTTAGGGCTCAGGGTCTAGGGTTCCAGGCTCCGTGTTAGGGCTTAGGGCTCCGTTGCTAGGGTTCAGGGCCCCATTCTAGGGTTTAGGGCTCAGAGTCTAGGGTTCCAGGCTCCGGCTTAGGGCTCCGTTGCTAGGGATCAGGGCCCCGTTCTAGGGTTTAGGGCTCAGGGTCTAGGGTTCCAGGCTCCGGCTTAGGGCTCCGTTGCTAGGGTTCAGGGCCCCGTTCTAAGGTTTAGGGCTCAGGGTCTAGGGTTCCAGGCTCCGTGTTAGGGCTTAGGGCTCCGTTGCTAGGGTTCAGGGCCCCATTCTAGGGTTTAGGGCTCAGAGTCTAGGGTTCCAGGCTCCGGCTTAGGGCTCCGTTGCTAGGGATCAGGGCCCCGTTCTAGGGTTTAGGGCTCAGGGTCTAGGGTTCCAGGCTCCGGCTTAGGGCTCCGTTGCTAGGGATCAGGGCCCCGTTCTAGGGTTTAGGGCTCAGGGTCTAGGGTTACAGGCTCCGGCTTAGGGCTCCGTTGCTAGGGATCAGGGCCCCGTTCTAGGGTTTAGGGCTCAGGGTCTAGGGTTCCAGGCTCCGGCTTAGGGCTCCGTTGCTAGGGTTCAGGGCCCCGTTCTAAGGTTTAGGGCTCAGGGTCTAGGGTTCCAGGCTCCGTGTTAGGGCTTAGGGCTCCGTTGCTAGGGTTCAGGGCCCCATTCTAGGGTTTAGGGCTCAGGGTCTAGGGTTCCAGGCTCCGGCTTAGGGCTCCGTTGCTAGGGATCAGGGCCCCGTTCTAGGGTTTAGGGCTCAGGGTCTAGGGTTCCAGGCTCCGGCTTAGGGCTCCGTTGCTAGGGTTCAGGGCCCCTTTCGAAGGTTTAGGGCTCAGGGTCTAGGGTTCCAGGCTCCGGGTTAGGGCTTCGGGCTCCGTTGCTAGGGTTCAGGGCCCCGTTCTAGGGTTTAGGGCTCAGAGTCTAGGGTTCCAGGCTCCGGCTTAGGGCTCCGTTGCTAGGGTTCAGGGCCCCGTTCTAAGGTTTAGGGCTCAGGGTCTAGGGTTCCAGGCTCCGTGTTAGGGCTTAGGGCTCCGTTGCTAGGGTTCAGGGCCCCATTCTAGGGTTTAGGGCTCAGGGTCTAGGGTTCCAGGCTCCGGCTTAGGGCTCCGTTGCTAGGGATCAGGGCCCCGTTCTAGGGTTTAGGGCTCAGGGTCTAGGGTTCCAGGCTCCGTGTTAGGGCTCCGTTGCTAGGGTTCAGGGCCCCTTTCGAAGGTTTAGGGCTCAGGGTCTAGGGTTCCAGGCTCCGGCTTAGGGCTTAGGGCTCCGTTGCTAGGGTTCAGGGCCCCATTCTAGGGTTTAGGGCTCAGGGTCTAGGGTTCCAGGCTCCGGCTTAGGGCTCCGTTGCTAGGGTTCAGGGCCCCGTTCTAAGGTTTAGGGCTCAGGGTCTAGGGTTCCAGGCTCCGGCTTAGGGCTCCGTTGCTAGGGTTCAGGGCCCCGTTCTAAGGTTTAGGGCTCAGGGTCTAGGGTTCCAGGCTCCGTGTTAGGGCTTAGGGCTCCGTTGCTAGGGTTCAGGGCCCCATTCTAGGGTTTAGGGCTCAGGGTCTAGGGTTCCAGGCTCCGGCTTAGGGCTCCGTTGCTAGGGATCAGGGCCCCGTTCTAAGGTTTAGGGCTCAGGGTCTAGGGTTCCAGGCTCCGGCTTAGGGCTCCGTTGCTAGGGTTCAGGGCCCCGTTCTAAGGTTTAGGGCTCAGGGTCTAGGGTTCCAGGCTCCGTGTTAGGGCTTAGGGCTCCGTTGCTAGGGTTCAGGGCCCCATTCTAGGGTTTAGGGCTCAGGGTCTAGGGTTCCAGGCTCCGGCTTAGGGCTCCGTTGCTAGGGATCAGGGCCCCGTTCTAGGGTTTAGGGCTCAGGGTCTAGGGTTCCAGGCTCCGGCTTAGGGCTCCGTTGCTAGGGATCAGGGCCCCGTTCTAGGGTTTAGGGCTCAGGGTCTAGGGTTCCAGGCTCCGTGTTGGGGCTTAGGGCTCCGTTGCTAGGGTTCAGGGCCCCGTTCTAGGGTTTAGGGCTCAGGGTCTAGGGTTCCAGGCTCCGGCTTAGGGCTCCGTTGCTAGGGATCAGGGCCCCGTTCTAAGGTTTAGGGCTCAGGGTCTAGGGTTCCAGGCTCCGTGTTAGGGCTTAGGGCTCCGTTGCTAGGGTTCAGGGCCCCATTCTAGGGTTTAGGGCTCAGAGTCTAGGGTTCCAGGCTCCGGCTTAGGGCTCCGTTGCTAGGGTTCAGGGCCCCTTTCGAAGGTTTAGGGCTCAGGGTCTAGGGTTCCAGGCTCCGGGTTAGGGCTTCGGGCTCCGTTGCTAGGGTTCAGGGCCCCATTCTAGGGTTTAGGGCTCAGGGTCTAGGGTTCCAGGCTCCGGCTTAGGGCTCCGTTGCTAGGGATCAGGGCCCCGTTCTAGGGTTTAGGGCTCAGGGTCTAGGGTTCCAGGCTCCGGCTTAGGGCTCCGTTGCTAGGGATCAGGGCCCCGTTCTAGGGTTTAGGGCTCAGGGTCTAGGGTTACAGGCTCCGGCTTAGGGCTCCGTTGCTAGGGTTCAGGGCCCCGTTCTAAGGTTTAGGGCTCAGGGTCTAGGGTTCCAGGCTCCGTGTTAGGGCTTAGGGCTCCGTTGCTAGGGTTCAGGGCCCCATTCTAGGGTTTAGGGCTCAGGGTCTAGGGTTCCAGGCTCCGGCTTAGGGCTCCGTTGCTAGGGTTCAGGGCCCCTTTCGAAGGTTTAGGGCTCAGGGTCTAGGGTTCCAGGCTCCGGCTTAGGGCTCCGTTGCTAGGGTTCAGGGCCCCGTTCTAAGGTTTAGGGCTCAGGGTCTAGGGTTACAGGCTCCGGCTTAGGGCTTAGGGCTCCGTTGCTAGGGTTCAGGGCCCCATTCTAGGGTTTAGGGCTCAGGGTCTAGGGTTCCAGGCTCCGGCTTAGGGCTCCGTTGCTAGGGATCAGGGCCCCGTTCTAGGGTTTAGGGCTCAGGGTCTAGGGTTCCAGGCTCCGGCTTAGGGCTCCGTTGCTAGGGATCAGGGCCCCGTTCTAGGGTTTAGGGCTCAGGGTCTAGGGTTACAGGCTCCGGCTTAGGGCTCCGTTGCTAGGGTTCAGGGCCCCGTTCTAAGGTTTAGGGCTCAGGGTCTAGGGTTCCAGGCTCCGGCTTAGGGCTCCGTTGCTAGGGTTCAGGGCCCCGTTCTAAGGTTTAGGGCTCAGGGTCTAGGGTTCCAGGCTCCGGGTTAGGGCTTAGGGCTCCGTTGCTAGGGTTCAGGGCCCCATTCTAGGGTTTAGGGCTCAGAGTCTAGGGTTCCAGGCTCCGGCTTAGGGCTCCGTTGCTAGGGATCAGGGCCCCGTTCTAGGGTTTAGGGCTCAGGGTCTAGGGTTCCAGGCTCCGGCTTAGGGCTCCGTTGCTAGGGTTCAGGGCCCCTTTCGAAGGTTTAGGGCTCAGGGTCTAGGGTTCCAGGCTCCGGCTTAGGGCTTAGGGCTCCGTTGCTAGGGTTCAGGTCCCCGTTCTAGGGTTTAGGGCTCAGGGTCTAGGGTTCCAGGCTCCGGCTTAGGGCTCCGTTGCTAGGGTTCAGGGCCCCGTTCTAAGGTTTAGGGCTCAGGGTCTAGGGTTCCAGGCTCCGTGTTAGGGCTTAGGGCTCCGTTGCTAGGGTTCAGGGCCCCATTCTAGGGTTTAGGGCTCAGAGTCTAGGGTTCCAGGCTCCGGCTTAGGGCTCCGTTGCTAGGGATCAGGGCCCCGTTCTAGGGTTTAGGGCTCAGGGTCTAGGGTTCCAGGCTCCGGCTTAGGGCTCCGTTGCTAGGGATCAGGGCCCCGTTCTAGGGTTTAGGGCTCAGGGTCTAGGGTTACAGGCTCCGGCTTAGGGCTCCGTTGCTAGGGTTCAGGGCCCCGTTCTAAGGTTTAGGGCTCAGGGTCTAGGGTTCCAGGCTCCGTGTTAGGGCTTAGGGCTCCGTTGCTAGGGTTCAGGGCCCCATTCTAGGGTTTAGGGCTCAGGGTCTAGGGTTCCAGGCTCCGGCTTAGGGCTCCGTTGCTAGGGTTCAGGGCCCCGTTCTAAGGTTTAGGGCTCAGGGTCTAGGGTTCCAGGCTCCGGCTTAGGGCTCCGTTGCTAGGGTTCAGGGCCCCGTTCTAAGGTTTAGGGCTCAGGGTCTAGGGTTCCAGGCTCCGTGTTAGGGCTTAGGGCTCCGTTGCTAGGGTTCAGGGCCCCATTCTAGGGTTTAGGGCTCAGGGTCTAGGGTTCCAGGCTCCGGCTTAGGGCTCCGTTGCTAGGGATCAGGGCCCCGTTCTAAGGTTTAGGGCTCAGGGTCTAGGGTTCCAGGCTCCGGCTTAGGGCTCCGTTGCTAGGGTTCAGGGCCCCGTTCTAAGGTTTAGGGCTCAGGGTCTAGGGTTCCAGGCTCCGTGTTAGGGCTTAGGGCTCCGTTGCTAGGGTTCAGGGCCCCATTCTAGGGTTTAGGGCTCAGGGTCTAGGGTTCCAGGCTCCGGCTTAGGGCTCCGTTGCTAGGGATCAGGGCCCCGTTCTAGGGTTTAGGGCTCAGGGTCTAGGGTTCCAGGCTCCGGCTTAGGGCTCCGTTGCTAGGGATCAGGGCCCCGTTCTAGGGTTTAGGGCTCAGGGTCTAGGGTTCCAGGCTCCGTGTTGGGGCTTAGGGCTCCGTTGCTAGGGTTCAGGGCCCCGTTCTAGGGTTTAGGGCTCAGGGTCTAGGGTTCCAGGCTCCGGCTTAGGGCTCCGTTGCTAGGGATCAGGGCCCCGTTCTAGGGTTTAGGGCTCAGGGTCTAGGGTTCCAGGCTCCGGCTTAGGGCTCCGTTGCTAGGGTTCAGGGCCCCGTTCTAAGGTTTAGGGCTCAGGGTCTAGGGTTCCAGGCTCCGGCTTAGGGCTCCGTTGCTAGGGATCAGGGCCCCGTTCTAGGGTTTAGGGCTCAGGGTCTAGGGTTCCAGGCTCCGGCTTAGGGCTCCGTTGCTAGGGTTCAGGGCCCCGTTCTAAGGTTTAGGGCTCAGGGTCTAGGGTTCCAGGCTCCGTGTTAGGGCTTAGGGCTCCGTTGCTAGGGTTCAGGGCCCCATTCTAGGGTTTAGGGCTCAGGGTCTAGGGTTCCAGGCTCCGGCTTAGGGCTCCGTTGCTAGGGATCAGGGCCCCGTTCTAAGGTTTAGGGCTCAGGGTCTAGGGTTCCAGGCTCCGTGTTAGGGCTTAGGGCTCCGTTGCTAGGGTTCAGGTCCCCGTTCTAGGGTTTAGGGCTCAGGGTCTAGGGTTCCAGGCTCCGGCTTAGGGCTCCGTTGCTAGGGATCAGGGCCCCGTTCTAGGGTTTAGGGCTCAGGGTCTAGGGTTCCAGGCTCCGGCTTAGGGCTCCGTTGCTAGGGTTCAGGGCCCCGTTCTAAGGTTTAGGGCTCAGGGTCTAGGGTTCCAGGCTCCGTGTTAGGGCTTAGGGCTCCGTTGCTAGGGTTCAGGGCCCCATTCTAGGGTTTAGGGCTCAGGGTCTAGGGTTCCAGGCTCCGGCTTAGGGCTCCGTTGCTAGGGATCAGGGCCCCGTTCTAGGGTTTAGGGCTCAGGGTCTAGGGTTACAGGCTCCGGCTTAGGGCTCCGTTGCTAGGGTTCAGGGCCCCGTTCTAAGGTTTAGGGCTCAGGGTCTAGGGTTCCAGGCTCCGTGTTAGGGCTTAGGGCTCCGTTGCTAGGGTTCAGGGCCCCATTCTAGGGTTTAGGGCTCAGGGTCTAGGGTTCCAGGCTCCGGCTTAGGGCTCCGTTGCTAGGGTTCAGGGCCCCGTTCTAAGGTTTAGGGCTCAGGGTCTAGGGTTCCAGGCTCCGGCTTAGGGCTCCGTTGCTAGGGTTCAGGGCCCCGTTCTAAGGTTTAGGGCTCAGGGTCTAGGGTTCCAGGCTCCGTGTTAGGGCTTAGGGCTCCGTTGCTAGGGTTCAGGGCCCCATTCTAGGGTTTAGGGCTCAGGGTCTAGGGTTCCAGGCTCCGGCTTAGGGCTCCGTTGCTAGGGATCAGGGCCCCGTTCTAAGGTTTAGGGCTCAGGGTCTAGGGTTCCAGGCTCCGGCTTAGGGCTCCGTTGCTAGGGTTCAGGGCCCCGTTCTAAGGTTTAGGGCTCAGGGTCTAGGGTTCCAGGCTCCGTGTTAGGGCTTAGGGCTCCGTTGCTAGGGTTCAGGGCCCCATTCTAGGGTTTAGGGCTCAGGGTCTAGGGTTCCAGGCTCCGGCTTAGGGCTCCGTTGCTAGGGATCAGGGCCCCGTTCTAGGGTTTAGGGCTCAGGGTCTAGGGTTCCAGGCTCCGTGTTAGGGCTTAGGGCTCCGTTGCTAGGGTTCAGGGCCCCGTTCTAGGGTTTAGGGCTCAGGGTCTAGGGTTCCAGGCTCCGGCTTAGGGCTCCGTTGCTAGGGTTCAGGGCCCCGTTCTAAGGTTTAGGGCTCAGGGTCTAGGGTTCCAGGCTCCGGCTTAGGGCTCCGTTGCTAGGGTTCAGGGCCCCGTTCTAAGGTTTAGGGCTCAGGGTCTAGGGTTCCAGGCTCCGTGTTAGGGCTTAGGGCTCCGTTGCTAGGGTTCAGGGCCCCATTCTAGGGTTTAGGGCTCAGGGTCTAGGGTTCCAGGCTCCGGCTTAGGGCTCCGTTGCTAGGGATCAGGGCCCCGTTCTAGGGTTTAGGGCTCAGGGTCTAGGGTTCCAGGCTCCGGCTTAGGGCTCCGTTGCTAGGGATCAGGGCCCCGTTCTAGGGTTTAGGGCTCAGGGTCTAGGGTTCCAGGCTCCGTGTTGGGGCTTAGGGCTCCGTTGCTAGGGTTCAGGGCCCCGTTCTAGGGTTTAGGGCTCAGGGTCTAGGGTTCCAGGCTCCGGCTTAGGGCTCCGTTGCTAGGGATCAGGGCCCCGTTCTAGGGTTTAGGGCTCAGGGTCTAGGGTTCCAGGCTCCGGCTTAGGGCTCCGTTGCTAGGGTTCAGGGCCCCGTTCTAAGGTTTAGGGCTCAGGGTCTAGGGTTCCAGGCTCCGGCTTAGGGCTCCGTTGCTAGGGATCAGGGCCCCGTTCTAGGGTTTAGGGCTCAGGGTCTAGGGTTCCAGGCTCCGGCTTAGGGCTCCGTTGCTAGGGTTCAGGGCCCCGTTCTAAGGTTTAGGGCTCAGGGTCTAGGGTTCCAGGCTCCGTGTTAGGGCTTAGGGCTCCGTTGCTAGGGTTCAGGGCCCCATTCTAGGGTTTAGGGCTCAGGGTCTAGGGTTCCAGGCTCCGGCTTAGGGCTCCGTTGCTAGGGATCAGGGCCCCGTTCTAAGGTTTAGGGCTCAGGGTCTAGGGTTCCAGGCTCCGTGTTAGGGCTTAGGGCTCCGTTGCTAGGGTTCAGGTCCCCGTTCTAGGGTTTAGGGCTCAGGGTCTAGGGTTCCAGGCTCCGGCTTAGGGCTCCGTTGCTAGGGATCAGGGCCCCGTTCTAGGGTTTAGGGCTCAGGGTCTAGGGTTCCAGGCTCCGGCTTAGGGCTCCGTTGCTAGGGTTCAGGGCCCCGTTCTAAGGTTTAGGGCTCAGGGTCTAGGGTTCCAGGCTCCGTGTTAGGGCTTAGGGCTCCGTTGCTAGGGTTCAGGGCCCCATTCTAGGGTTTAGGGCTCAGGGTCTAGGGTTCCAGGCTCCGGCTTAGGGCTCCGTTGCTAGGGATCAGGGCCCCGTTCTAGGGTTTAGGGCTCAGGGTCTAGGGTTACAGGCTCCGGCTTAGGGCTCCGTTGCTAGGGTTCAGGGCCCCGTTCTAAGGTTTAGGGCTCAGGGTCTAGGGTTCCAGGCTCCGGCTTAGGGCTCCGTTGCTAGGGATCAGGGCCCCGTTCTAGGGTTTAGGGCTCAGGGTCTAGGGTTCCAGGCTCCGGCTTAGGGCTCCGTTGCTAGGGATCAGGGCCCCGTTCTAGGGTTTAGGGCTCAGGGTCTAGGGTTCCAGGCTCCGTGTTGGGGCTTAGGGCTCCGTTGCTAGGGTTCAGGGCCCCATTCTAGGGTTTAGGGCTCAGAGTCTAGGGTTCCAGGCTCCGGCTTAGGGCTCCGTTGCTAGGGATCAGGGCCCCGTTCTAGGGTTTAGGGCTCAGGGTCTAGGGTTCCAGGCTCCGGCTTAGGGCTCCGTTGCTAGGGTTCAGGGCCCCGTTCTAAGGTTTAGGGCTCAGGGTCTAGGGTTCCAGGCTCCGGCTTAGGGCTCCGTTGCTAGGGATCAGGGCCCCGTTCTAGGGTTTAGGGCTCAGGGTCTAGGGTTCCAGGCTCCGTGTTAGGGCTTAGGGCTCCGTTGCTAGGGTTCAGGGCCCCATTCTAGGGTTTAGGGCTCAGGGTCTAGGGTTCCAGGCTCCGGCTTAGGGCTCCGTTGCTAGGGATCAGGGCCCCGTTCTAGGGTTTAGGGCTCAGGGTCTAGGGTTCCAGGCTCCGGCTTAGGGCTCCGTTGCTAGGGTTCAGGGCCCCGTTCTAAGGTTTAGGGCTCAGGGTCTAGGGTTCCAGGCTCCGTGTTAGGGCTTAGGGCTCCGTTGCTAGGGTTCAGGGCCCCATTCTAGGGTTTAGGGCTCAGAGTCTAGGGTTCCAGGCTCCGGCTTAGGGCTCCGTTGCTAGGGATCAGGGCCCCGTTCTAGGGTTTAGGGCTCAGGGTCTAGGGTTCCAGGCTCCGTGTTAGGGCTTAGGGCTCCGTTGCTAGGGTTCAGGGCCCCATTCTAGGGTTTAGGGCTCAGGGTCTAGGGTTCCAGGCTCCGGCTTAGGGCTCCGTTGCTAGGGATCAGGGCCCAGTTCTAGGGTTTAGGGCTCAGGGTCTAGGGTTCCAGGCTCCGGGTTAGGGCTCCGTTGCTAGGGATCAGGGCCCCGTTCTAGGGTTTAGGGCTCAGGGTCTAGGGTTCCAGGCTCCGGCTTAGGGCTCCGTTGCTAGGGTTCAGGGCCCCGTTCTAAGGTTTAGGGCTCAGGGTCTAGGGTTCCAGGCTCCGTGTTAGGGCTCCGTTGCTAGGGTTCAGGGCCCCTTTCGAAGGTTTAGGGCTCAGGGTCTAGGGTTCCAGGCTCCGGGTTAGGGCTTCGGGCTCCGTTGCTAGGGTTCAGGGCCCCATTCTAGGGTTTAGGGCTCAGAGTCTAGGGTTCCAGGCTCCGGCTTAGGGCTCCGTTGCTAGGGATCAGGGCCCCGTTCTAGGGTTTAGGGCTCAGGGTCTAGGGTTCCAGGCTCCGGCTTAGGGCTCCGTTGCTAGGGTTCAGGGCCCCGTTCTAAGGTTTAGGGCTCAGGGTCTAGGGTTCCAGGCTCCGGCTTAGGGCTCCGTTGCTAGGGTTCAGGGCCCCGTTCTAAGGTTTAGGGCTCAGGGTCTAGGGTTCCAGGCTCCGGCTTAGGGCTCCGTTGCTAGGGTTCAGGGCCCCGTTCTAAGGTTTAGGGCTCAGGGTCTAGGGTTCCAGGCTCCGGGTTAGGGCTTAGGGCTCCGTTGCTAGGGTTCAGGGCCCCATTCTAGGGTTTAGGGCTCAGGGTCTAGGGTTCCAGGCTCCGGCTTAGGGCTCCGTTGCTAGGGATCAGGGCCCAGTTCTAGGGTTTAGGGCTCAGGGTCTAGGGTTCCAGGCTCCGGGTTAGGGCTCCGTTGCTAGGGATCAGGGCCCCGTTCTAGGGTTTAGGGCTCAGGGTCTAGGGTTCCAGGCTCCGGCTTAGGGCTCCGTTGCTAGGGTTCAGGGCCCCTTTCGAAGGTTTAGGGCTCAGGGTCTAGGGTTCCAGGCTCCGGGTTAGGGCTTCGGGCTCCGTTGCTAGGGTTCAGGGCCCCGTTCTAGGGTTTAGGGCTCAGGGTCTAGGGTTCCAGGCTCCGGCTTAGGGCTCCGTTGCTAGGGATCAGGGCCCCGTTCTAGGGTTTAGGGCTCAGGGTCTAGGGTTCCAGGCTCCGGCTTAGGGCTCCGTTGCTAGGGTTCAGGGCCCCGTTCTAAGGTTTAGGGCTCAGGGTCTAGGGTTCCAGGCTCCGTGTTAGGGCTTAGGGCTCCGTTGCTAGGGTTCAGGGCCCCATTCTAGGGTTTAGGGCTCAGGGTCTAGGGTTCCAGGCTCCGGCTTAGGGCTCCGTTGCTAGGGATCAGGGCCCCGTTCTAGGGTTTAGGGCTCAGGGTCTAGGGTTCCAGGCTCCGTGTTAGGGCTTAGGGCTCCGTTGCTAGGGTTCAGGTCCCCGTTCTAGGGTTTAGGGCTCAGGGTCTAGGGTTCCAGGCTCCGGCTTAGGGCTCCGTTGCTAGGGATCAGGGCCCCGTTCTAGGGTTTAGGGCTCAGGGTCTAGGGTTCCAGGCTCCGGCTTAGGGCTCCGTTGCTAGGGATCAGGGCCCCGTTCTAGGGTTTAGGGCTCAGGGTCTAGGGTTCCAGGCTCCGGCTTAGGGCTCCGTTGCTAGGGTTCAGGGCCCCGTTCTAAGGTTTAGGGCTCAGGGTCTAGGGTTCCAGGCTCCGTGTTAGGGCTTAGGGCTCCGTTGCTAGGGTTCAGGGCCCCATTCTAGGGTTTAGGGCTCAGGGTCTAGGGTTCCAGGCTCCGGCTTAGGGCTTCGGGCTCCGTTGCTAGGGTTCAGGGCCCCGTTCTAGGGTTTAGGGCTCAGGGTCTAGGGTTCCAGGCTCCGGCTTAGGGCTCCGTTGCTAGGGTTCAGGGCCCCTTTCGAAGGTTTAGGGCTCAGGGTCTAGGGTTCCAGGCTCCGTGTTAGGGCTTAGGGCTCCGTTGCTAGGGTTCAGGGCCCCATTCTAGGGTTTAGGGCTCAGAGTCTAGGGTTCCAGGCTCCGGCTTAGGGCTCCGTTGCTAGGGATCAGGGCCCCGTTCTAGGGTTTAGGGCTCAGGGTCTAGGGTTCCAGGCTCCGGCTTAGGGCTCCGTTGCTAGGGTTCAGGGCCCCGTTCTAAGGTTTAGGGCTCAGGGTCTAGGGTTCCAGGCTCCGGCTTAGGGCTCCGTTGCTAGGGTTCAGGGCCCCGTTCTAAGGTTTAGGGCTCAGGGTCTAGGGTTCCAGGCTCCGGCTTAGGGCTCCGTTGCTAGGGTTCAGGGCCCCGTTCTAAGGTTTAGGGCTCAGGGTCTAGGGTTCCAGGCTCCGGGTTAGGGCTTAGGGCTCCGTTGCTAGGGTTCAGGGCCCCATTCTAGGGTTTAGGGCTCAGAGTCTAGGGTTCCAGGCTCCGGCTTAGGGCTCCGTTGCTAGGGATCAGGGCCCAGTTCTAGGGTTTAGGGCTCAGGGTCTAGGGTTCCAGGCTCCGGCTTAGGGCTCCGTTGCTAGGGTTCAGGGCCCCTTTCGAAGGTTTAGGGCTCAGGGTCTAGGGTTCCAGGCTCCGGCTTAGGGCTTAGGGCTCCGTTGCTAGGGTTCAGGGCCCCATTCTAGGGTTTAGGGCTCAGGGTCTAGGGTTCCAGGCTCCGGCTTAGGGCTCCGTTGCTAGGGTTCAGGGCCCCGTTCTAAGGTTTAGGGCTCAGGGTCTAGGGTTCCAGGCTCCGTGTTAGGGCTTAGGGCTCCGTTGCTAGGGTTCAGGGCCCCATTCTAGGGTTTAGGGCTCAGGGTCTAGGGTTCCAGGCTCCGGCTTAGGGCTTCGGGCTCCGTTGCTAGGGTTCAGGGCCCCGTTCTAGGGTTTAGGGCTCAGGGTCTAGGGTTCCAGGCTCCGGCTTAGGGCTCCGTTGCTAGGGTTCAGGGCCCCTTTCGAAGGTTTAGGGCTCAGGGTCTAGGGTTCCAGGCTCCGTGTTAGGGCTTAGGGCTCCGTTGCTAGGGTTCAGGGCCCCATTCTAGGGTTTAGGGCTCAGAGTCTAGGGTTCCAGGCTCCGGCTTAGGGCTCCGTTGCTAGGGTTCAGGGCCCCGTTCTAAGGTTTAGGGCTCAGGGTCTAGGGTTCCAGGCTCCGTGTTAGGGCTTAGGGCTCCGTTGCTAGGGTTCAGGGCCCCATTCTAGGGTTTAGGGCTCAGGGTCTAGGGTTCCAGGCTCCGTGTTGGGGCTTAGGGCTCCGTTGCTAGGGTTCAGGGCCCCGTTCTAGGGTTTAGGGCTCAGGGTCTAGGGTTCCAGGCTCCGGCTTAGGGCTCCGTTGCTAGGGATCAGGGCCCCGTTCTAGGGTTTAGGGCTCAGGGTCTAGGGTTACAGGCTCCGGCTTAGGGCTCCGTTGCTAGGGTTCAGGGCCCCGTTCTAAGGTTTAGGGCTCAGGGTCTAGGGTTCCAGGCTCCGGCTTAGGGCTCCGTTGCTAGGGTTCAGGGCCCCGTTCTAAGGTTTAGGGCTCAGGGTCTAGGGTTCCAGGCTCCGGGTTAGGGCTTAGGGCTCCGTTGCTAGGGTTCAGGGCCCCATTCTAGGGTTTAGGGCTCAGAGTCTAGGGTTCCAGGCTCCGGCTTAGGGCTCCGTTGCTAGGGATCAGGGCCCAGTTCTAGGGTTTAGGGCTCAGGGTCTAGGGTTCCAGGCTCCGGCTTAGGGCTCCGTTGCTAGGGTTCAGGGCCCCTTTCGAAGGTTTAGGGCTCAGGGTCTAGGGTTCCAGGCTCCGGCTTAGGGCTTAGGGCTCCGTTGCTAGGGTTCAGGGCCCCATTCTAGGGTTTAGGGCTCAGGGTCTAGGGTTCCAGGCTCCGGCTTAGGGCTCCGTTGCTAGGGTTCAGGGCCCCGTTCTAAGGTTTAGGGCTCAGGGTCTAGGGTTCCAGGCTCCGTGTTAGGGCTTAGGGCTCCGTTGCTAGGGTTCAGGGCCCCGTTCTAGGGTTTAGGGCTCAGGGTCTAGGGTTCCAGGCTCCGGGTTAGGGCTTAGGGCTCCGTTGCTAGGGTTCAGGGCCCCATTCTAGGGTTTAGGGCTCAGAGTCTAGGGTTCCAGGCTCCGGCTTAGGGCTCCGTTGCTAGGGATCAGGGCCCCGTTCTAGGGTTTAGGGCTCAGGGTCTAGGGTTCCAGGCTCCGTGTTAGGGCTTAGGGCTCCGTTGCTAGGGTTCAGGGCCCCGTTCTAGGGTTTAGGGCTCAGGGTCTAGGGTTCCAGGCTCCGGCTTAGGGCTCCGTTGCTAGGGATCAGGGCCCCGTTCTAGGGTTTAGGGCTCAGGGTCTAGGGTTCCAGGCTCCGGGTTAGGGCTCCGTTGCTAGGGATCAGGGCCCCGTTCTAGGGTTTAGGGCTCAGGGTCTAGGGTTCCAGGCTCCGGCTTAGGGCTCCGTTGCTAGGGTTCAGGGCCCCGTTCTAAGGTTTAGGGCTCAGGGTCTAGGGTTACAGGCTCCGGCTTAGGGCTTAGGGCTCCGTTGCTAGGGTTCAGGGCCCCATTCTAGGGTTTAGGGCTCAGGGTCTAGGGTTCCAGGCTCCGGCTTAGGGCTCCGTTGCTAGGGATCAGGGCCCCGTTCTAGGGTTTAGGGCTCAGGGTCTAGGGTTCCAGGCTCCGGCTTAGGGCTCCGTTGCTAGGGATCAGGGCCCCGTTCTAGGGTTTAGGGCTCAGGGTCTAGGGTTACAGGCTCCGGCTTAGGGCTCCGTTGCTAGGGTTCAGGGCCCCGTTCTAGGGTTTAGGGCTCAGGGTCTAGGGTTCCAGGCTCCGGCTTAGGGCTCCGTTGCTAGGGTTCAGGGCCCCGTTCTAAGGTTTAGGGCTCAGGGTCTAGGGTTCCAGGCTCCGTGTTAGGGCTTAGGGCTCCGTTGCTAGGGTTCAGGGCCCCATTCTAGGGTTTAGGGCTCAGGGTCTAGGGTTCCAGGCTCCGTGTTGGGGCTTAGGGCTCCGTTGCTAGGGTTCAGGGCCCCGTTCTAGGGTTTAGGGCTCAGGGTCTAGGGTTCCAGGCTCCGGCTTAGGGCTCCGTTGCTAGGGATCAGGGCCCCGTTCTAGGGTTTAGGGCTCAGGGTCTAGGGTTACAGGCTCCGGCTTAGGGCTCCGTTGCTAGGGTTCAGGGCCCCGTTCTAAGGTTTAGGGCTCAGGGTCTAGGGTTCCAGGCTCCGGCTTAGGGCTCCGTTGCTAGGGATCAGGGCCCCGTTCTAGGGTTTAGGGCTCAGGGTCTAGGGTTCCAGGCTCCGTGTTAGGGCTTAGGGCTCCGTTGCTAGGGTTCAGGGCCCCATTCTAGGGTTTAGGGCTCAGGGTCTAGGGTTCCAGGCTCCGGCTTAGGGCTCCGTTGCTAGGGATCAGGGCCCAGTTCTAGGGTTTAGGGCTCAGGGTCTAGGGTTCCAGGCTCCGGGTTAGGGCTCCGTTGCTAGGGATCAGGGCCCCGTTCTAGGGTTTAGGGCTCAGGGTCTAGGGTTCCAGGCTCCGGCTTAGGGCTCCGTTGCTAGGGTTCAGGGCCCCGTTCTAAGGTTTAGGGCTCAGGGTCTAGGGTTCCAGGCTCCGTGTTAGGGCTCCGTTGCTAGGGTTCAGGGCCCCTTTCGAAGGTTTAGGGCTCAGGGTCTAGGGTTCCAGGCTCCGGGTTAGGGCTTCGGGCTCCGTTGCTAGGGTTCAGGGCCCCATTCTAGGGTTTAGGGCTCAGAGTCTAGGGTTCCAGGCTCCGGCTTAGGGCTCCGTTGCTAGGGATCAGGGCCCCGTTCTAGGGTTTAGGGCTCAGGGTCTAGGGTTCCAGGCTCCGGCTTAGGGCTCCGTTGCTAGGGTTCAGGGCCCCGTTCTAAGGTTTAGGGCTCAGGGTCTAGGGTTCCAGGCTCCGGCTTAGGGCTCCGTTGCTAGGGTTCAGGGCCCCGTTCTAAGGTTTAGGGCTCAGGGTCTAGGGTTCCAGGCTCCGGCTTAGGGCTCCGTTGCTAGGGATCAGGGCCCCGTTCTAGGGTTTAGGGCTCAGGGTCTAGGGTTCCAGGCTTTGGGTTAGGGCTTAGGGCTCCGTTGCTAGGGTTCAGGGCCCCATTCTAGGGTTTAGGGCTCAGGGTCTAGGGTTCCAGGCTCCGGCTTAGGGCTCCGTTGCTAGGGATCAGGGCCCCGTTCTAGGGTTTAGGGCTCAGGGTCTAGGTTTCCAGGCTCCGGCTTAGGGCTCCGTTGCTAGGGATCAGGGCCCCGTTCTAGGGTTTAGGGCTCAGGGTCTAGGGTTCCAGGCTCCGGCTTAGGGCTCCGTTGCTAGGGTTCAGGGCCCCTTTCGAAGGTTTAGGGCTCAGGGTCTAGGGTTCCAGGCTCCGTGTTAGGGCTTAGGGCTCCGTTGCTAGGGTTCAGGGCCCCATTCTAGGGTTTAGGGCTCAGGGTCTAGGGTTCCAGGCTCCGGCTTAGGGCTCCGTTGCTAGGGTTCAGGGCCCCGTTCTAAGGTTTAGGGCTCAGGGTCTAGGGTTCCAGGCTCCGGGTTAGGGCTTAGGGCTCCGTTGCTAGGGTTCAGGGCCCCATTCTAGGGTTTAGGGCTCAGGGTCTAGGGTTCCAGGCTCCGGCTTAGGGCTCCGTTGCTAGGGTTCAGGGCCCCGTTCTAAGGTTTAGGGCTCAGGGTCTAGGGTTCCAGGCTCCGGCTTAGGGCTTAGGGCTCCGTTGCTAGGGTTCAGGTCCCCGTTCTAGGGTTTAGGGCTCAGGGTCTAGGGTTCCAGGCTCCGGCTTAGGGCTCCGTTGCTAGGGATCAGGGCCCCGTTCTAGGGTTTAGGGCTCAGGGTCTAGGGTTCCAGGCTCCGGGTTGGGGCTTAGGGCTCCGTTGCTAGGGTTCAGGGCCCCGTTCTAGGGTTTAGGGCTCAGGGTCTAGGGTTCCAGGCTCCGGCTTAGGGCTCCGTTGCTAGGGATCAGGGCCCCGTTCTAGGGTTTAGGGCTCAGGGTCTAGGGTTCCAGGCTCCGGGTTAGGGCTCCGTTGCTAGGGATCAGGGCCCCGTTCTAGGGTTTAGGGCTCAGGGTCTAGGGTTCCAGGCTCCGGCTTAGGGCTCCGTTGCTAGGGTTCAGGGCCCCGTTCTAAGGTTTAGGGCTCAGGGTCTAGGGTTACAGGCTCCGGCTTAGGGCTTAGGGCTCCGTTGCTAGGGTTCAGGGCCCCATTCTAGGGTTTAGGGCTCAGGGTCTAGGGTTCCAGGCTCCGGCTTAGGGCTCCGTTGCTAGGGATCAGGGCCCCGTTCTAGGGTTTAGGGCTCAGGGTCTAGGGTTCCAGGCTCCGGCTTAGGGCTCCGTTGCTAGGGATCAGGGCCCCGTTCTAGGGTTTAGGGCTCAGGGTCTAGGGTTACAGGCTCCGGCTTAGGGCTCCGTTGCTAGGGTTCAGGGCCCCGTTCTAGGGTTTAGGGCTCAGGGTCTAGGGTTCCAGGCTCCGGCTTAGGGCTCCGTTGCTAGGGTTCAGGGCCCCGTTCTAAGGTTTAGGGCTCAGGGTCTAGGGTTCCAGGCTCCGTGTTAGGGCTTAGGGCTCCGTTGCTAGGGTTCAGGGCCCCATTCTAGGGTTTAGGGCTCAGGGTCTAGGGTTCCAGGCTCCGTGTTGGGGCTTAGGGCTCCGTTGCTAGGGTTCAGGGCCCCGTTCTAGGGTTTAGGGCTCAGGGTCTAGGGTTCCAGGCTCCGGCTTAGGGCTCCGTTGCTAGGGTTCAGGGCCCCGTTCTAAGGTTTAGGGCTCAGGGTCTAGGGTTCCAGGCTCCGGGTTAGGGCTTCGGGCTCCGTTGCTAGGGTTCAGGGCCCCGTTCTAGGGTTTAGGGCTCAGGGTCTAGGGTTCCAGGCTCCGGCTTAGGGCTCCGTTGCTAGGGATCAGGGCCCCGTTCTAGGGTTTAGGGCTCAGGGTCTAGGGTTCCAGGCTCCGGGTTAGGGCTCCGTTGCTAGGGATCAGGGCCCCGTTCTAGGGTTTAGGGCTCAGGGTCTAGGGTTCCAGGCTCCGGCTTAGGGCTCCGTTGCTAGGGTTCAGGGCCCCGTTCTAAGGTTTAGGGCTCAGGGTCTAGGGTTCCAGGCTCCGTGTTAGGGCTTAGGGCTCCGTTGCTAGGGTTCAGGGCCCCATTCTAGGGTTTAGGGCTCAGGGTCTAGGGTTCCAGGCTCCGGCTTAGGGCTCCGTTGCTAGGGATCAGGGCCCCGTTCTAGGGTTTAGGGCTCAGGGTCTAGGGTTCCAGGCTCCGGCTTAGGGCTCCGTTGCTAGGGTTCAGGGCCCCGTTCTAAGGTTTAGGGCTCAGGGTCTAGGGTTCCAGGCTCCGGCTTAGGGCTTAGGGCTCCGTTGCTAGGGTTCAGGGCCCCATTCTAGGGTTTAGGGCTCAGGGTCTAGGGTTCCAGGCTCCGTGTTAGGGCTTAGGGCTCCGTTGCTAGGGTTCAGGGCCCCATTCTAGGGTTTAGGGCTCAGGGTCTAGGGTTCCAGGCTCCGGCTTAGGGCTCCGTTGCTAGGGATCAGGGCCCCGTTCTAGGGTTTAGGGCTCAGGGTCTAGGGTTCCAGGCTCCGGCTTAGGGCTCCGTTGCTAGGGTTCAGGGCCCCGTTCTAAGGTTTAGGGCTCAGGGTCTAGGGTTCCAGGCTCCGTGTTAGGGCTTAGGGCTCCGTTGCTAGGGTTCAGGGCCCCATTCTAGGGTTTAGGGCTCAGGGTCTAGGGTTCCAGGCTCCGGCTTAGGGCTCCGTTGCTAGGGATCAGGGCCCCGTTCTAGGGTTTAGGGCTCAGGGTCTAGGGTTCCAGGCTCCGGCTTAGGGCTCCGTTGCTAGGGTTCAGGGCCCCGTTCTAAGGTTTAGGGCTCAGGGTCTAGGGTTCCAGGCTCCGTGTTAGGGCTTAGGGCTCCGTTGCTAGGGTTCAGGGCCCCATTCTAGGGTTTAGGGCTCAGGGTCTAGGGTTCCAGGCTTTGGGTTAGGGCTTAGGGCTCCGTTGCTAGGGTTCAGGGCCCCATTCTAGGGTTTAGGGCTCAGGGTCTAGGGTTCCAGGCTCCGGCTTAGGGCTCCGTTGCTAGGGATCAGGGCCCCGTTCTAGGGTTTAGGGCTCAGGGTCTAGGGTTCCAGGCTCCGGCTTAGGGCTCCGTTGCTAGGGTTCAGGGCCCAGTTCTAGGGTTTAGGGCTCAGGGTCTAGGGTTCCAGGCTCCGGGTTAGGGCTCCGTTGCTAGGGATCAGGGCCCCGTTCTAGGGTTTAGGGCTCAGGGTCTAGGGTTCCAGGCTCCGGCTTAGGGCTCCGTTGCTAGGGTTCAGGGCCCCTTTCGAAGGTTTAGGGCTCAGGGTCTAGGGTTCCAGGCTCCGGGTTAGGGCTTCGGGCTCCGTTGCTAGGGTTCAGGGCCCCGTTCTAGGGTTTAGGGCTCAGGGTCTAGGGTTCCAGGCTCCGTGTTAGGGCTTAGGGCTCCGTTGCTAGGGTTCAGGGCCCCATTCTAGGGTTTAGGGCTCAGGGTCTAGGGTTCCAGGCTCCGGCTTAGGGCTCCGTTGCTAGGGTTCAGGGCCCCGTTCTAAGGTTTAGGGCTCAGGGTCTAGGGTTCCAGGCTCCGGGTTGGGGCTCCGTTGCTAGGGTTCAGGGCCCCTTTCGAAGGTTTAGGGCTCAGGGTCTAGGGTTCCAGGCTCCGGCTTAGGGCTTAGGGCTCCGTTGCTAGGGTTCAGGTCCCCGTTCTAGGGTTTAGGGCTCAGGGTCTAGGGTTCCAGGCTCCGGCTTAGGGCTCCGTTGCTAGGGTTCAGGGCCCCTTTCGAAGGTTTAGGGCTCAGGGTCTAGGGTTCCAGGCTCCGGGTTAGGGCTTCGGGCTCCGTTGCTAGGGTTCAGGGCCCCGTTCTAGGGTTTAGGGCTCAGGGTCTAGGGTTCCAGGCTCCGTGTTAGGGCTTAGGGCTCCGTTGCTAGGGTTCAGGGCCCCATTCTAGGGTTTAGGGCTCAGGGTCTAGGGTTCCAGGCTCCGGCTTAGGGCTCCGTTGCTAGGGTTCAGGGCCCCGTTCTAAGGTTTAGGGCTCAGGGTCTAGGGTTCCAGGCTCCGGGTTAGGGCTTAGGGCTCCGTTGCTAGGGTTCAGGGCCCCATTCTAGGGTTTAGGGCTCAGAGTCTAGGGTTCCAGGCTCCGGCTTAGGGCTCCGTTGCTAGGGATCAGGGCCCCGTTCTAGGGTTTAGGGCTCAGGGTCTAGGTTTCCAGGCTCCGGCTTAGGGCTCCGTTGCTAGGGTTCAGGGCCCCGTTCTAAGGTTTAGGGCTCAGGGTCTAGGGTTCCAGGCTCCGGCTTAGGGCTCCGTTGCTAGGGTTCAGGGCCCCGTTCTAAGGTTTAGGGCTCAGGGTCTAGGGTTCCAGGCTCCGGCTTAGGGCTCCGTTGCTAGGGTTCAGGGCCCCTTTCGAAGGTTTAGGGCTCAGGGTCTAGGGTTCCAGGCTCCGTGTTAGGGCTTAGGGCTCCGTTGCTAGGGTTCAGGGCCCCATTCTAGGGTTTAGGGCTCAGGGTCTAGGGTTCCAGGCTCCGGCTTAGGGCTCCGTTGCTAGGGATCAGGGCCCCGTTCTAGGGTTTAGGGCTCAGGGTCTAGGGTTCCAGGCTCCGGGTTAGGGCTCCGTTGCTAGGGATCAGGGCCCCGTTCTAGGGTTTAGGGCTCAGGGTCTAGGGTTCCAGGCTCCGTGTTAGGGCTTAGGGCTCCGTTGCTAGGGTTCAGGGCCCCATTCTAGGGTTTAGGGCTCAGGGTCTAGGGTTCCAGGCTCCGGCTTAGGGCTCCGTTGCTAGGGTTCAGGGCCCCGTTCTAAGGTTTAGGGCTCAGGGTCTAGGGTTCCAGGCTCCGTGTTAGGGCTTAGGGCTCCGTTGCTAGGGTTCAGGGCCCCATTCTAGGGTTTAGGGCTCAGGGTCTAGGGTTCCAGGCTCCGGCTTAGGGCTCCGTTGCTAGGGATCAGGGCCCCGTTCTAGGGTTTAGGGCTCAGGGTCTAGGGTTCCAGGCTCCGGCTTAGGGCTCCGTTGCTAGGGATCAGGGCCCCGTTCTAGGGTTTAGGGCTCAGGGTCTAGGGTTCCAGGCTCCGTGTTGGGGCTTAGGGCTCCGTTGCTAGGGTTCAGGGCCCCGTTCTAGGGTTTAGGGCTCAGGGTCTAGGGTTCCAGGCTCCGGCTTAGGGCTCCGTTGCTAGGGATCAGGGCCCCGTTCTAGGGTTTAGGGCTCAGGGTCTAGGGTTCCAGGCTCCGGCTTAGGGCTCCGTTGCTAGGGTTCAGGGCCCCGTTCTAAGGTTTAGGGCTCAGGGTCTAGGGTTCCAGGCTCCGGGTTAGGGCTTCGGGCTCCGTTGCTAGGGTTCAGGGCCCCATTCTAGGGTTTAGGGCTCAGGGTCTAGGGTTCCAGGCTCCGGCTTAGGGCTCCGTTGCTAGGGATCAGGGCCCCGTTCTAGGGTTTAGGGCTCAGGGTCTAGGGTTCCAGGCTCCGGCTTAGGGCTCCGTTGCTAGGGTTCAGGGCCCCGTTCTAAGGTTTAGGGCTCAGGGTCTAGGGTTCCAGGCTCCGGCTTAGGGCTCCGTTGCTAGGGATCAGGGCCCCGTTCTAGGGTTTAGGGCTCAGGGTCTAGGGTTCCAGGCTCCGGCTTAGGGCTCCGTTGCTAGGGATCAGGGCCCCGTTCTAGGGTTTAGGGCTCAGGGTCTAGGGTTCCAGGCTCCGGCTTAGGGCTCCGTTGCTAGGGTTCAGGGCCCCGTTCTAAGGTTTAGGGCTCAGGGTCTAGGGTTCCAGGCTCCGTGTTAGGGCTTAGGGCTCCGTTGCTAGGGTTCAGGGCCCCATTCTAGGGTTTAGGGCTCAGGGTCTAGGGTTCCAGGCTTTGGGTTAGGGCTTAGGGCTCCGTTGCTAGGGTTCAGGGCCCCGTTCTAGGGTTTAGGGCTCAGGGTCTAGGGTTCCAGGCTCCGGGTTGGGGCTTAGGGCTCCGTTGCTAGGGTTCAGGTCCCCGTTCTAGGGTTTAGGGCTCAGGGTCTAGGGTTCCAGGCTCCGGCTTAGGGCTCCGTTGCTAGGGATCAGGGCCCCGTTCTAGGGTTTAGGGCTCAGGGTCTAGGGTTCCAGGCTCCGGGTTGGGGCTTAGGGCTCCGTTGCTAGGGTTCAGGGCCCCGTTCTAGGGTTTAGGGCTCAGGGTCTAGGGTTCCAGGCTCCGGCTTAGGGCTCCGTTGCTAGGGATCAGGGCCCCGTTCTAGGGTTTAGGGCTCAGGGTCTAGGGTTCCAGGCTCCGGCTTAGGGCTCCGTTGCTAGGGTTCAGGGCCCCGTTCTAAGGTTTAGGGCTCAGGGTCTAGGGTTCCAGGCTCCGTGTTAGGGCTTAGGGCTCCGTTGCTAGGGTTCAGGGCCCCATTCTAGGGTTTAGGGCTCAGAGTCTAGGGTTCCAGGCTCCGGCTTAGGGCTCCGTTGCTAGGGATCAGGGCCCCGTTCTAGGGTTTAGGGCTCAGGGTCTAGGGTTCCAGGCTCCGTGTTGGGGCTTAGGGCTCCGTTGCTAGGGTTCAGGGCCCCGTTCTAGGGTTTAGGGCTCAGGGTCTAGGGTTCCAGGCTCCGGCTTAGGGCTCCGTTGCTAGGGATCAGGGCCCCGTTCTAGGGTTTAGGGCTCAGGGTCTAGGGTTACAGGCTCCGGCTTAGGGCTCCGTTGCTAGGGTTCAGGGCCCCGTTCTAAGGTTTAGGGCTCAGGGTCTAGGGTTCCAGGCTCCGTGTTAGGGCTTAGGGCTCCGTTGCTAGGGTTCAGGGCCCCATTCTAGGGTTTAGGGCTCAGGGTCTAGGGTTCCAGGCTCCGGCTTAGGGCTCCGTTGCTAGGGTTCAGGGCCCCTTTCGAAGGTTTAGGGCTCAGGGTCTAGGGTTCCAGGCTCCGGCTTAGGGCTCCGTTGCTAGGGTTCAGGGCCCCGTTCTAAGGTTTAGGGCTCAGGGTCTAGGGTTCCAGGCTCCGTGTTAGGGCTTAGGGCTCCGTTGCTAGGGTTCAGGGCCCCATTCTAGGGTTTAGGGCTCAGAGTCTAGGGTTCCAGGCTCCGGCTTAGGGCTCCGTTGCTAGGGATCAGGGCCCCGTTCTAGGGTTTAGGGCTCAGGGTCTAGGGTTCCAGGCTCCGGGTTAGGGCTCCGTTGCTAGGGATCAGGGCCCCGTTCTAGGGTTTAGGGCTCAGGGTCTAGGGTTCCAGGCTCCGGCTTAGGGCTCCGTTGCTAGGGTTCAGGGCCCCGTTCTAAGGTTTAGGGCTCAGGGTCTAGGGTTCCAGGCTCCGTGTTAGGGCTTAGGGCTCCGTTGCTAGGGTTCAGGGCCCCATTCTAGGGTTTAGGGCTCAGGGTCTAGGGTTCCAGGCTCCGGCTTAGGGCTCCGTTGCTAGGGATCAGGGCCCCGTTCTAGGGTTTAGGGCTCAGGGTCTAGGGTTCCAGGCTCCGGCTTAGGGCTCCGTTGCTAGGGTTCAGGGCCCCTTTCGAAGGTTTAGGGCTCAGGGTCTAGGGTTCCAGGCTCCGGGTTAGGGCTTCGGGCTCCGTTGCTAGGGTTCAGGGCCCCGTTCTAGGGTTTAGGGCTCAGGGTCTAGGGTTCCAGGCTCCGGCTTAGGGCTCCGTTGCTAGGGTTCAGGGCCCCGTTCTAAGGTTTAGGGCTCAGGGTCTAGGGTTCCAGGCTCCGTGTTAGGGCTTAGGGCTCCGTTGCTAGGGTTCAGGGCCCCATTCTAGGGTTTAGGGCTCAGGGTCTAGGGTTCCAGGCTCCGGCTTAGGGCTCCGTTGCTAGGGTTCAGGGCCCCTTTCGAAGGTTTAGGGCTCAGGGTCTAGGGTTCCAGGCTCCGGGTTAGGGCTTCGGGCTCCGTTGCTAGGGTTCAGGGCCCCGTTCTAGGGTTTAGGGCTCAGGGTCTAGGGTTCCAGGCTCCGGGTTGGGGCTTAGGGCTCCGTTGCTAGGGTTCAGGGCCCCGTTCTAGGGTTTAGGGCTCAGGGTCTAGGGTTCCAGGCTCCGTGTTGGGGCTTAGGGCTCCGTTGCTAGGGTTCAGGGCCCCGTTCTAGGGTTTAGGGCTCAGGGTCTAGGGTTCCAGGCTCCGGCTTAGGGCTCCGTTGCTAGGGTTCAGGGCCCCGTTCTAAGGTTTAGGGCTCAGGGTCTAGGGTTCCAGGCTCCGTGTTAGGGCTTAGGGCTCCGTTGCTAGGGTTCAGGGCCCCATTCTAGGGTTTAGGGCTCAGGGTCTAGGGTTCCAGGCTCCGGGTTGGGGCTCCGTTGCTAGGGATCAGGGCCCCGTTCTAGGGTTTAGGGCTCAGGGTCTAGGGTTCCAGGCTCCGGCTTAGGGCTCCGTTGCTAGGGTTCAGGGCCCCGTTCTAAGGTTTAGGGCTCAGGGTCTAGGGTTCCAGGCTCCGTGTTAGGGCTTAGGGCTCCGTTGCTAGGGTTCAGGGCCCCATTCTAGGGTTTAGGGCTCAGAGTCTAGGGTTCCAGGCTCCGGCTTAGGGCTCCGTTGCTAGGGATCAGGGCCCCGTTCTAGGGTTTAGGGCTCAGGGTCTAGGGTTCCAGGCTCCGTGTTGGGGCTTAGGGCTCCGTTGCTAGGGTTCAGGGCCCCGTTCTAGGGTTTAGGGCTCAGGGTCTAGGGTTCCAGGCTCCGTGTTAGGGCTTAGGGCTCCGTTGCTAGGGTTCAGGGCCCCATTCTAGGGTTTAGGGCTCAGGGTCTAGGGTTCCAGGCTCCGGCTTAGGGCTCCGTTGCTAGGGTTCAGGGCCCCGTTCTAAGGTTTAGGGCTCAGGGTCTAGGGTTCCAGGCTCCGGCTTAGGGCTCCGTTGCTAGGGATCAGGGCCCCGTTCTAGGGTTTAGGGCTCAGGGTCTAGGGTTCCAGGCTCCGGCTTAGGGCTCCGTTGCTAGGGTTCAGGGCCCCGTTCTAAGGTTTAGGGCTCAGGGTCTAGGGTTCCAGGCTCCGTGTTAGGGCTTAGGGCTCCGTTGCTAGGGTTCAGGGCCCCATTCTAGGGTTTAGGGCTCAGGGTCTAGGGTTCCAGGCTCCGGCTTAGGGCTCCGTTGCTAGGGATCAGGGCCCCGTTCTAAGGTTTAGGGCTCAGGGTCTAGGGTTCCAGGCTCCGTGTTAGGGCTTAGGGCTCCGTTGCTAGGGTTCAGGTCCCCGTTCTAGGGTTTAGGGCTCAGGGTCTAGGGTTCCAGGCTCCGGCTTAGGGCTCCGTTGCTAGGGATCAGGGCCCCGTTCTAGGGTTTAGGGCTCAGGGTCTAGGGTTCCAGGCTCCGGCTTAGGGCTCCGTTGCTAGGGTTCAGGGCCCCGTTCTAAGGTTTAGGGCTCAGGGTCTAGGGTTCCAGGCTCCGTGTTAGGGCTTAGGGCTCCGTTGCTAGGGTTCAGGGCCCCATTCTAGGGTTTAGGGCTCAGGGTCTAGGGTTCCAGGCTCCGGCTTAGGGCTCCGTTGCTAGGGATCAGGGCCCCGTTCTAGGGTTTAGGGCTCAGGGTCTAGGGTTACAGGCTCCGGCTTAGGGCTCCGTTGCTAGGGTTCAGGGCCCCGTTCTAAGGTTTAGGGCTCAGGGTCTAGGGTTCCAGGCTCCGGCTTAGGGCTCCGTTGCTAGGGATCAGGGCCCCGTTCTAAGGTTTAGGGCTCAGGGTCTAGGGTTCCAGGCTCCGGCTTAGGGCTCCGTTGCTAGGGATCAGGGCCCCGTTCTAGGGTTTAGGGCTCAGGGTCTAGGGTTCCAGGCTCCGGCTTAGGGCTCCGTTGCTAGGGTTCAGGGCCCCGTTCTAAGGTTTAGGGCTCAGGGTCTAGGGTTCCAGGCTCCGTGTTAGGGCTTAGGGCTCCGTTGCTAGGGTTCAGGGCCCCATTCTAGGGTTTAGGGCTCAGGGTCTAGGGTTCCAGGCTCCGGCTTAGGGCTCCGTTGCTAGGGATCAGGGCCCCGTTCTAAGGTTTAGGGCTCAGGGTCTAGGGTTCCAGGCTCCGTGTTAGGGCTTAGGGCTCCGTTGCTAGGGTTCAGGTCCCCGTTCTAGGGTTTAGGGCTCAGGGTCTAGGGTTCCAGGCTCCGGCTTAGGGCTCCGTTGCTAGGGTTCAGGGCCCCGTTCTAGGGTTTAGGGCTCAGGGTCTAGGGTTCCAGGCTCCGGCTTAGGGCTCCGTTGCTAGGGATCAGGGCCCCGTTCTAGGGTTTAGGGCTCAGGGTCTAGGGTTCCAGGCTCCGGCTTAGGGCTCCGTTGCTAGGGTTCAGGGCCCCGTTCTAAGGTTTAGGGCTCAGGGTCTAGGGTTCCAGGCTCCGGCTTAGGGCTCCGTTGCTAGGGTTCAGGGCCCCGTTCTAAGGTTTAGGGCTCAGGGTCTAGGGTTCCAGGCTCCGGCTTAGGGCTCCGTTGCTAGGGATCAGGGCCCCGTTCTAGGGTTTAGGGCTCAGGGTCTAGGGTTCCAGGCTCCGGCTTAGGGCTCCGTTGCTAGGGTTCAGGGCCCCTTTCGAAGGTTTAGGGCTCAGGGTCTAGGGTTCCAGGCTCCGGGTTAGGGCTTCGGGCTCCGTTGCTAGGGTTCAGGGCCCCGTTCTAGGGTTTAGGGCTCAGGGTCTAGGGTTCCAGGCTCCGGCTTAGGGCTCCGTTGCTAGGGTTCAGGGCCCCGTTCTAAGGTTTAGGGCTCAGGGTCTAGGGTTCCAGGCTCCGTGTTAGGGCTTAGGGCTCCGTTGCTAGGGTTCAGGGCCCCATTCTAGGGTTTAGGGCTCAGGGTCTAGGGTTCCAGGCTCCGGCTTAGGGCTCCGTTGCTAGGGTTCAGGGCCCCTTTCGAAGGTTTAGGGCTCAGGGTCTAGGGTTCCAGGCTCCGGGTTAGGGCTTCGGGCTCCGTTGCTAGGGTTCAGGGCCCCGTTCTAGGGTTTAGGGCTCAGGGTCTAGGGTTCCAGGCTCCGGGTTGGGGCTTAGGGCTCCGTTGCTAGGGTTCAGGGCCCCGTTCTAGGGTTTAGGGCTCAGGGTCTAGGGTTCCAGGCTCCGTGTTGGGGCTTAGGGCTCCGTTGCTAGGGTTCAGGGCCCCGTTCTAGGGTTTAGGGCTCAGGGTCTAGGGTTCCAGGCTCCGGCTTAGGGCTCCGTTGCTAGGGTTCAGGGCCCCGTTCTAAGGTTTAGGGCTCAGGGTCTAGGGTTCCAGGCTCCGTGTTAGGGCTTAGGGCTCCGTTGCTAGGGTTCAGGGCCCCATTCTAGGGTTTAGGGCTCAGGGTCTAGGGTTCCAGGCTCCGGGTTGGGGCTCCGTTGCTAGGGATCAGGGCCCCGTTCTAGGGTTTAGGGCTCAGGGTCTAGGGTTCCAGGCTCCGGCTTAGGGCTCCGTTGCTAGGGTTCAGGGCCCCGTTCTAAGGTTTAGGGCTCAGGGTCTAGGGTTCCAGGCTCCGTGTTAGGGCTTAGGGCTCCGTTGCTAGGGTTCAGGGCCCCATTCTAGGGTTTAGGGCTCAGAGTCTAGGGTTCCAGGCTCCGGCTTAGGGCTCCGTTGCTAGGGATCAGGGCCCCGTTCTAGGGTTTAGGGCTCAGGGTCTAGGGTTCCAGGCTCCGTGTTGGGGCTTAGGGCTCCGTTGCTAGGGTTCAGGGCCCCGTTCTAGGGTTTAGGGCTCAGGGTCTAGGGTTCCAGGCTCCGTGTTAGGGCTTAGGGCTCCGTTGCTAGGGTTCAGGGCCCCATTCTAGGGTTTAGGGCTCAGGGTCTAGGGTTCCAGGCTCCGGCTTAGGGCTCCGTTGCTAGGGTTCAGGGCCCCGTTCTAAGGTTTAGGGCTCAGGGTCTAGGGTTCCAGGCTCCGGCTTAGGGCTCCGTTGCTAGGGATCAGGGCCCCGTTCTAGGGTTTAGGGCTCAGGGTCTAGGGTTACAGGCTCCGGCTTAGGGCTCCGTTGCTAGGGTTCAGGGCCCCGTTCTAAGGTTTAGGGCTCAGGGTCTAGGGTTCCAGGCTCCGGCTTAGGGCTCCGTTGCTAGGGATCAGGGCCCCGTTCTAGGGTTTAGGGCTCAGGGTCTAGGGTTCCAGGCTCCGTGTTAGGGCTTAGGGCTCCGTTGCTAGGGTTCAGGGCCCCATTCTAGGGTTTAGGGCTCAGGGTCTAGGGTTCCAGGCTCCGGCTTAGGGCTCCGTTGCTAGGGATCAGGGCCCAGTTCTAGGGTTTAGGGCTCAGGGTCTAGGGTTCCAGGCTCCGGGTTAGGGCTCCGTTGCTAGGGATCAGGGCCCCGTTCTAGGGTTTAGGGCTCAGGGTCTAGGGTTCCAGGCTCCGGCTTAGGGCTCCGTTGCTAGGGATCAGGGCCCCGTTCTAGGGTTTAGGGCTCAGGGTCTAGGGTTCCAGGCTCCGGCTTAGGGCTCCGTTGCTAGGGATCAGGGCCCCGTTCTAGGGTTTAGGGCTCAGGGTCTAGGGTTACAGGCTCCGGCTTAGGGCTCCGTTGCTAGGGTTCAGGGCCCCGTTCTAGGGTTTAGGGCTCAGGGTCTAGGGTTCCAGGCTCCGGCTTAGGGCTCCGTTGCTAGGGTTCAGGGCCCCGTTCTAAGGTTTAGGGCTCAGGGTCTAGGGTTCCAGGCTCCGTGTTAGGGCTTAGGGCTCCGTTGCTAGGGTTCAGGGCCCCATTCTAGGGTTTAGGGCTCAGAGTCTAGGGTTCCAGGCTCCGGCTTAGGGCTCCGTTGCTAGGGATCAGGGCCCCGTTCTAGGGTTTAGGGCTCAGGGTCTAGGGTTCCAGGCTCCGTGTTGGGGCTTAGGGCTCCGTTGCTAGGGTTCAGGGCCCCGTTCTAGGGTTTAGGGCTCAGGGTCTAGGGTTCCAGGCTCCGTGTTAGGGCTTAGGGCTCCGTTGCTAGGGTTCAGGGCCCCATTCTAGGGTTTAGGGCTCAGGGTCTAGGGTTCCAGGCTCCGGCTTAGGGCTCCGTTGCTAGGGTTCAGGGCCCCGTTCTAAGGTTTAGGGCTCAGGGTCTAGGGTTCCAGGCTCCGGCTTAGGGCTCCGTTGCTAGGGATCAGGGCCCCGTTCTAGGGTTTAGGGCTCAGGGTCTAGGGTTACAGGCTCCGGCTTAGGGCTCCGTTGCTAGGGTTCAGGGCCCCGTTCTAAGGTTTAGGGCTCAGGGTCTAGGGTTCCAGGCTCCGGCTTAGGGCTCCGTTGCTAGGGATCAGGGCCCCGTTCTAGGGTTTAGGGCTCAGGGTCTAGGGTTCCAGGCTCCGTGTTAGGGCTTAGGGCTCCGTTGCTAGGGTTCAGGGCCCCATTCTAGGGTTTAGGGCTCAGGGTCTAGGGTTCCAGGCTCCGGCTTAGGGCTCCGTTGCTAGGGATCAGGGCCCAGTTCTAGGGTTTAGGGCTCAGGGTCTAGGGTTCCAGGCTCCGGGTTAGGGCTCCGTTGCTAGGGATCAGGGCCCCGTTCTAGGGTTTAGGGCTCAGGGTCTAGGGTTCCAGGCTCCGGCTTAGGGCTCCGTTGCTAGGGATCAGGGCCCCGTTCTAGGGTTTAGGGCTCAGGGTCTAGGGTTCCAGGCTCCGGCTTAGGGCTTCGGGCTCCGTTGCTAGGGTTCAGGGCCCCATTCTAGGGTTTAGGGCTCAGGGTCTAGGGTTCCAGGCTCCGGCTTAGGGCTCCGTTGCTAGGGATCAGGGCCCCGTTCTAGGGTTTAGGGCTCAGGGTCTAGGGTTCCAGGCTCCGGCTTAGGGCTCCGTTGCTAGGGTTCAGGGCCCCGTTCTAAGGTTTAGGGCTCAGGGTCTAGGGTTCCAGGCTCCGGCTTAGGGCTCCGTTGCTAGGGTTCAGGGCCCCGTTCTAAGGTTTAGGGCTCAGGGTCTAGGGTTCCAGGCTCCGGCTTAGGGCTCCGTTGCTAGGGATCAGGGCCCCGTTCTAGGGTTTAGGGCTCAGGGTCTAGGGTTCCAGGCTCCGGCTTAGGGCTCCGTTGCTAGGGTTCAGGGCCCCGTTCTAAGGTTTAGGGCTCAGGGTCTAGGGTTCCAGGCTCCGTGTTAGGGCTTAGGGCTCCGTTGCTAGGGTTCAGGGCCCCATTCTAGGGTTTAGGGCTCAGAGTCTAGGGTTCCAGGCTCCGGCTTAGGGCTCCGTTGCTAGGGATCAGGGCCCCGTTCTAGGGTTTAGGGCTCAGGGTCTAGGGTTCCAGGCTCCGGCTTAGGGCTCCGTTGCTAGGGTTCAGGGCCCCGTTCTAAGGTTTAGGGCTCAGGGTCTAGGGTTCCAGGCTCCGTGTTAGGGCTTAGGGCTCCGTTGCTAGGGTTCAGGGCCCCATTCTAGGGTTTAGGGCTCAGGGTCTAGGGTTCCAGGCTCCGGCTTAGGGCTCCGTTGCTAGGGTTCAGGGCCCCGTTCTAAGGTTTAGGGCTCAGGGTCTAGGGTTCCAGGCTCCGGCTTAGGGCTCCGTTGCTAGGGTTCAGGGCCCCGTTCTAAGGTTTAGGGCTCAGGGTCTAGGGTTCCAGGCTCCGGGTTAGGGCTTAGGGCTCCGTTGCTAGGGTTCAGGGCCCCGTTCTAGGGTTTAGGGCTCAGGGTCTAGGGTTCCAGGCTCCGGGTTAGGGCTTCGGGCTCCGTTGCTAGGGTTCAGGGCCCCATTCTAGGGTTTAGGGCTCAGAGTCTAGGGTTCCAGGCTTTGGGTTAGGGCTTAGGGCTCCGTTGCTAGGGTTCAGGTCCCCGTTCTAGGGTTTAGGGCTCAGGGTCTAGGGTTCCAGGCTCCGGCTTAGGGCTCCGTTGCTAGGGATCAGGGCCCCGTTCTAGGGTTTAGGGCTCAGGGTCTAGGGTTCCAGGCTCCGGCTTAGGGCTCCGTTGCTAGGGTTCAGGGCCCCGTTCTAAGGTTTAGGGCTCAGGGTCTAGGGTTCCAGGCTCCGGCTTAGGGCTTAGGGCTCCGTTGCTAGGGTTCAGGGCCCCATTCTAGGGTTTAGGGCTCAGGGTCTAGGGTTCCAGGCTCCGGCTTAGGGCTCCGTTGCTAGGGTTCAGGGCCCCGTTCTAAGGTTTAGGGCTCAGGGTCTAGGGTTCCAGGCTCCGGCTTAGGGCTCCGTTGCTAGGGATCAGGGCCCCGTTCTAGGGTTTAGGGCTCAGGGTCTAGGGTTCCAGGCTCCGGCTTAGGGCTCCGTTGCTAGGGTTCAGGGCCCCGTTCTAAGGTTTAGGGCTCAGGGTCTAGGGTTCCAGGCTCCGTGTTAGGGCTTAGGGCTCCGTTGCTAGGGTTCAGGGCCCCATTCTAGGGTTTAGGGCTCAGAGTCTAGGGTTCCAGGCTCCGGCTTAGGGCTCCGTTGCTAGGGTTCAGGGCCCCGTTCTAAGGTTTAGGGCTCAGGGTCTAGGGTTCCAGGCTCCGTGTTAGGGCTTAGGGCTCCGTTGCTAGGGTTCAGGGCCCCATTCTAGGGTTTAGGGCTCAGAGTCTAGGGTTCCAGGCTCCGGCTTAGGGCTCCGTTGCTAGGGATCAGGGCCCCGTTCTAGGGTTTAGGGCTCAGGGTCTAGGGTTCCAGGCTCCGTGTTAGGGCTTAGGGCTCCGTTGCTAGGGTTCAGGGCCCCGTTCTAGGGTTTAGGGCTCAGGGTCTAGGGTTCCAGGCTCCGGCTTAGGGCTCCGTTGCTAGGGATCAGGGCCCCGTTCTAGGGTTTAGGGCTCAGGGTCTAGGGTTCCAGGCTCCGGGTTAGGGCTCCGTTGCTAGGGATCAGGGCCCCGTTCTAAGGTTTAGGGCTCAGGGTCTAGGGTTCCAGGCTCCGGGTTAGGGCTTAGGGCTCCGTTGCTAGGGTTCAGGGCCCCATTCTAGGGTTTAGGGCTCAGAGTCTAGGGTTCCAGGCTCCGGCTTAGGGCTCCGTTGCTAGGGATCAGGGCCCAGTTCTAGGGTTTAGGGCTCAGGGTCTAGGGTTCCAGGCTCCGGCTTAGGGCTCCGTTGCTAGGGTTCAGGGCCCCGTTCTAAGGTTTAGGGCTCAGGGTCTAGGGTTCCAGGCTCCGGCTTAGGGCTCCGTTGCTAGGGATCAGGGCCCCGTTCTAGGGTTTAGGGCTCAGGGTCTAGGTTTCCAGGCTCCGGCTTAGGGCTCCGTTGCTAGGGATCAGGGCCCCGTTCTAGGGTTTAGGGCTCAGGGTCTAGGGTTCCAGGCTCCGGCTTAGGGCTCCGTTGCTAGGGTTCAGGGCCCCTTTCGAAGGTTTAGGGCTCAGGGTCTAGGGTTCCAGGCTCCGTGTTAGGGCTTAGGGCTCCGTTGCTAGGGTTCAGGGCCCCGTTCTAGGGTTTAGGGCTCAGGGTCTAGGGTTCCAGGCTCCGGGTTGGGGCTTAGGGCTCCGTTGCTAGGGTTCAGGGCCCCGTTCTAGGGTTTAGGGCTCAGGGTCTAGGGTTCCAGGCTCCGTGTTGGGGCTTAGGGCTCCGTTGCTAGGGTTCAGGGCCCCGTTCTAGGGTTTAGGGCTCAGGGTCTAGGGTTCCAGGCTCCGGCTTAGGGCTCCGTTGCTAGGGTTCAGGGCCCCGTTCTAAGGTTTAGGGCTCAGGGTCTAGGGTTCCAGGCTCCGTGTTAGGGCTTAGGGCTCCGTTGCTAGGGTTCAGGGCCCCATTCTAGGGTTTAGGGCTCAGAGTCTAGGGTTCCAGGCTCCGGCTTAGGGCTCCGTTGCTAGGGATCAGGGCCCCGTTCTAGGGTTTAGGGCTCAGGGTCTAGGGTTCCAGGCTCCGTGTTAGGGCTTAGGGCTCCGTTGCTAGGGTTCAGGGCCCCGTTCTAGGGTTTAGGGCTCAGGGTCTAGGGTTCCAGGCTCCGTGTTAGGGCTTAGGGCTCCGTTGCTAGGGTTCAGGGCCCCATTCTAGGGTTTAGGGCTCAGGGTCTAGGGTTCCAGGCTCCGGCTTAGGGCTCCGTTGCTAGGGTTCAGGGCCCCGTTCTAAGGTTTAGGGCTCAGGGTCTAGGGTTCCAGGCTCCGGCTTAGGGCTCCGTTGCTAGGGATCAGGGCCCCGTTCTAGGGTTTAGGGCTCAGGGTCTAGGGTTACAGGCTCCGGCTTAGGGCTCCGTTGCTAGGGATCAGGGCCCCGTTCTAGGGTTTAGGGCTCAGGGTCTAGGGTTACAGGCTCCGGCTTAGGGCTCCGTTGCTAGGGTTCAGGGCCCCGTTCTAAGGTTTAGGGCTCAGGGTCTAGGGTTCCAGGCTCCGGCTTAGGGCTCCGTTGCTAGGGTTCAGGGCCCCGTTCTAAGGTTTAGGGCTCAGGGTCTAGGGTTCCAGGCTCCGGGTTAGGGCTTAGGGCTCCGTTGCTAGGGTTCAGGGCCCCGTTCTAGGGTTTAGGGCTCAGGGTCTAGGGTTCCAGGCTCCGGGTTAGGGCTTCGGGCTCCGTTGCTAGGGTTCAGGGCCCCATTCTAGGGTTTAGGGCTCAGAGTCTAGGGTTCCAGGCTTTGGGTTAGGGCTTAGGGCTCCGTTGCTAGGGTTCAGGTCCCCGTTCTAGGGTTTAGGGCTCAGGGTCTAGGGTTCCAGGCTCCGGCTTAGGGCTCCGTTGCTAGGGATCAGGGCCCCGTTCTAGGGTTTAGGGCTCAGGGTCTAGGGTTCCAGGCTCCGGCTTAGGGCTCCGTTGCTAGGGTTCAGGGCCCCGTTCTAAGGTTTAGGGCTCAGGGTCTAGGGTTCCAGGCTCCGGCTTAGGGCTTAGGGCTCCGTTGCTAGGGTTCAGGGCCCCATTCTAGGGTTTAGGGCTCAGGGTCTAGGGTTCCAGGCTCCGGCTTAGGGCTCCGTTGCTAGGGTTCAGGGCCCCGTTCTAAGGTTTAGGGCTCAGGGTCTAGGGTTCCAGGCTCCGGCTTAGGGCTCCGTTGCTAGGGATCAGGGCCCCGTTCTAGGGTTTAGGGCTCAGGGTCTAGGGTTCCAGGCTCCGGCTTAGGGCTCCGTTGCTAGGGTTCAGGGCCCCGTTCTAAGGTTTAGGGCTCAGGGTCTAGGGTTCCAGGCTCCGTGTTAGGGCTTAGGGCTCCGTTGCTAGGGTTCAGGGCCCCATTCTAGGGTTTAGGGCTCAGAGTCTAGGGTTCCAGGCTCCGGCTTAGGGCTCCGTTGCTAGGGATCAGGGCCCCGTTCTAGGGTTTAGGGCTCAGGGTCTAGGGTTCCAGGCTCCGTGTTAGGGCTTAGGGCTCCGTTGCTAGGGTTCAGGGCCCCGTTCTAGGGTTTAGGGCTCAGAGTCTAGGGTTCCAGGCTCCGGCTTAGGGCTCCGTTGCTAGGGATCAGGGCCCCGTTCTAGGGTTTAGGGCTCAGGGTCTAGGGTTCCAGGCTCCGTGTTAGGGCTTAGGGCTCCGTTGCTAGGGTTCAGGGCCCCATTCTAGGGTTTAGGGCTCAGGGTCTAGGGTTCCAGGCTCCGGCTTAGGGCTCCGTTGCTAGGGTTCAGGGCCCCGTTCTAAGGTTTAGGGCTCAGGGTCTAGGGTTCCAGGCTCCGTGTTAGGGCTTAGGGCTCCGTTGCTAGGGTTCAGGGCCCCATTCTAGGGTTTAGGGCTCAGGGTCTAGGGTTCCAGGCTCCGGCTTAGGGCTCCGTTGCTAGGGTTCAGGGCCCCGTTCTAGGGTTTAGGGCTCAGGGTCTAGGGTTCCAGGCTCCGGCTTAGGGCTCCGTTGCTAGGGATCAGGGCCCCGTTCTAAGGTTTAGGGCTCAGGGTCTAGGTTTCCAGGCTCCGGCTTAGGGCTCCGTTGCTAGGGTTCAGGGCCCCTTTCGAAGGTTTAGGGCTCAGGGTCTAGGGTTCCAGGCTCCGTGTTAGGGCTTAGGGCTCCGTTGCTAGGGTTCAGGGCCCCATTCTAGGGTTTAGGGCTCAGGGTCTAGGGTTCCAGGCTCCGGGTTGGGGCTCCGTTGCTAGGGATCAGGGCCCCGTTCTAGGGTTTAGGGCTCAGGGTCTAGGGTTCCAGGCTCCGGCTTAGGGCTCCGTTGCTAGGGTTCAGGGCCCCGTTCTAAGGTTTAGGGCTCAGGGTCTAGGGTTCCAGGCTCCGGCTTAGGGCTTAGGGCTCCGTTGCTAGGGTTCAGGTCCCCGTTCTAGGGTTTAGGGCTCAGGGTCTAGGGTTCCAGGCTCCGGGTTAGGGCTCCGTTGCTAGGGTTCAGGGCCCCGTTCTAAGGTTTAGGGCTCAGGGTCTAGGGTTCCAGGCTCCGGCTTAGGGCTCCGTTGCTAGGGTTCAGGGCCCCGTTCTAAGGTTTAGGGCTCAGGGTCTAGGGTTCCAGGCTCCGGCTTAGGGCTTAGGGCTCCGTTGCTAGGGTTCAGGGCCCCATTCTAGGGTTTAGGGCTCAGGGTCTAGGGTTCCAGGCTCCGGCTTAGGGCTCCGTTGCTAGGGTTCAGGGCCCCGTTCTAAGGTTTAGGGCTCAGGGTCTAGGGTTCCAGGCTCCGGCTTAGGGCTCCGTTGCTAGGGATCAGGGCCCCGTTCTAGGGTTTAGGGCTCAGGGTCTAGGGTTCCAGGCTCCGGGTTAGGGCTCCGTTGCTAGGGATCAGGGCCCCGTTCTAGGGTTTAGGGCTCAGGGTCTAGGGTTCCAGGCTCCGGCTTAGGGCTCCGTTGCTAGGGTTCAGGGCCCCGTTCTAAGGTTTAGGGCTCAGGGTCTAGGGTTCCAGGCTCCGGGTTAGGGCTTAGGGCTCCGTTGCTAGGGTTCAGGGCCCCGTTCTAGGGTTTAGGGCTCAGGGTCTAGGGTTCCAGGCTCCGGGTTAGGGCTTCGGGCTCCGTTGCTAGGGTTCAGGGCCCCATTCTAGGGTTTAGGGCTCAGAGTCTAGGGTTCCAGGCTTTGGGTTAGGGCTTAGGGCTCCGTTGCTAGGGTTCAGGTCCCCGTTCTAGGGTTTAGGGCTCAGGGTCTAGGGTTCCAGGCTCCGGCTTAGGGCTCCGTTGCTAGGGATCAGGGCCCCGTTCTAGGGTTTAGGGCTCAGGGTCTAGGGTTCCAGGCTCCGGCTTAGGGCTCCGTTGCTAGGGTTCAGGGCCCCGTTCTAAGGTTTAGGGCTCAGGGTCTAGGGTTCCAGGCTCCGGCTTAGGGCTTAGGGCTCCGTTGCTAGGGTTCAGGGCCCCATTCTAGGGTTTAGGGCTCAGGGTCTAGGGTTCCAGGCTCCGGCTTAGGGCTCCGTTGCTAGGGATCAGGGCCCCGTTCTAGGGTTTAGGGCTCAGGGTCTAGGGTTCCAGGCTCCGGCTTAGGGCTCCGTTGCTAGGGTTCAGGGCCCCTTTCGAAGGTTTAGGGCTCAGGGTCTAGGGTTCCAGGCTCCGGGTTAGGGCTTCGGGCTCCGTTGCTAGGGTTCAGGGCCCCGTTCTAGGGTTTAGGGCTCAGGGTCTAGGGTTCCAGGCTCCGGCTTAGGGCTCCGTTGCTAGGGTTCAGGGCCCCGTTCTAAGGTTTAGGGCTCAGGGTCTAGGGTTCCAGGCTCCGTGTTAGGGCTTAGGGCTCCGTTGCTAGGGTTCAGGGCCCCATTCTAGGGTTTAGGGCTCAGGGTCTAGGGTTCCAGGCTCCGGCTTAGGGCTCCGTTGCTAGGGTTCAGGGCCCCTTTCGAAGGTTTAGGGCTCAGGGTCTAGGGTTCCAGGCTCCGGGTTAGGGCTTCGGGCTCCGTTGCTAGGGTTCAGGGCCCCGTTCTAGGGTTTAGGGCTCAGGGTCTAGGGTTCCAGGCTCCGGGTTGGGGCTTAGGGCTCCGTTGCTAGGGTTCAGGGCCCCGTTCTAGGGTTTAGGGCTCAGGGTCTAGGGTTCCAGGCTCCGTGTTGGGGCTTAGGGCTCCGTTGCTAGGGTTCAGGGCCCCGTTCTAGGGTTTAGGGCTCAGGGTCTAGGGTTCCAGGCTCCGGCTTAGGGCTCCGTTGCTAGGGTTCAGGGCCCCGTTCTAAGGTTTAGGGCTCAGGGTCTAGGGTTCCAGGCTCCGGCTTAGGGCTCCGTTGCTAGGGTTCAGGGCCCCGTTCTAAGGTTTAGGGCTCAGGGTCTAGGGTTCCAGGCTCCGGGTTAGGGCTTAGGGCTCCGTTGCTAGGGTTCAGGGCCCCGTTCTAGGGTTTAGGGCTCAGGGTCTAGGGTTCCAGGCTCCGGGTTAGGGCTTCGGGCTCCGTTGCTAGGGTTCAGGGCCCCATTCTAGGGTTTAGGGCTCAGAGTCTAGGGTTCCAGGCTTTGGGTTAGGGCTTAGGGCTCCGTTGCTAGGGTTCAGGTCCCCGTTCTAGGGTTTAGGGCTCAGGGTCTAGGGTTCCAGGCTCCGGCTTAGGGCTCCGTTGCTAGGGATCAGGGCCCCGTTCTAGGGTTTAGGGCTCAGGGTCTAGGGTTCCAGGCTCCGGCTTAGGGCTCCGTTGCTAGGGTTCAGGGCCCCGTTCTAAGGTTTAGGGCTCAGGGTCTAGGGTTCCAGGCTCCGGCTTAGGGCTTAGGGCTCCGTTGCTAGGGTTCAGGGCCCCATTCTAGGGTTTAGGGCTCAGGGTCTAGGGTTCCAGGCTCCGGCTTAGGGCTCCGTTGCTAGGGTTCAGGGCCCCGTTCTAAGGTTTAGGGCTCAGGGTCTAGGGTTCCAGGCTCCGGCTTAGGGCTCCGTTGCTAGGGATCAGGGCCCCGTTCTAGGGTTTAGGGCTCAGGGTCTAGGGTTCCAGGCTCCGGCTTAGGGCTCCGTTGCTAGGGTTCAGGGCCCCGTTCTAAGGTTTAGGGCTCAGGGTCTAGGGTTCCAGGCTCCGTGTTAGGGCTTAGGGCTCCGTTGCTAGGGTTCAGGGCCCCATTCTAGGGTTTAGGGCTCAGAGTCTAGGGTTCCAGGCTCCGGCTTAGGGCTCCGTTGCTAGGGTTCAGGGCCCCGTTCTAAGGTTTAGGGCTCAGGGTCTAGGGTTCCAGGCTCCGGCTTAGGGCTCCGTTGCTAGGGATCAGGGCCCCGTTCTAGGGTTTAGGGCTCAGGGTCTAGGGTTCCAGGCTCCGGGTTAGGGCTCCGTTGCTAGGGATCAGGGCCCCGTTCTAGGGTTTAGGGCTCAGGGTCTAGGGTTCCAGGCTCCGGCTTAGGGCTCCGTTGCTAGGGTTCAGGGCCCCGTTCTAAGGTTTAGGGCTCAGGGTCTAGGGTTCCAGGCTCCGGGTTAGGGCTTAGGGCTCCGTTGCTAGGGTTCAGGGCCCCGTTCTAGGGTTTAGGGCTCAGGGTCTAGGGTTCCAGGCTCCGGGTTAGGGCTTCGGGCTCCGTTGCTAGGGTTCAGGGCCCCATTCTAGGGTTTAGGGCTCAGGGTCTAGGGTTCCAGGCTCCGGCTTAGGGCTCCGTTGCTAGGGATCAGGGCCCCGTTCTAGGGTTTAGGGCTCAGGGTCTAGGGTTCCAGGCTCCGGCTTAGGGCTCCGTTGCTAGGGTTCAGGGCCCCGTTCTAAGGTTTAGGGCTCAGGGTCTAGGGTTCCAGGCTCCGTGTTAGGGCTTAGGGCTCCGTTGCTAGGGTTCAGGGCCCCATTCTAGGGTTTAGGGCTCAGGGTCTAGGGTTCCAGGCTCCGGCTTAGGGCTCCGTTGCTAGGGATCAGGGCCCCGTTCTAGGGTTTAGGGCTCAGGGTCTAGGGTTCCAGGCTCCGGCTTAGGGCTCCGTTGCTAGGGTTCAGGGCCCCTTTCGAAGGTTTAGGGCTCAGGGTCTAGGGTTCCAGGCTCCGGGTTAGGGCTTCGGGCTCCGTTGCTAGGGTTCAGGGCCCCGTTCTAGGGTTTAGGGCTCAGGGTCTAGGGTTCCAGGCTCCGGCTTAGGGCTCCGTTGCTAGGGTTCAGGGCCCCGTTCTAAGGTTTAGGGCTCAGGGTCTAGGGTTCCAGGCTCCGGGTTAGGGCTTAGGGCTCCGTTGCTAGGGTTCAGGGCCCCATTCTAGGGTTTAGGGCTCAGGGTCTAGGGTTCCAGGCTCCGGCTTAGGGCTCCGTTGCTAGGGTTCAGGGCCCCGTTCTAAGGTTTAGGGCTCAGGGTCTAGGGTTCCAGGCTCCGGCTTAGGGCTCCGTTGCTAGGGATCAGGGCCCCGTTCTAGGGTTTAGGGCTCAGGGTCTAGGGTTCCAGGCTCCGGCTTAGGGCTCCGTTGCTAGGGTTCAGGGCCCCGTTCTAAGGTTTAGGGCTCAGGGTCTAGGGTTCCAGGCTCCGTGTTAGGGCTTAGGGCTCCGTTGCTAGGGTTCAGGGCCCCATTCTAGGGTTTAGGGCTCAGAGTCTAGGGTTCCAGGCTCCGGCTTAGGGCTCCGTTGCTAGGGTTCAGGGCCCCGTTCTAAGGTTTAGGGCTCAGGGTCTAGGGTTCCAGGCTCCGGCTTAGGGCTCCGTTGCTAGGGTTCAGGGCCCCGTTCTAAGGTTTAGGGCTCAGGGTCTAGGGTTCCAGGCTCCGGCTTAGGGCTCCGTTGCTAGGGATCAGGGCCCCGTTCTAGGGTTTAGGGCTCAGGGTCTAGGGTTCCAGGCTCCGGCTTAGGGCTCCGTTGCTAGGGTTCAGGGCCCCGTTCTAAGGTTTAGGGCTCAGGGTCTAGGGTTCCAGGCTCCGGCTTAGGGCTCCGTTGCTAGGGATCAGGGCCCCGTTCTAGGGTTTAGGGCTCAGGGTCTAGGGTTCCAGGCTCCGGCTTAGGGCTCCGTTGCTAGGGTTCAGGGCCCCTTTCGAAGGTTTAGGGCTCAGGGTCTAGGGTTCCAGGCTCCGGCTTAGGGCTTAGGGCTCCGTTGCTAGGGTTCAGGGCCCCATTCTAGGGTTTAGGGCTCAGAGTCTAGGGTTCCAGGCTCCGGCTTAGGGCTCCGTTGCTAGGGATCAGGGCCCCGTTCTAGGGTTTAGGGCTCAGGGTCTAGGGTTACAGGCTCCGGCTTAGGGCTCCGTTGCTAGGGATCAGGGCCCCGTTCTAGGGTTTAGGGCTCAGGGTCTAGGGTTCCAGGCTCCGGCTTAGGGCTCCGTTGCTAGGGATCAGGGCCCCGTTCTAGGGTTTAGGGCTCAGGGTCTAGGGTTACAGGCTCCGGCTTAGGGCTCCGTTGCTAGGGTTCAGGGCCCCGTTCTAGGGTTTAGGGCTCAGGGTCTAGGGTTCCAGGCTCCGGCTTAGGGCTCCGTTGCTAGGGTTCAGGGCCCCGTTCTAAGGTTTAGGGCTCAGGGTCTAGGGTTCCAGGCTCCGTGTTAGGGCTTAGGGCTCCGTTGCTAGGGTTCAGGGCCCCATTCTAGGGTTTAGGGCTCAGAGTCTAGGGTTCCAGGCTCCGGCTTAGGGCTCCGTTGCTAGGGTTCAGGGCCCCGTTCTAAGGTTTAGGGCTCAGGGTCTAGGGTTCCAGGCTCCGGCTTAGGGCTCCGTTGCTAGGGTTCAGGGCCCCGTTCTAAGGTTTAGGGCTCAGGGTCTAGGGTTCCAGGCTCCGGCTTAGGGCTCCGTTGCTAGGGATCAGGGCCCCGTTCTAGGGTTTAGGGCTCAGGGTCTAGGGTTCCAGGCTCCGGCTTAGGGCTCCGTTGCTAGGGATCAGGGCCCCGTTCTAGGGTTTAGGGCTCAGGGTCTAGGGTTCCAGGCTCCGGGTTGGGGCTTAGGGCTCCGTTGCTAGGGTTCAGGGCCCCGTTCTAGGGTTTAGGGCTCAGGGTCTAGGGTTCCAGGCTCCGGGTTGGGGCTTAGGGCTCCGTTGCTAGGGTTCAGGGCCCCGTTCTAGGGTTTAGGGCTCAGGGTCTAGGGTTCCAGGCTCCGGCTTAGGGCTCCGTTGCTAGGGTTCAGGGCCCCGTTCTAAGGTTTAGGGCTCAGGGTCTAGGGTTACAGGCTCCGTGTTAGGGCTTAGGGCTCCGTTGCTAGGGTTCAGGGCCCCATTCTAGGGTTTAGGGCTCAGGGTCTAGGGTTCCAGGCTCCGGCTTAGGGCTCCGTTGCTAGGGATCAGGGCCCCGTTCTAGGGTTTAGGGCTCAGGGTCTAGGTTTCCAGGCTCCGGCTTAGGGCTCCGTTGCTAGGGTTCAGGGCCCCGTTCTAAGGTTTAGGGCTCAGGGTCTAGGGTTCCAGGCTCCGTGTTAGGGCTTAGGGCTCCGTTGCTAGGGTTCAGGGCCCCATTCTAGGGTTTAGGGCTCAGGGTCTAGGGTTCCAGGCTCCGGCTTAGGGCTCCGTTGCTAGGGATCAGGGCCCCGTTCTAGGGTTTAGGGCTCAGGGTCTAGGGTTCCAGGCTCCGGCTTAGGGCTCCGTTGCTAGGGTTCAGGGCCCCGTTCTAAGGTTTAGGGCTCAGGGTCTAGGGTTCCAGGCTCCGTGTTAGGGCTTAGGGCTCCGTTGCTAGGGTTCAGGGCCCCATTCTAGGGTTTAGGGCTCAGGGTCTAGGGTTCCAGGCTCCGGGTTGGGGCTCCGTTGCTAGGGATCAGGGCCCCGTTCTAGGGTTTAGGGCTCAGGGTCTAGGTTTCCAGGCTCCGGCTTAGGGCTCCGTTGCTAGGGTTCAGGGCCCCGTTCTAAGGTTTAGGGCTCAGGGTCTAGGGTTCCAGGCTCCGGCTTAGGGCTCCGTTGCTAGGGTTCAGGGCCCCATTCTAGGGTTTAGGGCTCAGGGTCTAGGGTTCCAGGCTCCGGCTTAGGGCTCCGTTGCTAGGGTTCAGGGCCCCGTTCTAAGGTTTAGGGCTCAGGGTCTAGGGTTCCAGGCTCCGGGTTGGGGCTTAGGGCTCCGTTGCTAGGGTTCAGGGCCCCGTTCTAAGGTTTAGGGCTCAGGGTCTAGGGTTCCAGGCTCCGTGTTAGGGCTTAGGGCTCCGTTGCTAGGGTTCAGGGCCCCATTCTAGGGTTTAGGGCTCAGGGTCTAGGGTTCCAGGCTTTGGGTTAGGGCTTAGGGCTCCGTTGCTAGGGTTCAGGGCCCCATTCTAGGGTTTAGGGCTCAGAGTCTAGGGTTCCAGGCTCCGGCTTAGGGCTCCGTTGCTAGGGATCAGGGCCCCGTTCTAAGGTTTAGGGCTCAGGGTCTAGGGTTCCAGGCTCCGGCTTAGGGCTCCGTTGCTAGGGTTCAGGGCCCCGTTCTAAGGTTTAGGGCTCAGGGTCTAGGGTTCCAGGCTCCGGCTTAGGGCTCCGTTGCTAGGGTTCAGGGCCCCGTTCTAAGGTTTAGGGCTCAGGGTCTAGGGTTCCAGGCTCCGTGTTAGGGCTTAGGGCTCCGTTGCTAGGGTTCAGGGCCCCATTCTAGGGTTTAGGGCTCAGAGTCTAGGGTTCCAGGCTCCGGCTTAGGGCTCCGTTGCTAGGGATCAGGGCCCCGTTCTAGGGTTTAGGGCTCAGGGTCTAGGGTTCCAGGCTCCGGCTTAGGGCTCCGTTGCTAGGGTTCAGGGCCCCGTTCTAAGGTTTAGGGCTCAGGGTCTAGGGTTCCAGGCTCCGTGTTAGGGCTTAGGGCTCCGTTGCTAGGGTTCAGGGCCCCATTCTAGGGTTTAGGGCTCAGAGTCTAGGGTTCCAGGCTCCGGCTTAGGGCTCCGTTGCTAGGGATCAGGGCCCCGTTCTAGGGTTTAGGGCTCAGGGTCTAGGGTTCCAGGCTCCGTGTTAGGGCTTAGGGCTCCGTTGCTAGGGTTCAGGGCCCCATTCTAGGGTTTAGGGCTCAGGGTCTAGGGTTCCAGGCTCCGGCTTAGGGCTCCGTTGCTAGGGATCAGGGCCCCGTTCTAGGGTTTAGGGCTCAGGGTCTAGGGTTCCAGGCTCCGTGTTAGGGCTCCGTTGCTAGGGATCAGGGCCCCATTCTAGGGTTTAGGGCTCAGGGTCTAGGGTTCCAGGCTCCGGGTTAGGGCTCCGTTGCTAGGGATCAGGGCCCCGTTCTAGGGTTTAGGGCTCAGGGTCTAGGGTTCCAGGCTCCGGCTTAGGGCTCCGTTGCTAGGGATCAGGGCCCCGTTCTAGGGTTTAGGGCTCAGGGTCTAGGTTTCCAGGCTCCGGCTTAGGGCTCCGTTGCTAGGGTTCAGGGCCCCGTTCTAAGGTTTAGGGCTCAGGGTCTAGGGTTCCAGGCTCCGTGTTAGGGCTTAGGGCTCCGTTGCTAGGGTTCAGGGCCCCATTCTAGGGTTTAGGGCTCAGGGTCTAGGGTTCCAGGCTCCGGCTTAGGGCTCCGTTGCTAGGGATCAGGGCCCCGTTCTAGGGTTTAGGGCTCAGGGTCTAGGGTTCCAGGCTCCGGCTTAGGGCTCCGTTGCTAGGGTTCAGGGCCCCGTTCTAAGGTTTAGGGCTCAGGGTCTAGGGTTCCAGGCTCCGTGTTAGGGCTTAGGGCTCCGTTGCTAGGGTTCAGGGCCCCATTCTAGGGTTTAGGGCTCAGGGTCTAGGGTTCCAGGCTCCGGGTTGGGGCTCCGTTGCTAGGGATCAGGGCCCCGTTCTAGGGTTTAGGGCTCAGGGTCTAGGTTTCCAGGCTCCGGCTTAGGGCTCCGTTGCTAGGGTTCAGGGCCCCGTTCTAAGGTTTAGGGCTCAGGGTCTAGGGTTCCAGGCTCCGGCTTAGGGCTCCGTTGCTAGGGTTCAGGGCCCCATTCTAGGGTTTAGGGCTCAGGGTCTAGGGTTCCAGGCTCCGGCTTAGGGCTCCGTTGCTAGGGTTCAGGGCCCCGTTCTAAGGTTTAGGGCTCAGGGTCTAGGGTTCCAGGCTCCGGGTTGGGGCTTAGGGCTCCGTTGCTAGGGTTCAGGGCCCCGTTCTAAGGTTTAGGGCTCAGGGTCTAGGGTTCCAGGCTCCGTGTTAGGGCTTAGGGCTCCGTTGCTAGGGTTCAGGGCCCCATTCTAGGGTTTAGGGCTCAGGGTCTAGGGTTCCAGGCTTTGGGTTAGGGCTTAGGGCTCCGTTGCTAGGGTTCAGGGCCCCATTCTAGGGTTTAGGGCTCAGAGTCTAGGGTTCCAGGCTCCGGCTTAGGGCTCCGTTGCTAGGGATCAGGGCCCCGTTCTAAGGTTTAGGGCTCAGGGTCTAGGGTTCCAGGCTCCGGCTTAGGGCTCCGTTGCTAGGGTTCAGGGCCCCGTTCTAAGGTTTAGGGCTCAGGGTCTAGGGTTCCAGGCTCCGGCTTAGGGCTCCGTTGCTAGGGTTCAGGGCCCCGTTCTAAGGTTTAGGGCTCAGGGTCTAGGGTTCCAGGCTCCGTGTTAGGGCTTAGGGCTCCGTTGCTAGGGTTCAGGGCCCCATTCTAGGGTTTAGGGCTCAGAGTCTAGGGTTCCAGGCTCCGGCTTAGGGCTCC